>NC_091669.1:26616111-26924074 GCF_042453785.1 Malus domestica
CCTTAATCCTAAGGGTTTGCTTCATACCATTCACTTAGCTCGAAGCATGTGATAATGCAAAAAGGAGGCATGAGTGAGATTGCAGACGGCCACATTGTATAACAAAATCTCCTTCAGGAGCGTAGATAGAGGGAATTTTAGACTCAAATCTTAGTACCATAGGTGGATTATGGTACATGAACGATAAGGATCAGAAGAATCAGGCAAAACTGCTTGGATGTTTTGGTTGGCTTCCAACTAGACCTTGTAGTCATTTAGTAGATCTCGGCGATGGCGAACGAAGGCTTCATCATCTTCTTTACTCCGTACTCTGACCACATGAGGGTCTAGTGAAAGTTGTAGTTTGCTATAAAGGCATGAAGAACATTCAGATAAGACATATCTTGATTTGAAATGTTTGGGGAAAACATTGGAAGTGAGAATTTCTGGCAAAGAAAGTAGAAGGTTCAATAATCCAAGGTTCTATAGAAATCTTAAAATAAAGTTGAAGGTTTGAACACTTTGAAGTGTGAAGAAAACAAAGAAGAAATCAGAAGATATTTTAGATTCATCCCACCGTTGATTCTGGATTATCATGCCTTAAGATCTACGAATTCGACAATCTAAATAGGTTAGAAACATAAAAAGTAGTTCCTCATTTCTCGCGCACACACAACTAAGGGCTGGTTTGGCATTGCTGTGCTTTGAAAAAAAACTGCTGTGAGAATAAGCGGCTGTGAAATAAATCAGCAGAGTGTTTGGTAAACTTTTTTGTAAAAGTGCTTTTGAAAAAAAAAACAGTCTAATAGTGGGTCTTTTCATTAAAGAAGCACTGTAGCTCCATGTGCTTTGAAAAAAAGCCAGTTTTCCAAAGCTGCAAATAGCAGCTTCAGCTTTTTCCTTTGATTTCAGCTTATTCTCACAGCAGCTTCCAAAATAAGTCTTTTTTTTTTAGTTTACCAAACATCTAAAACCCTCACAGCTTTTTTTCATGGGTGCTTTTTTTTTAAGCACCTCACTCCCAAACTAGGTCTAAGGCATCCCTATTATTGCAGCATTTATGGCACGATCTTCAGGAGCATATGTATGATTCCGGAACATCTTAATTACCTTGCAACAGGCAACAACTATGAGGTTAGATTGCCATGCGTCAGAGAACTATAAACATTATGTATTCTGATTTACTCCGAAAGGCATGATCTTTGGATAATTATCTATCTTTAAGTGGAACAACCCTTTAGATAAATAGTTAAGGGAAACTGTAGGACCACAATTTTCAAGGGTTGGAGTAAGATGGATCGAAATATAAGTATCTAACAATTCTGGTCATGTACCCAACAGTTCCAATCAGCTTAAGCTGCACAAACAGACTAGTGATGCCACCATCATCTGGTGTCCCAGAAAGGTAGGCAAAGTCCATCGACTTCTCTAAGATTGACCATTCTTGTTCTGCCAGATACGGAAACTTGATCAGGTCATGGATCAGATAAGTTTCTATATTCTTGAAAATTCCTACAATCTATGGATTGGCATATGCTGCAAGTAATCAAAATTCTAAGAGGATGCAATATCCACTCTTAGATATACTTTGGGATTCTCTTAACTTAATACGTATTTTATATCTTAAAGGGACTATCTCTCGACTAGTATAAATACGCTATTCTAGGATTCATTTCGAGAAACACAATTATCACATACTCTATTGTCTTGGTTGTTGCTTGAGTCTCATAAATTGGTTACCAACTTGGCTGTCGAAGAGCCTTTGACTAGTACCCCACCGTTTCTAAGATGATCTTATGATTGTTTGTTCTTTTACAAGTAGTCGAGTTTATGCATCTCCTCCACATAGGGTGGTGCATGAATTATTTGTTGCGCTTGTCTCTACATGCTTCGATGCATCATTTTCACTTGCCTCTTCTGTTCTCCAGGTAGATGTGGTATCTTTTCTGAAAGCATAAGATGTTAAAACAATGGGTACTTCGAGAGCAGTGCCAGGTAAGCAATCAGGGAAGGGGTTCCAGGCAGTCGATTCCAAATTGGAAGGTTGATTCCAAGTGCTGGTTGATTGCACTCTTTCTTTTTGCCCTGTAGAGAAGAACGAGGTCAAAGAAAAGGATAGGGAGAAAGCATGCTATGAGATACTCTTGCTTTCAACCCTAGTGATATGAGATACCTTTGCTCTGGTGTGACTTGGTTGAAGAGGTGTTTCCAGGGAGGAAGAAAACTGAGTATGTTGAGAGGGTTAGTTGCAGATGTATTCTTGGCAAGGACGAAGGGTCAGGCGTTTGTATTTTCGGGGAGGAAGAAAACTAAGTACGTTGAGAGGTTTAGTCGCATATGTATTCTTGGCAAGAAAGAAAGGTCAGGCGTTTGTATTTTCAGGGAGGAAGAAAATTGAGTATGTTGAAAGGTTTGGTTGCAAATGCATTCGGCATGGAAGAAGAGTCAGGCATTTTGGATGTGTGCTTTGCTATAGAGGATGGAGGTCTAATTATATGGTGATTTCCCAATAGCAAGTGGCAGTGCGGATGCGGCCTTGTCACCCACGCTTGTTGACCAAAAGTGGTGGTAGTTGGAATAATGGACTTCGCACATTTTCAACTTTGTTAGTGATCTTTGACAAAGTTGCACGTGATAGCTGAAAGCTGAGATTGCATCTGAAAAGTGTTGACGGACTTTACGCAGGAAAATCCGAGTTTTGAAATTCAAAGAGTGGTGTCTCTTCGATTTTTTGAACAAGTGGTTATGTTGCCTCTTATTTTAAAGAGGTGTCAATTGTATTCAACATGCACATTTTGAAGATTGCTTGCTTGTGAAAATCATCTCTGGTGTATTTCTAAGCTTTTACTCTATCCAACCTTTTTATTTTAACATTTTTGAAAATGGCTAACCCGTTTAACATTTGCTTAGAGTTGAGTCTCAGCAGTGACACAGGTGCACTGCGTCAGGGTAATATATGGCGTCCGTCTTTCTTATCTTTTAATAGCCCTCTTATAGTTCAAGACTCTGTGATAAGGGATGTAACAACGGCTACGGTTGTAGTTAGGAACCCCATCACTCCTAGAGATAATAGGGTACTTTCACGACGGTCCGATGAGTTAGTTGTTCAAGATTCCTAGGATCTCAGTGTCCAGTGTGCGAACTCTGTTTCCAACATGGGCCAACGTTTAGTTGTTCGAACTCGCCAAGTTGAATCATTGACAGTCGAGGTAGCAGCCCTTAGTCAAGAGATCAGACAGCTCAAGCACGAGAATAGAGAGTTGCATGTGCTTGCAAATAGTTATTTGACAGGCATGAAGAGGAAGCTTGATCAGCTGCTGGACTCCGAAGGTCAGATTCAAAGTGACCATCGGAAGTTTGTGGATGTATTCTAGAGGCACTTTTTGCCTTCCTCATCTGGATTTCGACCAAGTATTAAGGCTCCGAATAATCTATCTTCAGTGCCTCCCTCTTCTAGGGTTCCACCGAGTATTAAGGCTTCAAGTACTGAGGCTTCACATAAGTGACATTTGTGAAGGCTCCATTTTTTTTTCTTTTGCTTTTCTTTCCCTTTTTTTTTATTTTATTATTTTTTTTACGCACTTGTAATTTCTTAGAGATATCAATGGACATGCTTTATTTTATTCAGTATGTTGTGCTAAATACAAATAAAACATATATCTTACTAAGGTGTGTTACTTCCCTTTTTTTTCATTTTTTTAATGCAATGGTGTCTGATGCACCTTCCTCCCCCTCTTTTTCTACTTCTCAATTATGTTGTCGCCACCACCTTTTTCCTTTTCATTTCTTGACTTGCTAACAGTAGCTTGCACCATATTTTGTGTGTGTGTGTACATGTTCTGATGATGAGTATGGTACATTGACACTGCTGGATCCCTTGGTGGGTGCTTGAATTTTCATAGGATATCATTCCTGTTTAGAAAAAATGTGAGCTCCACCTTTGAATTGGCATGCATGAACTTACGTCAAATGTGTTGATGGGTCACTTTTGAATATGTGTCTTTGTCCTGCAGCTTAATCCCACCTACAACCCTTCACATGGTGCCGTGCACTATTCCTGAAATCTTCGTATTTGTTTTTTGTTTTTTGTTTTTTGTCGGCAAACACCTTCCCTTTCTGTTCTATATATCCCCACAGGGCGTAGGGAGAAATGCAGAGGAGCTTGGAGCAGTAGGAGGCTAGGCACGGAGCAAGGAGGCAAGTAGGTGTTAGTTGACAAACTTTGGTTTTGTTAATCATATTCACAAGTAGCAGCAGCCATGGCGGAGGTGCAGAAGCAACTGGAGCTTGAGGTAGAATGTAAGGCGTCGAGCTTCACAATCGGCTAGTCACTTGACGGTGGTTATTGAAGTTTCTTTGTCTGGGAGCGGGTATTTGAAACAGACGTCATCGTTAGAGGTGTCGTAGCAGAGGAAGTCGAGGGCGAGAGCACAACCTAACTTGCTCCGGGTGCGCGCACCATGTGCAGCATATGGGGTTTGGTGGAGATTCAGACGACGTGGCGACTGAGTTGGCACCACTGTTCAGCATTTCGAATGTGAAGCTCTAACAGTGAGAAAGGGTTGGGCTGGATGTCGCAGAGATAGCGGAGACTGATCCTTGGAGAGCCTGAGTTTCTTCCTGCATGCCTCGCCATCCTCTTCGTCGCTGATGCCATGAGAGCCGTCTCTCTCGAGGTTGAGATCCTTGCAGTTGGTGTCTCTCTCATTCTGCCCACTGCTACTTTCAACACGGTGCTGTTGGGGGAAAATGATCAGCTGGGGAGAAGAAGCTGGGTTGCTGCTTCCATTGCTTTAAATAGAGGATCAGATAGGAGCTTCCTGTTAGCTCTAACCTTCCAAATTTTACTGCCTGTGCAATCTGTCACATATGTGTTACTTTTGCATCAATTTCAACATCATTTGCAAATGATTTCTCATCACCTGGGTAGCCAAGGAAGAGAAGTGGAGAGCTTGGAGCTTGACACAGCCGTGGAGGAAGAAGACGAATGAGTGGAGTTCGTGGCGTATGTAGAAAGTCTTGGCCTTGAAGTGGACGAGGGCATGACGAGAGCAGATCCACCATTTTCTTTGAAAGCTTTGTGGACCTCTGACAGAGAGAAGATCCTCAGCAAATCCCTGTTGTCATTGGACCATTTCAACCCACATACCTCAGACTTGTGGCCAACAAGCTTACTGATGTAATTGTTTGGGACTTGAAGATCATGTTGAAGTATGTTTAGGTCTCGGCTTCCTGAAGCTAATATGTGATGCGTAAAATAAGTTAACACACAAAATTAAACCCTCTTTTTGACAATTGTAGTATAGATGTAAGTAGGGTATCGTTCTAGGCCGGGGATTAGGAGGGATTGCTAATCTATTAAATTAACTTAAAAATATTAAATAAGACTCAAGGACACAAAACTAGGCTAAAAACTCTAATAACTCGAAACACACTTAAAATGACTCAAAATAATGAAAACAATTAAATTAAACACTAGGAACTGAAATGGACGGAAATTAAATTAAAAGACTAACAATAAAGAAAACTAAATAAATAATATAATTTAATAATGGATGGGTGTTTGGTTTTGATGAAAAGTAAATTAAACTTAATTAAATTACAGAATTGACAAAAACATGAAATTAAGGTGAAAGGATAAATGACGGACTAGCTAGAGGGTTCTTCTCCACACATGTTATACTTGCATACAAAATGATTTCCAGTTGTTCATTTAATAAATTGTGAATCTCAATACTCCAGATTAACCGTGAATAGCACTTTTTTAATCTTCAAGTTTTCCTTAAGTTATTGAATTGGACGGAAAAACGCATACAACAATTCAAAACATTCTTCAAAAGTCCCCTACGTGAAAAGCACAATAGCGATACAATCAAAGATCATTAAACTTTGTGAAAACTATAAGCATTGACGAGGCATTCGTAACTATGAAAAGCATGATACTCTTGCCAAGAATTTACTTAACGTGATTGTGACTAGCAACCTTTACTACTTGTGAAAATAAGTTCATAACGATTAGGTGAAATTCACTTATATTCTAGCATCAAATTCATGCATGTAAATTAAGCGTGCACTCTCAACCAACATACACAAATCAGTTTTTATACGAACGGATAAGTAAATTGAAATCACAACTTATGAAATCACAACTGAAGGTAATCAATTCATATTACAAATATATTCATGGTTTCGAATTAACCTCTAGCCAAAATAAATTTAATTACACATTATTAAAACAAAAATAAAATAGAAGTTTGGAAAGAGTTAACCGAGAAAATAGATTGAAGCCTTCTGCTCTCTGTGCTCTGATGCTTCTTCTGCTGTGCTTCTCATCTCCCTCCCGCTGCCTCTCACTCCTCTCTTCTCTGACTTTTCTTCTGCTGCCAAGGCAGCCTCTCCTCGCGGACTCCCCTTGCTTGCGTCTGTCTCCCTTTGCTATTCTTTGCGCCACCTGGACTCCTTCCTTTCCGCCTTCTTTCCAGCTGCCAAAGGCAGCTTTGCTGCTTCTCTCTCTGACCTCCCTGTCTCTCGGTCCTCACTGACCCCGTCTCCTCTCTGCCTCCTGCGCTCTCTGCGAGCTGCCCAAAGGCAGCTCCTTTCTCCTTCCCCCGGTTTCTCACGTTTTTCCCCCGGGATTCCTTTCTGTCATCATATTTTATTCCTTGCTTAATTATGCCATGTCCCTCTTTTCCCCCACCAGCCTTTTGCACCGCCCAAAGCCTTATTGCCACACGTTGCAAGCTGTCAAAATCCCTCCTAGCCGTTGCAAGTGCATTACCAGCTGCTTTTCCACCTTGCAAGTTGTTGCAAACTTTAATTCTCCTTTTTGCATGTTCTGTTATAAGTGGTCCGATAATTGAGTATAGAGAAATTCCATCTGCCAATTTCTGATCAGAATCCCCAACCTAAAGCACATGCCAGCTCTCAATTAGCAAATATGATCAGATGAATATGTCGATCCCATAAGCCATCTTTAGACTAGTAATTGTTATGCGACAAAAGGTTATTAGGATTGATTGGGGAATTGAGATAAGATCTATGATATGCGACAAAAGGTTATTAATATTAGTAATCCATACAGAATTAAGTTCACAAGTGACTCAACTCAAAGGTGAAAACACAAGGTTTTGGGCAACACAGGGCCTTAACATTTCTGTTTGAACCAACACTAACCACGAAAATAACGTAAATAGATCTCATTTGTGCTATTTTATTTTCTTTGCATAACAAATCCTATAAACACAAAAATAACGTAAATGGCTCAAAAATATAAGGAACTAACTAAGAAAAGACGAGTGAATTCGAAGTAAAAATATATATAAATATGATCCGATCAAATACCCCCACACTTAACTTTTGCTAGTCCTCGAGCAAAACAAAGAAAACATGAAAAAGTACTAACATGAAAAACATTAGTTTCCCCCTATGTGACCCTCATAGAATTTCATTCGAGAAAACAAATCATCAAGAACCATAGCTAGCATCAAGGAAATAATCCAAGTTCATCTTCCTTATTCAAATATTAGCAGTAATCTTTAAATCATCCTTGAAGTGTAGTGTGTGAGATAGCCATGCTAATGCAATTTCAAGTTTTTATTTTTAAAATCATCATATGCAAACTAGCGACCTTCTCACGGGATATGCACTCAATCACACATGTGTTTAGTTTTAATGTGTTTCGCTCAAAGAATCAAATGTGAAATTTCTACCATAAGCTTGCATAAAGATCTCATCTCCACAATCATAATTGCAAAACTTAAATCAAGAGGACTTTTATTGGACGTAATGAGGTTTAAGGAGAGGGTTATTGAAATGAAAGAATAGGAAAACACAAGTTCCAAGCTACATTGCAAGCAATTCTTTTCTTTAGATTTATAAGAACTCAAGCTCTCCAGCAATTCTTCTAGCACCTCCAACCATACTCTTAAACTGAAACTTGAATAACTTTTTATTTTCTTTGTGTACAATTTTTCTTTTTCTTTTTCTTTTCTTCTCTTTTTTTCCTTTTTTTTTTTAATCACAAACATGAAATACCCCCACACTTATTCTTTTGCCAAACATCTTCACAGTACTTCACCAACGTTTCTCATAAGACAATTTCGCATTGCTCGCTTGGAAAGGGTAAGGAAAAATGTTTCAGGTATAAGGGTAGACATATCTGGTGATAAGAAATAAAAGGCTCAACATACACGGCTCAAATTGGCAATCTAATGATATCATTTTTCTTTGGGAAACATGGTTATTTGGGCCATAGTGGTAAACCTAATGCCTCTATCATTTCCAAATTCATGCAATCAATGACAAACATTTCGAAAGATCGTTACGCAAGTTCTAGAGATGTATATCACATAAGTTCATCACACATAAAAAAATAGGAGTGTATGAAAAATGCACACACTTTCAATAGGCTCAAAAACTCACATAGGATGTATATGGTCACTAAATTCACATATGAAGCTTTAAGTCATACTTTAGTTTCACATTAACAAGGCTATGTGCATTTGGTTTTTCAAAGATGGTCAAACATGTACAAAACTAACAAGAGAATTAGGAATTTCACCAAACACATGTTAACTAAGTTCTTGATGATCATGGTTCAAATTTTTGATCCAATTATATCATTGGGTCGGGAAACTAACAAAAATCTGATTCAGAACAATAAGGGAAACAAGACAATATTTTTGGATTTTTAAATTTTTCGATTTTTTATTTTTTTATTTTTTTATTTTTTATTTTTAAGAAAACAAAAACTAACAACACAGAAACAAATGAAATTCTAGAGATTTCTACCCCCACACTTAAACTTGACATTGTCCCCAATGTCAGAAAACACTATAACGCAAATAAAAATAAAATAAATAAATAAATAATAAGAAACAAAATAAAACAATGGGACTGAAAACTTCCCTAATTTGCAGTAAAATCAAGCGATGACCCCCAAGCTAAAATTCTGCAATCAACTTCAAGGGTGGAAATAACCAAAAGTTCCTGCAAAGAAAAGAAATAATTCAGTTAAGTACGCAAGAAAATTAATTAAAAAAAAAAAAAAAAAAATTGCAAACGAAAAATTGAAAATTACGATAAAAGATAATGAATAAAACTAATAAGTAATCATTGGTCGTGCTTGTTGACTTTCCACAGCTTTCCTCTTGAACAGGGTGACACTTAGCTTTTCACTTGCAAGTGATGATTTTATGATATTGTACGGCGAAGCTTTGCTCTTTGGTTATGTTGCAGTTCCTTATTTGTTCTCCAAGCAGATGTGGCAGCTTCTCTAGTTCCTCAGTTCGGACTCCTTCCGCTGGGATGATTGTGCAAGCTGCATTCTTCTCTGCTTGTTTCTTCTGCACAACGGGCAGGCACGAGGGAAAGGTGTTGGTCCTTATTTCTTTCTTCAATCTTTCCAAGTGCCCACCTCTTGCTTTCTTTCTCCTTGTCCCTAGCTGAATTGTCTCCACATGCTTCGAGGTATCATTTTCACTTCCCTTACTGTCCCCCAGGCAGATGTGGTAGACGAAGAGAAAGCATAAAATGATGAAGATGAGTACTCGAGAGCAAGGCTAGGTAAGCAATCAGGAAGGGGTTCCAGGCAGTTGGCTCCAGATCGGAAGATTGATACCAAATGCTGGCTGATTGCTCTCTTTCTCCTTGTCGGAAAACAAAGACAAGGAGAAGGACATGGAGAAAGCATGATATGAGATACTCTTGCTTTCAACCTTTATGATATGAAATACTTTTGCTTTGAATGGGTTGTTCGCAGGAGTATCCCAAGGAATGAGGAACACAGAGTGACTCGAGAGGATTCTTTGGGAATGCATTTTCGGAGATGAAGAGGTGTTGAGAGGGTGTGCTGAGAGAGTGTGCTTTTGCTGTGGAAGGCGAAGGTAGAAACTTATAGGACTTGTCTTCACAACCGGAACTGTTCTCTCACTTAGTGTCGGCAGCCGGTGGATGGGTGAAGAATACAAATTACGCGCTTTCTGACAAAGCTGCCCGTAATTTCCGCAAAGCTGATTCCTCATTGATATCTGTAATCGGCGCTTCGAGCTCTGAGCATCGTCGATTGTAGAGGTAGCATGTGACACGTGCGGATAAATCTGGAAAAGAAGATTTTCCCGTGGGTTGAAGCCCAGCTTTTGAGAAAGCTAGCGTGTCTTTGACTGTTGAATTTCCCTCTTCGATTTCTGAATTGGTGCTTCGACAAATTGCCCGAGATTTCCGCAAAGCAATTTGCGTGTGACAAGTGACGACACGTCTGGACAAATTGATCTTTTGAAATCCGGGGTTCGGCTCGTGGTTTCTGAGCAAGCCCAGCCTTTAAGAAATGAAACGCCTCTTTTGAGAAAAGAATCCGGCTTTTGAGAAAGGAAACTCCTCTTTTGAGAAAAGAATCAGACGTTTGAGAACGGAGCCCCGACTCTTCGATTTGCGAGAGGACGCTTCTCTGAGGAGCGCCTCTTTGATTTCTTCCTTTTTATAGAGACGTTAAGCTTGTTCCACAACACACTTGAGCTCCCTCCTGTAAACACTCCCTTCTTGCACTTGTTTAATCTTGATCAGTCCAACTCTCTTCATTCTTTACCACCTCTGAAAAATGTCTGGCCCTTCTGATCGTCGTTTTGACTTGAACATTGGTGAAGAGGTAGCTCCGCCTTCACCAGACAACATATGGCGGCCATCCTTCATATCCCCTACCGGTCCCCTTACCGTGGGGGATTCGATGATGAAAAATGACATGACCGCTGCGGTGGTGGCCCGAAACCTTGTCACCCCCAGAGATAACAGACTGCTCGCTAGACGGTCTGATGAATTGGCGGTTAAGGAGTCTCTGGCTCTTAGCGTGCAGTGTGCGGGTTCTGTGTCCAACATGGCCCAACGCCTATTTGCTCGAACCCGTCACGTTGAATCGTTGGTGGCTGAAATACAGAGTCTCAAACAAGAGATTAAAGGGCTCAAGCATGAGAATAAAGAATTGCACAAGCTCGCACACAGCTATGCCACCAGCATGAAGAGGAAGATTGACCAGATGCAGGACACCGATGGTCAAATTTTACTTGATCATCGGAGGTTTGTGGGTTTGTTCCAACCGCATCTGCCTTCGTCTTCTAGGGCGGCACCGCGTAGTGAAGCTCCAACTGATCAACCTCTGCTGCCTCTTCCTTCTGTGGCCCCGCCGACTGCTGAAGCCCCGCCTACTACTGAAGCACCACCCGACCAATGAATACTATTAGTTTACATCATTGTAAAATTTTAATTTAAATTTTTTTTTTTTTTTTTTTTTTATGTATATTTTTTTTTTGATTTTTTAATTGTTTTTTTTTTTTTTTTTTTTTTTTTTATCATTAATTTTAAATTTTATCTTTTTTTTTTTTTTTAATTTAATTTTTTTTTATGTAAATTAATGTAAAGAGACTTTGGTTAACCTTCCCCCACACTTAAACTAAGTAATACAAACTCACAGAAATCAACCAAATAACACAACTAACTAAACAAAACAAAATGAAAGCAGCAAAGATAAGGGTGTAAAAATGTAAATCTGATTGGGTTAGCGATTCCAAAGTCTCCCTTCGTTGAATGCTTGGGTTGCCTCCCAAGAAGCGCTTGATTTAACGTCTTTAGCCGGACGCATCTTTCCTTTAAATTTCCCTCAGCTCCATTTGTGCCTAAAATCAAAGAAAGAAAAATAAATCAAATATCAAAAGTAAAATACACAAACACCAATATAAACATAAACAAAAACAAAAATAAAAGGATTAGCAAAGTTACTAATCCCCGGCAACGGCGCCAAAATTTGATGCGTAAAATAAGTTAACACACAAAATTAAACCCTCTTTTTGACAATTGTAGTATAGATGTAAGTATGGTATCGTTCTAGGCCGGGGATTAGGAGGGATTGCTAATCTATTAAATTAACTTAAAAATATTAAATAAGACTCAAGGACACAAAACTAGGCTAAAAACTCTAATAACTCGAAACACACTTAAAATGACTCAAAATAATGAAAACAATTAAATTAAACACTAGGAACTGAAATGGACGGAAATTAAATTAAAAGACTAACAATAAAGAAAACTAAATAAATAATATAATTTAATAATGGATGGGTGTTTGGTTTTGATGAAAAGTAAATTAAACTTAATTAAATTACAGAATTGACAAAAACATGAAATTAAGGTGAAAGGATAAATGACGGACTAGCTAGAGGGTTCTTCTCCACACATGTTATACTTGCATACAAAATGATTTCCAGTTGTTCATTTAATAAATTGTGAATCTCAATACTCCAGATTAACCGTGAATAGCACTTTTTTAATCTTCAAGTTTTCCTTAAGTTATTGAATTGGACGGAAAAACGCATACAACAATTCAAAACATTCTTCAAAAGTCCCCTACGTGAAAAGCACAATAGCGATACAATCAAAGATCATTAAACTTTGTGAAAACTATAAGCATTGACGAGGCATTCGTAACCATGAAAAGCATGATACTCTTGCCAAGAATTTACTTAACGTGATTGTGACTAGCAACCTTTACTACTTGTGAAAATAAGTTCATAACGATTAGGTGAAATTCACTTATATTCTAGCATCAAATTCATGCATGTAAATTAAGCGTGCACTCTCAACCAACATACACAAATCAGTTTTTATACGAACGGATAAGTAAATTGAAATCACAACTTATGAAATCACAACTGAAGGTAATCAATTCATATTACAAATATATTCATGGTTTCGAATTAACCTCTAGCCAAAATAAATTTAATTACACATTATTAAAACAAAAATAAAATAGAAGTTTGGAAAGAGTTAACCGAGAAAATAGATTGAAGCCTTCTGCTCTCTGTGCTCTGATGCTTCTTCTGCTGTGCTTCTCATCTCCCTCCCGCTGCCTCTCACTCCTCTCTTCTCTGACTTTTCTTCTGCTGCCAAGGCAGCCTCTCCTCGCGGACTCCCCTTGCTTGCGTCTGTCTCCCTTTGCTATTCTTTGCGCCACCTGGACTCCTTCCTTTCCGCCTTCTTTCCAGCTGCCAAAGGCAGCTTTGCTGCTTCTCTCTCTGACCTCCCTGTCTCTCGGTCCTCACTGACCCCGTCTCCTCTCTGCCTCCTGCGCTCTCTACGAGCTGCCCAAAGGCAGCTCCTTTCTCCTTCCCCCGGTTTCTCACGTTTTTCCCCCGGGATTCCTTTCTGTCATCATATTTTATTCCTTGCTTAATTATGCCATGTCCCTCTTTTCCCCCACCAGCCTTTTGCACCGCCCAAAGCCTTATTGCCACACGTTGCAAGCTGTCAAAATCCCTCCTAGCCGTTGCAAGTGCATTACCAGCTGCTTTTCCACCTTGCAAGTTGTTGCAAACTTTAATTCTCCTTTTTGCATGTTCTGTTATAAGTGGTCCGATAATTGAGTATAGAGAAATTCCATCTGCCAATTTCTGATCAGAATCCCCAACCTAAAGCACATGCCAGCTCTCAATTAGCAAATATGATCAGATGAATATGTCGATCCCATAAGCCATCTTTAGACTAGTAATTGTTATGCGACAAAAGGTTATTAGGATTGATTGGGGAATTGAGATAAGATCTATGATATGCGACAAAAGGTTATTAATATTAGTAATCCATACAGAATTAAGTTCACAAGTGACTCAACTCAAAGGTGAAAACACAAGGTTTTGGGCAACACAGGGCCTTAACATTTCTGTTTGAACCAACACTAACCACGAAAATAACGTAAATAGATCTCATTTGTGCTATTTTATTTTCTTTGCATAACAAATCCTATAAACACAAAAATAACGTAAATAGCTCAAAAATATAAGGAACTAACTAAGAAAAGACGAGTGAATTCGAAGTAAAAATATATATAAATATGATCCGATCAATATGCGCGAGTTCCACACCAAAACTCCAGTCCTTGTTTAATGCCCACCCATCGTTCAAACCCTTTTGCACTACGTCCCATCCTAAACCTGAACTCGACCAAGACTTGTGCCAATTGACAAGTATGACCTTTCCCGTGTCCATTGGACAAAGCACACACCATCATTAGGCCCCAAGTCACATAGTTTTGTCACCTTGCTGTTTGATGCCCTCCAAAGATAAACACTGGTGCCGAGTCCAATTGCAAGGGCATTTTGGGAAGACCAGTCCACAAGGTTCAAGTAAAAGTCATCTTGTAGTGATAGAGCATCCAGAACCTTATGGGGTGTCTTGGGGACCTTGTGAGGAGGCTTGGGAGGTGTTGTCTAGCTGGAAAACCCACTGTCATTTCTTAAAAGGGAAGGCGAATACGGCGAGTTGGGTCTAGAGTTTTCCGTCTTGAATCACAGCATGTTTTTGCTGGGACTCATTGGGGACACCGCACCACCGCTGCCACCACCTGCAGGAGAAAAAAAAACCCCGAAATTAGACCCGAAAAGCTCTGATTTCAATAATCTGGCATACGTCTCGTTGCCGCCTTCTTTGACCGGTGAGGCCTTCTCGTTGAGCCCGAATGAGTGAAGCCACGAAGAGGATTTACAGGGGATGAATCTGTCGCTGCAAGTCGAGGACTTGGACGGCAAAGACAGGTTCGAAATCGCCTGACAAGAACCAGGCGACGCTGAGAGACTGGAAACCGCTTGAAAAGAAACCAATATGGAATCTAGGCGGAGCAGTGTCTCGGACATCCTGGTGGGGAGGTTGAGCCCAAATTTCCTTGTTTGAGGTGACTCCATTGCCGGGTTTTCTCGGATGCGGGTCTTGGTTGCTTGGAGGAAGAGGTGCTGGAAGAAGGGGCTGTGACTTATGTTTTGGAAGGTAGGCCCGAGGTGTGTGGTGGGCGGCAAGTCGAAGGCACGGATGGAAGAGAAAACACGGATTGGGCTTTGAGAGCGGGGCCTGAGCCTTATTATTTTTATTTATTTTTATTTTTTATTTTGATGTGGAGTGGCTGTACTCAAAGTTGAATATTCGAACTGCCTATGTATCCTTCCAAAGAAGAGATCAAGTCATAACGTAGTTCAAATACATATTTTTTTTGGATTTTTTTTGGTGATGTGACTGTACTTGAAGTTTTGAAGTTTCAAGTTGCCTACGTACCCTTGGTTGATAAGGGATCAAGTCATGACGTAGTTCAAATGAGAGATGAATTTAACAGTGATTTTCATGATGATTTTGCCGTACACAGTTTATGCTCTTGCGGGCCAGGAGCGTTGGTTTGTGCAGTTTAGGTTCATGCGAACAAGGAGCTTGATTGTTGTGGATTTGTCAAGCGACTTGGGAGAGGCGTTCCTCACAATCCTCATAGCAAAGTGCCTTGACTGAGTAATTAAAGAAGTCTTCTGGAAAGAAATCACGCATTGTGATGGGGATGGACGATCTTTGTGTCGAAATTTCATTATCTCCAACACTTTCACATTGTTCTGGAGGTTGACAAGAACTGCTTTGCCCCTTTGCCGTATGATAAACTTGTGAACGAGATGGTTGCTGCTTGTCCAATTTCTTCGAAACGATCTTGGAGAGGCGGTCCTCGCAATCTTCATAGCAAGGAGCCTTGGTCCAGTATTTAAGTAAGTCTTCGTGAAAGAAGAGATCACGCATGAACGATCCTTGTGCCAAAATTTCCTTATCTTCAACACTTTCACATTGCTTTGGAGGTTGGCGAAAGTGTTGAAGATAAGGTAAGGATGGACTCATGTCACTCCGAAGAAACTGCACGAGAAGCATACGTCTTCTCCATACGAGAAGCATACCCTTTCTGATTGGTGCACTTATGGAGAAGACGTATGCTTCTCGTGCAGTTTCTTCGGAGTGACATGAGTCCATCCTTCAGCTTCACTTGACTTGGAGTATGCTCCCAATGGTTGAGGTGAAGACTTTGAGTCGAAAGAGCCAAAAGTGACGTCTTCTTTAGGGATTTCATATTCTTTATCTTTTTGGATTTGTTGGTGTGAAGATTGGCGGGTGTGGATGATGGTGCGCCTTCTTACTTTCAGTGGTCTATTTGTGTCAACTGCCAAAGTTGCTTGGCGCTTCATCCTTGAAGGACTTGAGCTTCGAATATCGCATTTTTCTGCTAGCATGTCGAGCTTTTCTTCCTTTGATGTTGTTTCCCTTTTTCTAGAAAACTTCCTATTGTCTTCAAGTCTTTCCAAAGCTGACGGACTAGGAGGAGAGCTAGCCATGTTGCTTTGCTTTTTAGGTTTTGACAACCTTTAAAAAACAGAGCTTTAGGATGTTAGCCTGTTAAGCCTCTTGAAGACGGAGGTTTGGTTTTGACCACCAATACGATTAAGTGCTGACGGTCTGGGTCTTGAACGATTTATCTTATCGAAGACTGACATCCTCAGGGTGGATTTAGGCTTCGCTTGATCTTGTTCAATGCTCACACTGATGTGTTGAGTACTAGCATTTTTCGCTTTGCTTGAAAACTTCACGGGTGCATTTGGTGTGAAGCCAAGTCTAGCTTTGTTGTTGTTAACTCCATAACCATGCTTCTTAAACTTTTTTTGGGTCTCAGTGAGGTCACATTCTTTATTGTTGACGGTGTTTGAAACCTTCTTTCCAAGATTCGAAGAAGAAGCGAAGTCGTACCCAGCTTTTGACATGAGTTTGTAGGCGTTTGGATTAAAACCTTCTTCAGTCCTCTTGGTTGGGAGAAAGCTTGGTTCCATTCCCTTTGGTAGAGCTTTTATGAAGCCTTGTGGTAGTCTTGCAACCTTAGCATCGCTTAGCTGTGTCAGAGGTAAAATTGCATTCATCTTGAGCAACTGTACATTATCCTTGTGCCGCTGTGCATTGGCTTTGCTTGCTCCAGTTTCGAACAGAGATTGACCATTCTTTCTTCTCGACATCAGGATGTAACGGAAGATGGATGTGTTTGGTCCATCTAAGGGCGTCCTACTCCCTTTGGTTGTTGCAGGTTTAGCAAGTTCATCATTGTTCTTGTTTGAAGAGGGCATAGCTTCTCCTTCTTGCTTCTTGGGCATGGCTTGGCACTCCTCATTTTTAGGTGTTGCTTTGCCTGTGGATTTGATCTTTTTTGGAAGAGCTTTAGGCACCATGTCTTCATCCATGTAGAACTTGGCGTCTATGAAATGTGGTTTGGCTTCGATGAATGGTTTGGTGTCGCCATAGATCACCTTTACTCATTCTCGGTAGAACTTTAAGCATTGGTAGAGGGTGGATGACACTACTCCATTCTCGTGGATCCAAGGCCCTTATAGGAGCAAACTGTAGGAGGTTCTTGCATCAATCACGTAGAATATTGTGCTTGATTTGAGTTCACCAATAGTCATTTCCACTTGGATCATGCCCATCGCCCTTTGTCCTCCTTGGTTAAAACCCTAGATTAGCAGACGGCTTAGGGACAGTTCATCCACCTTGATGCCAATTGTGGTCATTGTTGACTTTGGCATGATGTTTATGGCCGATCCACCATCCACAAGCATGCAGTTGACTTTATGCTCCCTTACGTACCCAGAGACGAAGAGAGGACGATTGTGAGGCTTTGATCCCAGTAGTAAGTCTTCGTCAGTGAAGTTGATTACGTCTTGGGCAACACAACAAGTGGCATACTCATCTGGTCAAAGTTTCAAGCCTTCGTCCTTGCTTTCTTGAGCTTCATGGTCATTGGGACTCGCCAAGACCGCTGCTAGTGCTCTTCACATCTTCTTGGGCGATCGTGGTGCTTCCTCGATGCTAAAGTGTATCGGCAGGCCCTCTTTAGGTGTGAGGGCAATTTCTCCCTTGATGGTGATGGCTTTGCCTTTTGAAGGTTCTTCAATTTCTACTTCGACCATGTGACATGCATCAATATTGCACTGTTGGAAGAAGTCCTTCGAGAAGTATTCGTGCAAAGAGACAGGAATGCATGGCTCTTGCTCCATAGGTTCCCTATCATATGTTGGCTTAGCAGTTTTTACGTTTCTTTTGGGCTTCCTACTGTTACAACGACGATGCTTTCTCACTTGTCCTATATTTGGTCTTGTGGCTTGTGGTTTTGGTTTCCTTGTTTTTTTGTAGCTCACCAATGTCCATTGTGCATCTTGGTCTCTTGCCCCCGGTGATGGTTGTGCTGAAGGTGCCGTGCAGCTTGAGCATTGGCGGGAATGGTCATGTGTCGCTTGGAGAGGTATAGGATCGAAGGATCCAAACGTAATTGTAGTAGTATGTGTTATTGCCGTGTCTTTAAGGTTGAGCTCGATTTTCCCTTGTTGCACTAGTTTCATGATAAGTTCTTTGAGGACGAAGCACTTACCAACATGATGGCTCACGATTTGATGGTACTTGTAGTATTTAGGATCGTTTACGCGATTCATCTTTTCAGGCTGCTTGCATTCGGGTAGCTTGATTACCTTCTTTTCCAGCAAGTCGTCTGACATTGCATCCATGTCTGAGTCAGGAAAAAGGTACACCTTCTTCTCCAATTCCCTCAAGGTGCTTTTGTACCTGTCTTGGGTGCGAGAAGGCCCAACTCTCTTTATCTCATTTGCTTTGATTTTGGAGGAGATCTTGACAGGTGCGGAGGAGGTCTTAATAGGCGCAGTGTTGACGGTGCACGCTTCCTTGGGGGGCTTCTTCCCAGTTTTGTCTACATTTGTGGAGAACACCTTATCCTTCTTGAAGTCGGTGATCGGCTCTTTCTTCCCGTGATTAGTAATACTTAGCTCCATGTCGTGGGAACAAGTTGACAGCTTGTCGAACGTTTTTGGTTTTATGCCTTGAAGGATGTACTGTAACCCCCAGTGCATGCCTTGAACGCACATCTCAATGGCAGAGGTTTCAGAAAGCCGATCTTTGCAATCCAGACTTAACGAACGCCATCTGTTGATGTAGTCGACGACAGGTTCATCCTTCCATTTTTTTGTACTGGTCAGCTCCAGCATGCTTACAGTGTGGCGAGTGCTGTAGAAGTGGTTGATGAACTTCCTCTCTAGCTCCCAACTGTTGACAGATTGGGGCTCGAGGTCGGTATACCAGTCAAAGGCGTTTTTAAAAAAGTACTAATCGGTCACATGGGAAATGCAGGAATAGAAATTCATTTCATTATATTGGTAGAAGAATACACGGATTGAGTAAGTTGAGCAGGTTACATTCAAATAAATTCAAGGCGAAGAAGGGAGAAGAGTTTCAAGAACAGCCTTCAGCTCTAGTCATCTCACTTCGCCCATTATGACTTCAGCTTGTCGATTCCGCTTGTCCATCTTTAGCTGCTCGACTTCCTTAACTTTAGCCGTGTAGTCGGTTAAACAAGATTTGCCGCCCGACTCAAAGTTTTTCGCAAGATCATAAACAATTGCCTACCTTTGAGTTTGGAGTTTGGCAATTTGGCAGTCGATGTTGACCAGTTTCTCTTTCTTCAACTTCAAGGCTTCAATTTTTGTGCGAAGGGTGCACAAACTGCTTGATGAGGTAGTCTCCCTCTGTTCCAGCATTGTTGCAGGTTTGATAGAAGCATATTTATGCGCCTTAGTTAGCTAGTTCTTGTGCATTTATGTTATGTTTTCTTAGTTAAGTTAGTCTTTTAAGTCAATTTCTTGTGTTTTCAGGTTTTAAGAGCAAAGTATGCAAAGTAGTGCATTTTGGAGCCTTTTGGAGCAAAATTGAGCTTGGAATAAATGGCACATGCTTGGAGCAAAAGGAATGGACGGAATTGAAGATTTGAAGATGTGAGGAGTCCTAATTGAAGAAGGATTCCTAATCAACGAAGGAGTCCGAATTGAAGAAGGATTCCTAGTCAAAGATGGATTCCTACTCCAACAAGGTTTCCTACTTGGAGTAGGAAAGTTAAGCCTAAAGTTTCTTGGTCGACCTTTCCTAAACCTAGATGGCCTTAAGTTCCAGCAACATTGAAGGTTTCCTAACCATTTTTGGACACAAAGAAAGGTTCTAGAACACTTCCCTATCCTTGCCGTGCATCTCCTTGGGTTTGTGGGTTTCTAGAAGCCCTATCCCTTCATTCCCTATCCTTGTTGCACAAGAAAACCAATCCCTTTCAGATTTAGGGCTTTGTCGCACCAATTTCAGCAAGGAAACCCTTTTTCCTTGCCTTGCAAGGCATTCTAGAAGCCTTATCTTCCTTTCCATACCTGCCGTACCTCTTATACCTTTTCCCCCTTGGATTTTGATTGTTTGGGCCCTAATCCTTATTTTCTGCTAAGTCCAAGTCCTAACCTGATTTCCCTAGGGTTTTATGTGCCTATATATACCTATATTTTAGCCTTGGCCGAACTGCCACCTCCCATATACACCATTCACGACAGAAATTCATCCCTTGTTCTCTGCTGCATACATCCATACACATCCCTCCATAATTCCTGATTGCTTTTACCCCTTGCCGCACCTTCCATGCATCCTAAACACTCCCATACCATCTCCCATCCATTCTTCCATACACATAACTGTTGGAAATATGCCCTAAAACCAATCATATGATGATTCTTTACGGACATTTCACATGTTAAACTAATCTAGTTTAATATCAAGGGTAAATATTATTGTTTGAGCCATCTCATATAAATGTTATATGCTTAAATGATAAGTCCAAGGAATATGTGATTGGGAGAATGCGATCTAAAGAAGTTAGATTCATGAGACCATTCTTTCGTAGACACATCCTAAACGTTCCTGATCATAGGATTGCCAATTGGGCATTGACAGTCCGTTAAGATCAGTACGTGCTGTGTATTCTCTCAGGGAGAGTGACTAGTCTCGAGTCATTGGTGTGTGTGACATCAAGACAAGTACGTAGGTGCTCAATAGAGAATGAGTTCACTGAACACGATCAACGAAGAGTTCTCATATTCATGTCACATGAGAACTCACGGTTGGGATAATGCAAAGTAGTCATTTGACCTGAGGCATCACGTTTGTCTTGTGGTTAAGTCCTTGATCTTTGATTATGTCAAAGTCATCCTATCCGCGGGTGTCCACGGCATCGTTGGGGTTAAGCCACTTAGCTATGGAGGCAAGTGAATGCGCAACAAGGGATCTCTAACCTTCAAACCGTTTGGGGGAGAATACTCTATGATATGATTAGAATCTCTGGCCAGAGTATGAATGAGATTTAGAAAAGTCGTTCTAAATCACATTCAAGGTAATCATATAAGCAAACAAATCACATTGGATAGTAGACATGAATAAACTATCAAACCAAACAATGTGGTTAAGAGTATTGTATTAGAGAAAGACCGTATTGCATTTGTAATCCTAAACTGAATAGGTTATCTACCTCTTCTGATTAGCTTGGGTAACCATGATATGCTGCTAGGTGTCACTCATGGTTTGTGGAAGCCCTAAACGTGTATAAACACTAAAGGGAGAATTGAAAGTAAGTTTCAATTCACAATCGATTTTAAAGAGTTTTAATCGCCCACTGCCTTGCTAAAAGGAACCTAATGGATCGTACACCGTGTAAGGTGGAGATTGAAGAAACAATGGAGATGAGTAAGAATAATTAAATGGTTTAATTATTTATGGCAAGGATGAATTAATATGTTAATTAATTAAACGAATAAGTTCGTTAAAGACCTCGGGATAGTTTTGGACCTTAAGGCCCAATGGGCTTCGAACGTCAAGCCCATTGACTTAAGTTGTATGACAACTTAATTCACAAAGGCCAAAAAAGCCCAAACAAAACCCTATGGCCGGCCATTTAGAGGAGGGTAGTGAACTTGCTTTAATTACAAGTTTGCCACTCCAATGAATAAAGGTATAAATATGACTTTATAGCCAAAATTCATTTAGGGTTTTCTTTTAGGAAATTGGAGATAACACAATGCTCTCCTTTTCTCTCTAGGAGGCTGGCCTCCTTGGAGGGTGCATCTAGCAATCCCACTACTCCAAGGTCACTCATTTCTTCTCCAATCTCTCCTTGGTGTGGAGACTTAGAGGTTCTCAATTTTGGGAACTTGGAGAAACCTTTTCATCCATCCAAATCCATAGATTTTAGATGCAAGGAATGAAGGCCCTCTCTTTGGGTGATTAGCCTTTGCTTATGCAAATAGGAATCTACAAAGGTATATTTCTCAACTCACTTTGATTTGAGTTGAGTCTTGGTTCACCAATCTACTAGGCTTTGAATTTCATGGTTCATGTTTTGTTTTTAAGTGCATGCTAGCATGATTCCGCCTTTAATTGTTAATTGCATGCTTATAGATGTTGCTTAAATGAACATGTTTTCACAAAATCATCCTTCAATAACCCCCAAAATGAAGGAAATCTTTTGGGAAAACATGTTCATTTGAGCAACATCATATAGCATGCAATTAACAATTAAAGGCGGAATCATGCTTGTATGCACTCAAAAACAAAACATTACCATGAAATTCAAAGCCTAGTAGATTGGTGAACCAATTAATCAACTCAAAACAAAGTGAGTTGAAATTAATACCTTTGTAAATTCCTCTTTGCATAAGTAAAGGCTAATCACCCAAAGAGATAGGGCCTTCATTCCTTGCTTCTTAGATCCATGGATTTGGATGGAAGAATAGGTTCTCCAAGTTCCCAAAATTGAGAACCTCTAAGTCTCTTCACCAAGGTTAGATTGTAGAAGAAATGAGTGACCTTGGAGTAGTAGGATTGCTAGATGTACCCTCCAAGGTGTTGGCCTCTTTAGAGAGAAAATGGAGAGACAATTCTCACCAATTTTCCCCAAAAATAAACCCTTTTAATCCTTAATGAATATTTGGCTATAAAGTCATTTATATAGTCACTTCTTTAAGTGACCTAAATAACCAAAACCCTAATTCATTCCATATGGCTGGCCATTTAGGGATTTTTGGGCTTTTGGGCTTTAATGAATCTTTATTCATTAAATTGTCATACAACTTAAGTTAATGGGCTTGACGTTCGAAGCCCATTGGGCCTTAAGGTCCAAAACTATCCCGAAGTCATTTAACGAACTTATTCGTTTGATTAATTAACATATTAATTAATCCTTGCCATAAATAAATGATTAAACCATTTAATCATTCTTACTCATTTCCGTTTAATCTCCAATCTCTACCTTTTATGGTGTGCGATCCATTAGGTTCCTTTTAGCGAGGTAGTGGGCGATTAAAACCATTTTACATCGATTGTGAATTGAAACTATTTTCAATTCTCCCTTTAGTGATTACACACGTTTAGGGCTTCCACAAACCATGAGTGACACCTAGCAGCATATCATGGTTACCCAAGCTAATCAGAAGAGGTGGAGAACCTATTCAGTTCGAGATTACAAATGCAATACGGTCTTTCTCTAATCTAATACTCTTGACCACATTGTTTGGTTTGATAGTTTATTTTCTCATGTCTACTATCCAATGTGTGTCTTGTGCTTATATGATTACCTTGAATGTGATTTGGAACGCATTCCCCAATCTCATTCATACTCTGATCAGAGATTCAAATCATATCATAGAGTATTCTCCCTCAAACGGTTTGAAGGTTAGAGATCCCTTGTTGCGCATTCACTTGTCTCCATAGCTAAGTGGCTTGACCCCAACGATGCCGTGGACACCCTCCTGATGGAGTGACTTTGACATAATCAAAGATCAAGGACTTAACCACAAGACAACTATGATGCCTCAGGTCAAAGGACTACTTTGCATTATCCCAACCATGAGTTCTCATGTGACATGGAATATGAGAACTCTTCGTTGATCGCGTTCAGTGAACTCATTCTCTATTGAGCACCTACCGTACTTGTCTTGATGTCACACACACCAATGATTCGAGACTGATCACTCTCCCTGAGAGAAGACATAGTACGTACTGATCTTAACGGACTGTCAACGCCCAATTGGCAATCCTATGATCAGGAACGTTTAGGATGTGTCTACGAAAGAATGGTCTCATGAATCTAACTTCATTAGATTACATTCTCCCAATCACATATTCCTTGGACTTTATCGTTTAAGCATATAACATTTATATGAGACGGCTCAAACAATAATCTTTGCCCTTTATATGTAAAACTAGATTAGTTTAACATGTGAAATGTCCGTAAAGTATCATCACATGATTGGCTTTAGGGCACATTTCCAACAATCTCCCACTTGCACTAGAGCCAATCAGCTTGGTCATCTTGATGATACCTCTTCTGTAGTCATTTCATAAATGGCTGAATAGTAGGCCTAGACAGTGGATATCTATATGTGTTATCCATAGAAGCACCCTTGAGAATAACGACGTCACCATTATACATGATTCTCAATCATGTGGTTCAGTCTCTCATTTGAGTTCGGATCTTGATGAGACCTTGATTCCCAGGCTTGAGCTATCGCCCCATTAGTGTCATACACTTTCTGGTTGGAACCGAATAGAGAGTTCATAAATGAACTTTCCCATCCAAACAACATTGTTGTAAACTTCTATATGGCAATATATCTTGCATTCATAATGGAACACACTAAAGTCATTACTTTAATGTTTCCATCCAAATATCTCTTTAGTCATAATAAAGAGATATTCGTTTATCTCTTCATTCATAATGAAGAAACATCCAATGATGGATTAGATTCATAATCTAATACATTTACGCTTCCATTACATTACTTTGATTCTTCCTCGATCTTTGAGGAATTTATCCTTTAGTATTTCTTAAATACTTAAGGACTCACTTGACAGTTGCCATGGTTCTGATCCTGGGCTTGCACTGATATCGTCTTGTACCGTTCTAGGTACAACTCATATCAATGTTTTTCATACAATATGAAATACATAAATAACCTTTCTGCGTATGCATAAAGGATTCTATTTACGCATTATTTCTTTGGGAGTCAAAGGGGCACGTTCCCTTTGAGAATGGCAACTTGCTAGTCTCACTAGAATCGTCATTCTTATTGAAGTTTATCATCATATGAGAAACTTCCTAGCATCCATTGTCTATTATTAGGGATTGATATAATCCAATTATATCATGAAATATATCATTATAGATTTCCATCCCATGTATATAGACTATATCTCCCATATACATTCTATCTTCATATAATGTATTAAAGTCATAACTTTAACGAAGAAGTATTCTTTTCATTTCCAAAATTAATATATCATATATATTTAAATTTTTGGAACATGATTAACTCCCACTAATCTTTTGTAAAACTCGTAAACAAAAGATTCATTTACATTTTTATGAGAAATCAAACGATTTGATCCTTTTCCTCATAAAATGCAAATAGCTCCCACTTGCTTGCTAAAATCCATGATGGATGGATCTCTACAACTTACATGTCTTGTGATTTATAGTTTTAGACATATATTATCAAGACTATCTTAATAATGGTTTCGGAAACCCATATTATGTCAAAACATTGAATCACCATTTAGTTGTAGCTAGCAATCTTCGAATTAATTGAAACTAAGACTACGTCAAAAATGGTTCCTTTAAAGTCAACCATTCTCTTTGATTGTAGTCACCTTAAGCTACCAATTAGCTTATGAAGGTTTCATTATTTCGAGTCAAATGGTACTTTACCATTTCCTTGAGTATATATCGTATATGCACTCAATGTAGTCATAAGGATTTTCATTCTTATCGACTACCTTGGAGCTTGTGGTATAGGAACTAGGTTGTTATATTTGTTGATTACTATCTTGTCTCTCAAAGAACCCATTCTTCGAGTTCTATCTCTCGTTCATTTGCTCTTAGGCAAATCACATTGTAGAATTACAATGAACTACCCAACAAAACAACATTTGTTAATTGGTTTATAGAAGCGATATCCAAAAGTTATTTTAAGGATATCCTACAAGATTGTTATCAAACAAATATTGCTTATTAGCACACAACCCCAAATCTTTAACATGCTTAAGATTTGTCTTTCTTTCCAACTACATCTTATGGAGTCATGAAAATATTGGAAGATCTTCTCATTGACAATCATATTGTTTTAGAAGTATATATCCTATATATGGGTAATAGATAATATCTAACGAACTAAATCTTATTCAAGTTCGTTCTTCTCCTAATGGAGAAATACATTATCTTATGATGCTTATTTCCTTGATATCTTTCAAGGAAACTGTTCTAAAGTGTTACCTTATCTTGGATCAAATCTAAGGAGGTAAATACTTTAGACGTCTTACTCATCAACTTACATTTCTTGAATTCTTTGAAACATTTTGCAAAGTATTCGGACTTGTGTTTATTCAAAATAAACTATAGTCCAACCGAGAGTGATCTTCGGTGAATGTTAATCAACATAAGTAGTATTATGTTTGTGGACAAGTGCCACTAACATCTAAGTGAATTGACCTCAACAACTTTGTGATTCTTTCTTCTTTCCAAAAGAATAAAGATTCGAACATTTCGCCTCTATACAATTTTAACAAGAAGGTATTGGATCCGGATCTAACGATCCAAAGCGTCCATTTATTGACCAACTCGTAATTTATGTTTTAGAGGTATCACAACTTTAGTTGGGATTAGTCACTACCTTGCAACCTTTTGGGTTTTAAGCATCATTATTTTCTAAACAGTTAACACTACCATATTATCTCTACTATAGAGATAATTAATTAGATTACCATAATCCAATCATTGATTAATAAAGAACATTGTTTTGTCAAACAAAACATTTATCCATTTCACATAGTGACGGAATTTAGTTCCTTAAAATTGGAATATAAAGACAATCTATGTTTTTCCAATTTCTTTGGTAGTTCATATGAGGAAGTAAGTACCATCTGCTTTCGCAGAGATCTATATTTGATTCACGTTTCCGAATGTGAAGCACCTTTTCTTCACTCATATATCTTCTACTTCTTATTAGTCACACTTTTACAACGATTTGTAAAACATAGTTACTAATACGGAATCAAGCATTCAAGTAGAAGAACCAACTGTTTTGAACTATTCAAGAACAATTTACAACACCTTCGAAAGGTGTGTTCTTGACACTTGCAAGACATTTCTTGCAAATACCCCTTCCAATATCCATCCTTTCATAAAGAAAGTTTGTTCCCTTGGAGTTATTTATCTTCTTTATCTGACTTCTCCTTTTGACTACAATAGTCATGGTCCCTAAACTCCCACTATCTCTCTTGAAACCTTTTTCAATTGTGTTATACACATCAAACAATTTTGGAGAGCATGTGGTTTATTGTTCACTACATAGTTTACAATAAACTTAGTGAACCATTAGGATAGGGACACAAAGGTGAAGTCCTTGCCTAGTTTCCGTCTCATTAAGTGGTTTTATCACTTCAACACTTAATGATTCAAAATCATTATAAATCCATGTTAATGGACTATTTTTGTCAACCAACCATTATGTTCTAAACATAATTACAAACTTTAAAGAGTTGTACAAGGCAACTCTTATTTCTTCACACAACAAATTGTAAGTGAAGAATCATGGCACATAAAGTGTCCATGCCTTTATGCTTTCTTCTCAAGTTCTTTGTTCTTTTAACAAAGAAACAAGCACTAAGTGTTTGCATTGACTAAGGGTTGTTCAAAGCAACTCCTATTTCTTCATACAACAATTTGTAATTGAAGAATTATGACATTAAAAGTGTTGTCCTCTTTATGATAGACCTTTTCTAACATATTCTTCTAATGATACATTATCAATAGGAAGATTGTGAGGATGAGACTACTTAGGTACATATACAATCCATTTAAGACATTCTTTGGGATTGTGGTACCAAGTCCGGAAACTAAAACATTCGGTTTTGTCAAGTGTTGGATAGCGTTTGCAAATATATTGGTAAACAAATACATAACGAATATAGATTGATTGATTTTAAGCCATTTGATTCGGGTCTTTAAATCAAAATAGCACCACCCACTATTTTTGGCAAATTCCATATCCCTCATTGGAATTCGAGAGTTTTGGATGAAACTCTTAGTAGGTTATGGGAGACTCACTACTACCAAGCCCACCTCAGAATTATATCATGTTGGCTAGCATCAATAATAATGAGAGAGTACGCTTACTCATTTGCAACAACCTCTTGCAAGTACCCATCTAGTTTGGCCTCTAGAAAATGATGCCTCAGAATTATATCATGTTGGCGTCATTGTACTTAGTTAAGTCATTCCCACCATGCCTAGTTCGTGTAGGTGTTCAAGCATAGCCTCAGAATTATATCATGTTGGCTAAACTCGTTGCCTACCTCACTTCATCATGTATGTATATAGAACTCCTCCTGAGTGTAAGCACGCACTTTGTACTCCCCCATTATAGGGTGAAGCCGGTGTACGAGTCACAAACGATCGGAGCCTACCACGGTGGAAGGCCACGAAAGAGTGTTCAAAGCACTCTCCGTTTATCAACTTAATATTGGTTTGGTTGAGGGTTTTAGGTCTCATCACATATAAACATTCATTTTAATCTCTATTAAAACAATTTTGGTCCTCTTACAACTATTGGTCCATTTGATTGTTTTAGTTGTATATAATACTCCCACTATGCTTATAAAACGATTTTTAAAGCAAGAGTATATGATACTACTAACATAAACTTTGCATTCATTTGATGGACTATATAGTTGCCTTAGGGCCTTAGGATGATTATGAACCTTTGTTTAGATTCAACACGAGCCTTGTGTTGAATCTTGGTCTAGGAATGGTGATTGATTTTAGTTACGCGTTTAATCACATTAAGGCGTGTTGTCTTATGGGCGTTGGACCCAACTACTTCATTTTCATGCATATCATATAAAGCAAGAAAGAAGTACTTCAAAGTAAAGGTGAGCTTATGCTCATTACAACATTTGCATATAACAAATTACTTTAAAGTAAAGAAGAGCTTAAGCCCTTTTACAACATTTGATCAAATCAAATTACAACCAAAATCTAATCTACACATTCCCATGGTTCAAACAAATTTGAAACGCCTTTCACATAGCTCAATTATATTAGGCTTAGGTTCATAATCACCCTTTAATTAATTAACACTTTAACTAATTAAATGAATGCAACATTTTCATTTGGTTTTTGTATCCATAAAATTGATTTAAATGGAGCTAAACAAAATGAAAATCCAATTCTCATTTAAAGAGACAAAACAATTTTGTTCTCATCCTATTTGGGCCATCATGCAATTAACCTCAACTTTTGGGCCATATTGCAATAACAAAAACTTTTGGGGTCACTTTGTACAATACACAAAAGTCACAACTTCATGTAAATACAACTAGAACCCAAACTTTTAATAATGCAAAAACTTCATTAAAGGAGCAAAACAATTTGTCCTTTAGCGTTTTTGGACCTAAACGTAAAAACGTAAACTTTTGGGCCAAAGTGCAAATACACAAAAGTATCAAAACTTTATGTAATTGCATAAAAGCCCCAAAAGTACTCCCTTTGAGGGAGTGGCTGGTTTTGGGGAGGGATAAGGTTGGTGTGTGTGTTGATTTGTGAGTTTTGTCAAAAGCATGCAAGTGTATGTGAAAGGATATGTTTATGAAATAATTCAATCACAATTATTTCAATCATCATTTATACAAATATCTAATACTTTAAATACATGATAAATCATTTAAAAAACATATCACATAAACTTTATGAAATAAATCAAAACTTTGAATCAAAACACCAAACCTTTTTGTTCTTGGCAAGAACATCAAGAACAATGAAGAACATCCATGAAAAACCCAAATTTTTCCATGAACTTTTTTCACCCAAAAACATTCCAAAACCATTCTTACTTAAGGGAAATAACATCTAACCAAACTAGGGTACTTAGGGGTTCCAAAGAACACATTAAAACACTTTTAACAAGTCAAACAAGAACCCAAAAATCCACCCTTTGGTTTTGGCCGAATTTTCCCAAAAGCATGGCACCAAATTTTAGCTCCAATATTCATGCTCATATGAACAACATCTACAACATTTGAGATAGCAAATTTTCCAACAAAATTTACTTTCAAAGAAGCAAGAATAAAGCTTGTAACAATTACAACTTTTAGATCACATACTATGAACTACAAAACACAAAAGGATTCACCAACTACTAGACCTAGGCTCTGATACCACTTGAAGGAAATCTTTTGGGAAAACATGTTCATTTGAGCAACATCATATAGCATGCAATTAACAATTAAAGGCGGAATCATGCTTGTATGCACTCAAAAACAAAACATTACCATGAAATTCAAAGCCTAGTAGATTGGTGAACCAATTAATCAACTCAAAACAAAGTGAGTTGAAATTAATACCTTTGTAGATTCCTCTTTGCATAAGCAAAGGCTAATCACCCAAAGAGATAGGGCCTTCATTCCTTGCTTCTTAGATCCATGGATTTGGATGGAAGAATAGGTTCTCCAAGTTCCCAAAATTGAGAACCTCTAAGTCTCTTCACCAAGGTTAGATTGTAGAAGAAATGAGTGACCTTGGAGTAGTAGGATTGCTAGATGTACCCTCCAAGGTGTTGGCCTCTTTAGAGAGAAAATGGAGAGACAATTCTCACCAATTTTCCCCAAAAATAAACCCTTTTAATCCTTAATGAATATTTGGCTATAAAGTCATTTATATAGTCACTTCTTTAAGTGACCTAAATAACCAAAACCCTAATTCATTCCATATGGCTGGCCATTTAGGGATTTTTGGGCTTTTGGGCTTTAATGAATCTTTATTCATTAAATTGTCATACAACTTAAGTTAATGGGCTTGACGTTCGAAGCCCATTGGGCCTTAAGGTCCAAAACTATCCCGAAGTCATTTAACGAACTTATTCGTTTGATTAATTAACATATTAATTAATCCTTGCCATAAATAAATGATTAAACCATTTAATCATTCTTACTCATTTCCGTTTAATCTCCAATCTCTACCTTTTATGGTGTGCGATCGATTAGGTTCCTTTTAGCGAGGTAGTGGGCGATTAAAACCATTTTACATCGATTGTGAATTGAAACTATTTTCAATTCTCCCTTTAGTGATTACACACGTTTAGGGCTTCCACAAACCATGAGTGACACCTAGCAGCATATCATGGTTACCCAAGCTAATCAGAAGAGGTGGAGAACCTATTCAGTTCGACATTACAAATGCAATACGGTCTTTCTCTAATCTAATACTCTTGACCACATTGTTTGGTTTGATAGTTTATTTTCTCATGTCTACTATCCAATGTGTGTCTTGTGCTTATATGATTACCTTGAATGTGATTTGGAACGCATTCCCCAATCTCATTCATACTATGATCAGAGATTCAAATCATATCATAGAGTATTCTCCCTCAAACGGTTTGAAGGTTAGAGATCCCTTGTTGCGCATTCACTTGTCTCCATAGCTAAGTGGCTTGACCCCAACGATGCCGTGGACACCCTCCTGATGGAGTGACTTTGACATAATCAAAGATCAAGGACTTAACCACAAGACAACTATGATGCCTCAGGTCAAAGGACTACTTTGCATTATCCCAACCATGAGTTCTCATGTGACATGGAATATGAGAACTCTTCGTTGATCGCGTTCAGTGAACTCATTCTCTATTGAGCACCTCCCGTACTTGTCTTGATGTCACACACACCAATGATTCGAGACTGATCACTCTCCCTGAGAGAAGACATAGTACGTACTGATCTTAACGGACTGTCAACGCCCAATTGGCAATCCTATGATCAGGAACGTTTAGGATGTGTCTACGAAAGAATGGTCTCATGAATCTAACTTCATTAGATTACATTCTCTCAATCACATATTCCTTGGACTTTATCGTTTAAGCATATAACATTTATATGAGACGGCTCAAACAATAATCTTTGCCCTTTATATGTAAAACTAGATTAGTTTAACATGTGAAATGTCCGTAAAGTATCATCACATGATTGGCTTTAGGGCACATTTCCAACACAAAACCTGTCACCAAGCCTTGTGCTGCAGCAAGGAGGAAGGAGGAAATCGTGGATGTACCTACTGTCTAAGTTGAAGCGTCTAGGTGTTTTCTTTCTTTGGTTTTCAATGTCTAAATTTGTTTATCTTTGCTTTGTGCGTATGAGGAACTAAACCCCCCTTGGCTATGGGGGATTCGAAACCATGTTTATGCTTGCTATGTAATTTGATTACTTTCAGTTGCGTTTCATAAGTTGTGAATTCAATTTGCTTATCTATATGAATTAAAACTGATTTGTGTGTGTTGGTTAAGAGTGCATGCTTAATTTTCATGCATAAATCTGATGCTAGGATATAAGAGAGTTTCACCTAATTGTTATGAACTTATATTCATGAGTAGTAAAGGTTGCTAATCAGAATCGCGTTAAGTAAATTCTTGGCATAAGTTTCATGCAATTCATAGTAACAAGTGCCTCGTCAATGCTTATGATTTTTATAGAACTTAATGATCTTTTCTTGTATCTTTATTATGTAATTCATGTGGGGAACTTGTGGGGAATACTTTGGGTTGTCGTATGCAATCATCCGATTCAATAACTTTAGGAAAATCTGAGGGTTAATTAGTGCAATTCACGGTTAATCTGGGGCGTTGAGGATTCATGGTGTTTGTACCATACTTGACCAATCCCGAAACTACCGAGCACCGGCCAACGCTATACTGTCAAGGACCCAGAAGAGTTCCCCTCCGACCAGGAGGCCAATCACTACTCGACACGTGTCAAGATTAGAAGCCAATCAGAGCGCAGCACGTGTCGACATCAAGAACCAATCATAACATGACACATGTCAATGTGACAAAGCTACAAGTTTTTCTATAAATAGGGGTCATTCCCCCACAATATTGCCTAATGCCATTTGTGTTAAATCATTCACAAGAACTCACTAAATTGAGAGCTTGATCCTTTGTACTTGTGTAAGCCCTTCACTACTAATAAGAACTCCTCTACTCTGTGACGTAGCCAATCTGGGTGAACCACGTACATCCTGTGTTTGCTTCTCTGTCTCTATTCATTTACGTACTTATCCTCACTAGTGACCGAAGCAACCAAGCGAAGGTCACAAAACCTGACACTTTCTGTTGTACCAAAGTCTTCGCTGATTTTGTGCATCAACATTTGGCGCCGTCTGTGGGAAGCGACACAAAAAACTATGTCGGTTCTTTTTCGTTTTTTCACCTCTGCCGTGAATCTGTAAAATCACAGAATCTGCAAAATCACAAAATCTGCAAAAAACCCAACATAGGTTGTACTCTCTCTGCTCTTTGCAGCTTCACATCCCCCAACTCTAAAGTCCCATCTCTCTCTTCTCTCTCAGTCAGTCGCACACATAATCCAATTTGCAAACCCAAAGAAAATGTTTCCTCTATTTCATCTGCTTTCTTCTACTTCCTTTTTCACCATTAAAATCATGGATGTCGAAGCCCGACATCTCAATCTCTTCCCTTCCCAACTTATACCCAACAGGGACATGATGAAATCCAACAGTGGCCCCACCTACAACGTCCCGATCCTTCTCCCTTGCATAGATTCCCAAAGAAGTGAAAGGGTGCTGGAGCAGGTCCTAAACCTGGTCACGTCACCCAAGGATCAGAGCTTCGTCTCTGGTCTGCAAGGACTGGTACGACGTGGAGCGCCACTCTCGCCGCCATGTCTTCATTAAAAACTGCTACTCCTTGTCGCCGGAGATCGTGACCCGTCGTCGACGCCACCCTGGATCAGTCGCCAAGGTGCTTTGTGTTACTTGGATTAGTCGTCATGGTTTACGTCTGGTTCGACCCGTGAATTTTCCTTCGCACTGATGATCTGGAGAATGACGCCAGTTCTACTCCTCTCGAAGCAGCAACATGACTACGGTGTCAGGTTCGCGAAGAAAGTCCAGACCCGAACCCTTTCTGGACACGGATCTTACCTCCGACGCAGATCAACCAGCATTCCGACACGTGTCAACCTTTACACCTCCACCTCCTCATCCCTAAGCAAGCTCCGTGATGCCTCGGCCGTCAAAGTTTCTGATCTCCTACTCCTCCTCCAACTCTCACTTCAACTATGACAAGTCGTCGTCCTGGAAAGCTTTTGAAAATGCAGCTAATCCTAGTTTGAGACAATGGGTATCCCATTCTGGCTTTTAATCCGAAGTCCTGATAATTCCTCGCACCACCCTGTGATGAAGAATCTCTTGCTCCGTCGGTGGCTTTTCTTCTGCATGCCCGACACGTGGCTACTCTGGATCGATGACGGGTTTCTACGGATGGTCACGATGTTGCAGTCACTGAGATCGGGGCAGAACGTGGGCTGCAAGATCTTCTGGGCGCTGCTTCTTGTTCACATATCAGTCTTCATAGCGTTTCTTCATCAGAAGCAGCTGCCCCGACAAGATGTTGACACTTCAGAGCACTACTTTGACCACAAGAAGGCTTGACGAGGTCCCGGAGGCCAGGCCAGTCAATCGTGGACGCCGTGCTCAACGTGGTGAACCCCGCGAAGTCAGTTATGATGGACCTGAGGGATATCAGGATCGTGAAGAAACTTGGAGGAACCGTGGACGACACTAAGACGGTGAAGAGATCTGTTCTCGATAAGAATGCGAGCCACGCTGCTGGTGGGCCGACAAAGATGGAGAAGATGATAAGGTTACTGTTATGGTGGAGTCTCATTTGTGTTATTCTCCTTTGTTCTCCTTTGTGTTGTCTGCCACATGCCCAAGGGAATAAGATAAAAAGAAACAGAAACAAAAGGAAAAGGAAAAGCAGAAAAAGGAAAAGAGAACAGCAGTGGGAAACAGAAACAAAAGCAAAAGGAAAAGCTGAAAAGGAAAAGAGAAAAGCAAAAGATCTTCCTATTATTATGATTCCTTATATCTGCCAAATGAAGAGACATAGAGAGTGCAGCAGAAAAAACACTGCAAAAAATAAAGAATAAACACCCCACCAGAATGATGTAATTTATTTTCCTTATCTTTCGGAAACATATGTATAAACCCCATCAGAGGGTAATATGTATAAACCCCATCAAAGGACAAAAAAAAAAAAAAAAAAAAAAAAAAAAAAAAAAAAAAGGAAAAGCCCAAAACAAATGGGCTGACATGTTGTGGAGGGCAAAGGCCCATAGGCTTGAAATAGCACCAACCAGGTCATCACAAGTACGCCTAGTACTCCAAATTATACATGAGCACTACTCATGTCATTCATACATAAACATTCATGAGCATCACTCATGACAATCATACATAAACATTCATGACCATCATTCATGTCAACATTCATGAGCATCACTCATGTTAACATTCATGAGCATCACTCATGACAACATCCATGAGCATCACTCATGTCAATCAACATAAACATTCATGAGCATCACTCATGTCAATCAGCTTCAAAAGCTTCATCTACAGAGCTCTAGCTTCAAAAGCTTCATTTACAAGAGCTCTAGCTTCAAAGACTTCATTTGCAGAGCTCTAGATTCAAAAGCTTCATTTACAAAAGCTCCAGCTTCAAAAGCTTCATTTACAAGAGCTCTAGCTTCAAAGACTTCATTTACAGAGCTCTAGCTTCAAAGACTTCATTTACAGAGCTCTAGATTCAAAAGCTTCATTTACAAAAGCTCCAGCTTCGAAAGCTTCATTTAAGCTTCACTTGCAAAGCTTCACTTACAAAGTTTCAGTGCAGGGTATACAAATACCGCCTCCGAACAACCGCCACTTCGGCCCATACATGGATTCAATTTGAAGTCTCCAGCCAACAGACTCTATTGACCGAAGACTTGGGGGACTACATTATGTACCATATATTGGGCCTCAATTGGGCCTCATGAAAAATATTTGGGGGACTTAGCCCATTATTTATGTATTAAGGAGCGAGCCCTTATTCTATAAAAGGGACTCCCTTACCTTCATTAGAGAGCAACGCCGCCAGCTGAGCAACCGCCTTGCTGCAAACATCACTCCTAGCCCATCACTTATGTATTGAGGAGCGAGCCCTTATTCTATAAAAGGGACTCCCTCACCATCATTAGAGAGCATCAACTCTAGCCCATCATTCATGTATTGAGGAGCGAGCCCTTATTCTATAAAAGGGACTCCCTCACCTTCAACGCCACAAGTTGAGCCAACCAAGGCAACATAAGCCACAAGCCGAGCAGCCTCGCAGCGTGTGCTACTTCTAGTTGAGCGTCATTTCAGATTAAGCACTGCCTCATATCAAGTACCAGTTCAAGACGACATCTAGTTACTTCGGCCCACACATGGACTGAATTTCAAGTCTCCAGCCAAAAGACTCTCTTGACTGAAGACTTAGGGGACTACTGTTTATACCATATTTAGGGCCTCGTATTTAGATCTCGTACAAATACTCAGGGGACTTAAATGTAATTATGGGATAAAGGAAGGGGCAAATATGTAATAAGTGAGGAGTCCTTATTCTATAAAAGGACCCCTCACCCTCACAATTAGAGAGAGGCTCATTCTCACCCTCAGAGGCCATTTCTGAAGCCTCTCACCCCCTCTCAAAGCTCCTCACATCCCCTAAGCTCTCTCCCTCAACAGAGAAATATAATACAATCAGTGTGGACGTAGCCCAAACCTTGGGGTGAACCACGATACATCTTGTGTTATTTACATTTCATGCAGATTCACGATCGGATTTACGTTGTTCCAAGACCATCCCGGTTTTGTGCATCAACACATGGTTTATTGAAAAGCAATTGGAAATTGTTTTGTATGCAAGTGTGACATGTGTGGAGAAGAACCTCCTAGCTAGCCAATCATCCATCTAATTCACCCAATTTCGTCTAGAATTTGTTTAAGTCTTTCTTGTTTTATTTTATTTGATTTTTGTCCAAAACCAAATCCCCCTTTACTTTAGAGTGTTTAATTAGTTAGAATATGTTTTAGTTGTGTTTTTAAGTGTTTTGAGTCTAGGAAAACCCAAAATTCGTCCAAAAGAGTGTTAGAGTTCAAATCTGCCCCGTTTGTGTTTTTAGGCAGATTTGAGTCTTTTGAGTTGTTTTAGTGTTTTCTAGTTTAGTTTTGCATTCTTTGAGTCTAGTTTAGTGTTTTAAACTTTGTTTTATGTTTTTGAGTCAGTTTTAAGTGTTTAAGCAATCCCTCATAATCCTCGGCCTAGAATGATCTCTACTTACATACTTTGCTACAATTGATAAAAAGAGGGTTTAATTTGTGTGCTTATATATTTCGCATCAAGGTTTCAATGAAATGGGCGACATGTTGTTTCGGGTTTCCTTTTCCATCGAACTGCATGAACTTTGGTGGCTGATAACCCCTCGGCATCTTTAAAGCGTCAATCTTCTTGGAGTAGGGCTTCGAGTACATCATGGAGTCATGTGAGCTTCTTTCGTACTGTGCCTTGATGGTGCTGGCGATCATCTCCTGTAGTTGCTGGATAAAGAGAGATCCCATGAGTGACGCTGATTGGTCTAGCTTTAGCTTCTCTTCGACTTTCTCTGCAAGAGGCTCCTCATCCTCGTCGTTTTCCTTCTTTACTAGATTATCCCCTTACTCGACTTTCACGTTGGGCTTCGCATCCCATTGGTTGACCAGTACGGCGATTTGCAGGTCTTTTTCTTCCATAATCCATGTTAGCCTTACGATCACTTCATTTATATGAGTCAGCTGCTCATTGATTGAAGTCGCCCCAGTGGTCATGACTTGCATGGCTGAGCTGCCGCTTGAGTCGGCATCGGAAAACATGGAACCAGAGTACTTCCTTGGGCTTTCCTCCCTGGGTGCCCTTAGCGAGGCCAGGGTGATCATAAGTTCATGCCTCGGGTGCTCTTGTTCCTTCGGCGGAGTTGATGTAGGGGTAGAAGAGGCGGTAGAAAGAGCTCTTACCTTGCTTCGAGTTGTGATGCCCTAAGTGACACCGCCTGCGGTGATGACGTTCTTGTTCCTTGCATCGACTGCGAGAACAACTTGAGCCTTCTTTGATGCCATTTATGCTTTTTGCAGATTCAAAGATAGAGATGAGAGGTAGAGAATGGTCCCACTGGGCGTGCCAAATTTGTAAACACGGAAATTCCTACGATGAACGAGACAATAACATGTGTACAAAATAATATATGTATTAATGATTTAGGGGTTACAATCTATTCTATAAATTTAGCCTCTGATTTGATCTTTGTAATGGGTAGATTTATGGACTGGGCTGTTGATCCAAGGGCCGTCAAGGCTTGATCTTAGGATAAACAGTTGTGCGGATTTGTTGACGTCGTTGATCCAAAGGGCTGTCGGGGCTTCATCTAGGGATGAACGGATGATGAATGATGAACATTTTCTTCAAGGGCCGTAGAGGCTTGATCTTGAATTGGTGGAAGTTCTTCAAGGGCCATCGGGGCTTGATCTTGAAGGAGGATTTGACGAAGAACGAAGAGAGCTTTCTTGATCCTTCGGGATTTGCTTGGGAGCTTTAGAGTTTCAAAGCTTCAAGGTTTTGGTGTAATGTGAATTGGTTATGAATTTGGGAGTAGAGAGAATGTATGTAAAATCCTCCCTATTACTTGATGGAGAAGCCTATTTATAGGCTTTGAGAATGAATCACCACCATCCATTTGTTTGGTGAAGTAAGTGGATGTTATAGGTGGGATGAGTGTGTGTTGTAGGTGAGGTGAGTGTATGATGTATGTGAAGTGAGTGTATGATGTAGGTGAAATGAATGGGGGTTGTAATTTTAATACAATTGTCAATACTTATTTCATCGAAATTTCAATGTTTACACACGCATCCATGTTTTCAAGCAGATTTGGTTTCAAGAACGCCCAAATCTCAGCAGCCTTCCTAGAAACAGGCTTGGTGGATTTCTCACACTACCAATGCGAGCAATCTCCTATTTCTAAGCATGTGAATCAGACTTTAGCAGTAAAGCCCACCTTCTCGCTCTTCATAGTGGCAAGCCTCTCCGAAGGTGAACTAAACTTAGCTCCCGATGAACGTCTTGGCATAAATTTCGGCACTAGGGGCACGACAGAACCTCTATGTTGAGAAATTCGGTCAACAATTGTACTAGCCACCTTGGGCATGACAAGCGTCACCGATTTAGATCTGGAAGCCTTATCTTTCTTTCCCTTGGAAGAAGTCAAATCAATCATAAGCCTATCCGCAGCAGGCGGACCTTCACGAGTAGTGGATGAAGTCTTCGACTTTTTCTTAACCGACATCTCTTGAATAGGTGGGGAAGATCTCTTCTTTCCACTTTTATTGACAACAGGCTCAACGACATTGATCGGACGAGCCAATGCCTCCCCTTGAATAGCCCACTTTTCTCCCAACGAAGAGGACTAAGCAGACAATGCCATTCACGGTACTTAGAAGGGACACTTTGAGCAACATGCACTTTCTTCATGTATGGAGAAGTCTTGGGAGTTGAGCCAAATTTTGAATCTACATAAACAGATGAGGACAATCAGTAAATCATAGAGCAGCTCATCTAAAGTACAAATTAGCTTAGAGACTAAGAAGTCGACTTACCGATGATGAAAATCGTCAGAACACGCAGCTTAAGGAAAGAATTAGACTCACAGTCTGTACTTATCTCCAAAGTCTCTTTAGCCCAGTCATGATCTCTTTTGCTCGAATGATCGAATAGCCTATGGCAGGATCATAGTTGCCCAACTTCTTCAATGTGGCTTATGCCAAAAAACTACCAAAATTCGTTGACGGTCAAATCCAAGTCGAAAAAGTGGTTTAGATTGAGGAACCCCACTATCACACAGACCACATTTGGAGAACATTGAGTGGGGGCACACTTCATGTAGCAAAGCACTTCTTGGAAGAAACGCAGCTTGGGGAAGGTAAATCTCAACATGAAGTAGTAGGGGTGAAACTTGATGGCTCTCTGAGCTCCACTACATGGCTCACGGTTGCTACCTTCCTTGACATGCACCCCAATGAAATGGCGTGCCTATATGCCTTAAGAAAGTCTCTAAACGAGTCATCAGAGCTAATTTTAAAGTGATCAACCTTGAAGTAGCCCACCTTACTTAAATACTCACCTTGGCGGTACAATGGGGGCACACCATCATCACCGTTGTGGCTTGAAAAAGACATGCTCGAGGAAATTCTACAAAGATGCGTGGAAAATTCGTTAAAGGGCTGCACCAAAAAAAAAAAAAATATATATATATATATATTTATGCGTATCAGGCCCCATGCCCCAAGACCATAGAAGCCTAGTAACCATGCTAAGCCCTACGACTTGGTCTAGCTCCCTTTTGGCATAAGAGGCATCTCGGGGGCAGGCGCCCCAATGCACCACTTAGCCCACTCAAACGGGCCAAACCTGGTAGCCCACAAGTTCAGCAGCTCTCGGCCCCTTTCAGCTTTCTTCACACACGAGCCCGAGCCCAGCAAGGAATAAGGCTGGTGCTTCCTTAGCCTAATCCACCGCACCAGCCTGGCCCGTGCCAAGTTTAGCCTAGTGCCTTAACGCCTATCAGCTCGACCTAATCCGAGCCACACCTAGCCCAACCAGCTGCCGCCGCACCGAGCCGACAGTAGCAAGCCATCCACGGAAGCCATGCTGTGGCTTTCTAGCCACATTTTCACATAGTCTCAACCCCTGTCGAGCCAAAGTCCAAGCCCCAAGGCTCCAAAAAATTAAGGAGACGAGGAAAATTAAAAAATTTCTTACTTTGGTGCGGTGTGAAGACGAAGAAAGCAATGAAAGACAGTCATTTGCACGAGCAAGTGATAAGAGCATATTTATGCGACTTTCTTATCTTATTTCTTTGCATTTTCTTTGTTAATTTCCATTTATTTGGGTAATTTATGTTATTTTCGTATTATTGTAGGTCCAATTGGTAAAGATGACAATAAATGGCAAAATGGAGCAATTTGGAGCAGTTTTGGACTTGGAATGGACAGCAGGCTTGGATAGCATATGGGCTGTTATTTTTGGTGTTTAAATGGTGCTAGATATGTACTAAAATATGGTGAAATTAAAGTTGAGGCTTGGAAGACAAGGAATTACACAAGAAAGAAGAATCCTAGTTGGAGAGGAACCTTATCTTATCCAACCTTAGCTTATCATATCTTATCTAATCTTACTTAATCTTATGTCCAGCTACAAGGAGGAATCCTTATCACATTCCAACACTTCCTATCTAATTCAAGGAGTCCTAAAATAATTCAAACAACCTAATCTTTTTCCTCCTGGGATTCAGCTGTGCCTTTACGCTATATATACATTATTGCAGCAAATTAAAGAGGAGGAGAATGTGCTGTAACCTGCAATCATCCATTGAAGTCACTGGAGTTTCAATGTTTCAAAAATTCAAACACCCTGTACTTTGTATCTTTATTTTAAGTTTCAATGTTTATTTTAGATTATTTTTTAGTTATGATGAACATGTGTAGCTAAGTTTTTTTTTAGCTAGAGGTGAATTCTAAGCCATGATCATATGTTTTATATAAATTGATTACATTCAGTTATTGTTTCATAAAATATGAATGCAATTTACTTATCTGCTTTATAGAGAACTTATTCTTGTATGTTTATTAAGGATGCATACTTAGTTTGCATGCAGGGATTTGATGCTAGAATATAAGGGAATTTCACCTAATCGTTATAAACTTATATTTGTAAGTAGTAAAAGTTACTAGTCATAATTAAGTTAAGTAAATTCTTGGTAGGAGTATCATGCTTTTCATAGTTACGAATGCTTTGTCAATGCTTATGATTTTCACAAAACTTAATGATCTTTGAGATGTATCTCTATCATGCTTTTCATAGTTAGGGAACTTGAGAAGAATAATTTGGTTGCGTCGCTGAGTCCAATTCAATAAACTTAGGAAAATCTAAGAGTTAATTAGTGTTGTTCACAGTTAATTTGGGGCATTGTCATTCATGGTTTATAGGAAGAATAACTGGAAATCGATTTGTATACATATGTTTCATGTGTGGAGAAGAATCCTTTAGCTATCCTTTCATCCATATTTGATTCACACCTTAATTTACTTGTTGCAATTTACTTTTGTTTTAATTAAATTCGTCCAAAATCTCTCCCTACATTGTTTTGTTGTTAGTTTAACTTAGTTTTCACTTTTATAACTTTAATTTGTGTTGATTAGCATCCCTTTTAATCCCCAGAATAGAACAATCACTACTTACTCATACTACGATTGCATAATTTATAGGGTTTAATTTGTGTGTTAGTTTCTACCACATCAAATTTGGGTGCAGTTGCCAAGGATTAGTAAAATTGCTAATCCCTCTATTTTTTGTTTATTTTTCTTTTGATATTTGATTTAGGTTTATTTCTTTGATTTCAGGTACTAGAGAAGCAAGACATGGCAATTGCTAATCTTCAAGCTCAAATGGCGAATGTTACTTCTCTTTTGTCGTAGTATATCGAAAGGACTGCAATGCAAAGTGTAGCTACATTTGGTATGTCCTATAGGCAAGGATATCAAACTAATCAACATTCTCAATTAATTGAGAATGGAGGTTGGGATAGTGTTAATGCTTGGGGTTATCAAGGCCATAATAAATCAAGGAATGAGTTGTTTCCCAACACTTACAACCCAGGTGGGAGAGATCCTTCAAATTTTATGTGGAGGGAACCTCAACAAGTTCAACAAGAAGGATAATTGCAGTAACCTGAGGAGTTCTATTCAAGACCTATGCAGCCTCCACAATCTTCCCCACAACAATCCCAACCAAATTCAGGTTCGTTAATGGATTTTGATAAAAAATTTCAAGCACTAACTGTTTTGACTCAGGGTTTACAAAATCAAGTATGTTTGTACCATACTTGACCAACCCCGAAACTACTAAGCATCGGTCAACATTATACCGCCAAGGACCCACAAGAGTCTCCCTCCAACCAGGAGGCCAATCACAACGCGACACATGTCAACATCAGAGGCCAATCATAACTCGACACGTGTCGACATCAGAGGCCAATCACAGCACGACACATGTCAATGTAAGAATGAAACTAGAAACTCTCTTTTATAAATAGAGATCATTCTCTCACAATATTTCCTAATGTCATTTGTACTAAATCATTCACTAGTACTCACTAAAGGAGAGCTTGAACCTATGTACTTGTGTAAACCCTTCACAATTAATGAGAACTCCTCTACTCCGTAGACGTAGCCAATCTGGGTGAACCACGTACATCTTGTGTTTGCTTCCCTGTCTTTATCCATTTACATACTTATCCACACTAGTGACCGGAGCAATTTAGCGAAGGTCACAAACTTGACACTTTCTGTTGTACCAAAGTCCTCACCGATTTTGTGCATCAACATTTGGCGTCGTCTGTGGGAACGACACTTATTCCCACTCTTTTTAGCTTTGTTAAGCTGGTTTCCACCATTCGTAGACTCTATTTTGACCAGGCATCCCTCTCCAACATGGGGAGCGAAGGAAGCCACAACACACAGAATGACACCTTTCTTGCACCTAGTGCGAAGCAATGAAAGAATGAAGGAAAGAAGGTTGCTCTTCAAGCTAAAGTCGATGAGCTAGAAGCTCAGAACAAGAAGATAGCAATGAACAATGAGGTCCTCTAGGAGCAGTATGAGAAGCTCTTTGAGACGCTCCACGAAACTAGGCGTACTCAAACACGCGAGCTCGTTGCCCTTGTGGACATCAACCATCATCTGGGTGCCCCCCAACATGGAGGGTCACCTTCCTTTTGTTGGAAGTATGCCCACAAAGCCACTCATTTGACGTAATAGCTTTTTGGAATACTTAATGTATTAAACTTTTATATATTTTTAATGAAGGGCAAAGCTTATTGTTAATCACTATTTATTGTATCATGTGTTTAAGCAATAAGGGAATCCTAGGGATGTATTTCATCTAAGAGACAAGTGATCTAAGTGAGTTAGATTATCGAGACCATTCTCTTATGTTCATTCCTAAAACGTTCCTAGCCAAGGATTGCCAATTGGGTATTGACAATCCGCTAAGGTTAGTATGTGTTATGTCAACTCAAGCTTGAGTATGACTAGTCTCAAGTCATTTGGTGTTGGACACTAAGACAAACACATAGGTGCTCGAAAGAGTAATCGAGTACACTGAACAACGATCAAAAGAGAGTTCAAACATACATGTCATGTAAGAACTCGAAAGTTGCAATATGCAAAGTAGTCCTTTGACCTGAGGCATCATAGATGTCTAATGGTTAGGTCCTTGATCTTTGATCATGTCAACGGCATTCCATCGGAGTGTCCACGGCATTGTTGGGGTCAAGCTATCTAGTCATGTAGGCATATGAATGCACAACAAGGGATCTCTAACCTTCCATGGTGGAAGGAGAATACTCTAAGATATGATTCTAAAGTCTTTGGCCAAAGCATATGAATATGACTTAGGAAGTTTGTTCCAAATCATATTCAAGGGAATCATATAGATAAGTATCACATTGGATAGTAGACATGAAACAAACTATCACTTAAATAATGTGATTAAGAGTATTGTATTAGAGAAGGATCGTATTGCATTGTAGTTGTAACTGGATAGGTTCTCTAACCAATTCTACTTAGCTTGGGTAACCATGACATACTACTAGGTGTCACTCATGGTTTGTGGAAGCCCTAATGACTAGCAAACACTAATCATAAAGGGAGAATTGAAATGTGGTTTCAATTCACAATCGATCGTTAAGAGTAACAATCGCCCACTACCTCGCTAATTGGAACCTAATGGATCGTACACCGAGTAAGGGCGATAGTGAAGAAATTAAATGAAATGATATGCAATTAAATGGTTTAATTGAAGAATGGTCAAGATTAATTAATTAGTTAATTAATTATACGAAATGTTCGTATTGGGCTTTTAAGTTGGTTTTGGGTTTCGGGGCCCAAAAGTGTTTTGGTCCATAAGGCCCATTATGTTTAAGTTGTATGACAACTAAAACAAAATGGGCAATAAGCCCAATCACAACATATAGGCCGGCCATGGTGAGGAGATGGTGAAAGTTTGCTTAATTGCAAATTTGCCACTCACCAAAGAAAAGTGTTATAAAAGCAACTTTATAGCTATTTTCTCATAAGGGTTTTCTTTGAGGCAAAGAGGTGAAACATTTTCTCTCTTTCTCTCTACAAAGAGGCCGGCCACTTAGGGAGATTAATCTAGCAATCTCTTCTTCCCTAAGTCATCCATTTCATCTTCACACTTAACCCTTGGTGTGGAGACTTAGAGACACCAAACTTTTGGTGTTTTGGAGATCATTTCCTTACATCCACAAAGTCCAAAGGAGCACAAAAAGGAGAAGGAAATCACAAGCAATATCCAAGGAGCTAGGAGGTGACTTGAAGGCCCTCCACTTGGGTGAATCCCTTGTGTAAACAAGGATGAGCTTCAAGGGTAAAGAAACTCTAAATCTTTGCTTCTCTTTAATGTTGTTAAAGAGTTTATTGGTTCACCATATACTAGGCTTTGAAAGTCATGGGTTTTATGAATTGTTTTTGAATGCATGCCTACTTTAATGTGTTAATAGTTTGCATATGTATTCAAATGTTCTTACTTGTTCTTAGCTAGGACAAAATTTTTCCTTCAAGTGGTATCAGAGCCTAGGCCTAGTTTATGGTGAATCCTTTTGGGTTTTGTGATTTTCATGATTTGTGAGTTAAATGTTGTAAATGTTACAAGCTTTGTTCTTGCTTTGAATATAAATTTTGCTTGAAAATTTAGCATCTCAAATGTTGTAGATGTATTTCATTTAAGCATGAATATTGGAACTAAAATTTGGTGCCATGTATGTTGGGAAATTCGGCCAAATCCAAAGGGTGATTTTTTGGGTTCATGTTTGTCTTGTTAAAATGGTTTTAAGGTGACTTTTGGAACCCCTAAGTACCCTAGGATATTAGCCCTCTTTTGAGTACAAACCATCAATTTCACCTTTTCCTCACCCACCAAAATAAACTTGCAAAAACTTTTTAGAAATTTTTTCCATATATTCTCAAATGGCCGGCCACCCCCTAGTTGGGGTACTATTGGGGCCTTTTGTGCAATTACATAAAGTTTCGATACTTTTGTGTATTTGCACTTTGGCCTAAAAGTTTACGTTTTTACGTTAAGGCCCAAAAACTCTAAAGGACAAATTGTTTTGATCCTTTAATGATGTTTTTACATTATTAAAATTTTGGGATCTAGTTGTAATTACATGAAGTTGTGGACTATTGTGTTTTTTACAAAGTGACCCCAAAAGTTTTTGTATTTGCATTATGGCCCAATTGTTGTGGTCATAGTTTCCTTTTGGCCCAAAAGGATGAGAACAAAATTGTTTTGTCTCTTTAATGAGAATTGGATTTTCATTTCATTTAGTTCCATTTAAATCAATTCTATGGATCCAAAAACCAATTGTTTAAGTTGCTTTCTTAGTTAATGTGATTAATTAAGAAAAGGGTGATTATGAACAAAGGCCTCGATAATTGAGCTATGTGATTGGCCGCTTTACATTATGAATGTTTGGGTTTGGTAGTGTAGATTTGAATGTAATTTGATTAATTCAATTTGTTGTAAATGGACATAAGTCCATCATTTGTGTTGTAAAAGGGCATAAGCCCTTCTTATTATTTCATGTATTCGTATTTGTTTAATTGTATGTAAAATGGAATAGTTGGGTCCAACGCCCAATAGGAAATAACGGTTTAATTGGATTAAACGCGTAAATAAAATCAACAACTATCTACCTTAAACCCAAGGTCCAACACAAGGCTTGTGTTGGATCAAATTAAACGGTTCATAATCATCCTAAAACCTAATATGACCATATAGTCCATATGAGGATGCAATGAGTTCGTTAGTAGTTCCATATAGTCTCGCTTGTTTCAACGAAACAGTGGGAGTATTATATGCTACTAATTCATATTAAACTTGGACCAATGGTTATGATAGGCCCAAGTTCTTTTAATATGATTAAAATGATTTTGATGTAGCCCAAAACTACTCCCTCGACAAACGAATATTAAGTTGATAAGCGAGAGATGTTTTGAACATCTCTTCGTAGGCCTTCCACCGTGGTGGGCTCCAATCGTTTGTAACTCATGCACCGGCTTCACCCTATCATGGGGGAGTTCAACGTATGTGCTTACATCGAGGAGGAGTCCATAAACATATGATGAGGTGAGTGTAGGCAACGAGGATAGCCGACATCGTATCATCGTGAGGCTATTCTTGAACCCCTTCACAAACTAAGCATGGTGGGAATAACTTAAACTAAGTGCAATGGAGCCGACATCATATCATCATGAGGCAACATTCTCTAGAGGCCAAACGGATAGGTAATTACAAAAGGTTGTTAATGAATAATGCGTTATTCTCTCATCATTATTTTTGCTAACCAACATCGTATCATCGTGAGGTGGGCTTGGTAATGGTGAGTCTCCCATACCCCGCTAAAAGTTCAATATAACTCTCGAATTCTATTGAGGGATGTGGAATTTGCCAAAAATAGTGGGTGGTACTATTTGATTCAAAGACCCAATCAAATAGTTTTAAAACAAACAATCTAATACGATTTCTGTTATGTTATGTAGTTAACGACATGCCTAAAATTATACCCACCATTATACTTGACAAAAATGGCCTTAAGGGCCAACGTTTCCTTGCTTGGTATCGCCACATTGAGAATGTCTCAAAGGTGAAAGACATATTGTATGTGCTTAAGCAATCCCCTCCTCATGTACCTCCTACGAAACTAGCTTCAAAGAAGGAGTGTCAAAATTATGTTAGACACTATGAGGATGATTTACAAGCCAAATGCTTAATCCTTACTTCACTTAGTGAGGAGCTTAAGAAGCAACATAAGCACATGGACACTTCTTGTGCCATGGTTGAAAGTTTGCATAAGATGCATGACATTAAGACTAGTAATGTACGATTCTCAAATGTTTGTAGTCTAATGAATGCCAAAATGGCAAAGGGGAGATCGGTCCATAAACATGGACAAAAGATGGAAAAGATATTTAAAGATCTTAAAAGTTTAGGAACTTCCATCGATGGGAAAATGGCCCAAGACTTTTTCCTTGCATCTCTCTCGGATGATTTCACTAAGTTTATTGTAAACTATAAAGTGAATAGATTCGATCATGCTTTAAATGAGATGATTGACATGTGCTGTAAATTTGAAAAAGGTTTCAAAAGGGACAGTGGGAGTGAGAATGCAATCACAAGGAAAAGGTTGCATAAGAAGAAGGCAAAGAAATCCAAAGGAACATGCTTTCATTGTGGAAAGGATGAACGTTGGAAGAAGAAATACAGGGTGCGCATTGCGAGCCTTATGACACGAACTTTTGAAGAGACTATTTCTGTCATAGAGAGTGCTTTTACAGTGAGCTCCAATTCCTGGATATTTGATTCAGGCGCTAGTCAACATATCTGTAATACGATGCAGGGACTAGCGGGGAGCAAGTCACTGCGCAATGGGGAGATGGTTGTACAAGTTGGGAACGGCACTAAAATCTCTGCAAAAGCAATAGGCACCTACATGCTTAACCTACCTTCTGGGGAAGTCCTGGAACTTAAAAATTGTTTATATTTTCCTTCATGTATAAAGAATTTGATTTCCATCTCTAAGCTTTTACAAGATGGGCACTCAGTATTGTTTGACAAAATGAGTTGCACTTTATACTTGAACGGTCGGATTATCTCTCATGGTAATATGATAGAGGGACTTTTTCACCCAGAGATGAATAGTGGGATGCACTGTATTGCAAGCGGGAATACCTCAAAACCCAAAAGGGCTAAAGAAGAAGTTAACCAAGAAAAGATGTGGCATCTTAAACTTGGACATGTGAACCTTGATAAGATTCACAAGATGTCGAAAGATGGATATATCCGCCCATTAGGTAATGACCAGATGGGGGGTACTTGTGAATGTTGCTTGAAAGGGAAGATGACCAAATCTCCATTTACTGGAAAATGAGAGCGTGCCACTGAAATTCTAGGGTTAATCCACACTGACGTATGTGGACCTATGTCTACTACGTCGAGAGGAGGCTTCTCCTACTATATCACATTCATTGACAATCACTCTCGGTTTAGCTATGTGTATCTTATGAAGTACAAGTCAGAATGCTTTGAAAGGTTCAAGGAATTCAAGAATGAAGTTGAGAAGCAAACTGGGAAACAGATAAAGATCTTAAGATCGGATCGAGGGGGTGAATATCTGAGTAATGAGTTCCTAGATTATCTCAAATAGTGTGGAATAATATCACAGTGGACTTCACCAGGAACTCCACAACTTAATGGAGTTTCTGAAAGGAGAAATCGAACCTTGATGAACATGGTTCATTTTATGATGAGTTCCGCTGTTCTACCAGTAACATTCTGGGGATATGCTCTATATACAGCAGCTTACTTGCTTAATAGAGTACCTTCCAAGTCAGTTTCACAAACGCCCTATGAGATATGGCATGGAAGAAAGCCAAGTCTTAATCGCATTAAGATTTGGGGTTGTGAAGCATATGTCAAGAAGCTTGAAGCTACTAAGCTTGAAGCGAGATCAGTAAGGTGCTATTTTGTGGGATATCCTAGAGAAACTATGGGATATGAGTTCTACCATCCAGACGACCAGAAAGTCTTTGTCGCCAGAACCGCTAAGTTTCTAGAGAACGAATTTGTTCTCAAAGGAACTATAAGCAAAGAGATGGAAATTAATGAGATTAATAATGAACCACAAACAAGCACTCGATAAGTTGACAACCCTGTTCCTGAACCCCTAGCTCCACGTAGATCTGAACGGGTTAGTAAGCCACCTAAGAGGTATGGCTTAGATAATGACTTTGCGGAATTGCATCTTCTAGGTGACAATGACACAAAGGAGGACCCTATGGACTACACTGAAGCAATGTCCAACATTGATTCAAAGAGATGGCAAGAGGCCATGAAATCCGAGATGGATTCCATGTATCAAAATCAGGTCTGGACTCTTGTAGACCCTCCAGAAGGTATTGTACCTGTTGGAAACAAATGGGTCTTCAAGAGGAAGATAGACGTTGATGGGAATGTGGAGACTTATAAGGCTAGACTAGTAGCCAAGGGTTACAGGCAAAGAGAAGCGATTGACTATGAAGAAACCTTCTTTCCTGTAGCCATGATTAAGTCCATTCAGATTTTGCTTGCTATAGTTATGTACCATGATTATGAAATCTGGCAAATGGACGTGAAGACGGCCTTTCTAAACGGCTACCTAGAGGAAGAACTCTATATGACTCAACCTGAAGGTTTCGTGTCCAAGTCTGAAAAGACTAAGGTATGCAATCTTCAAAGGTCCATTTATGGACTTAAGCAAGCCTACAGGAGCTTGAACATTCGTTTCGACACTGAAATCAAAACGTTTGGTTTTACTCAAAACGAAGACGACAATTGTGTTTATCAAAAGGTCATTGGGGAAGCAGTAGTATTCCTAGTGTTATATGTAGATGACATATTACTATTCAGGAATGACACTGCAATACTTTCTTCTGTAAAAGTGTGGTTGTCCAAAACCTTCCACATGAAAGATTTAGGAGATGTATCTTATGTACTTGGGATAAAGCTCTATCGTGATAGATCTAGAAAATTAATTGGATTATCCCAATCTATGTACATTGATAAGGTGCTAAGTAGGTTCCAGATGGAACAATCTAAGAAAGGTTTTCTTCCTGTGAGACATGGAATTCACCTTTCTAAGTCCATGGAACCTAAGACTCCTGAAGAGATACGGCAAATGAATATGATTCCTTATACTTCCGCCATAGGGAGTCTCATGTATGCCATGATATGTACAAGGCCTGATATCGCATATGCTGTGAGCATTACTAGTCGATATCAATCTAACCCAGGACCAGAACACTAGGCAGCTGTCAAGACGATTTTTAAGTACTTAAGAAGAACTAAGGACATGTTCCTCGTATATGGAGGAGCAGCAGAGTTGCGAGTGGAAGCCTATACAGACGCAGATTTCCAATCTGACGTCGATGATAGAAGTTCCAACTCCGGATATGTATTCACTTTGAATAGTGGGGCTGTCAGTTGGAAGAGCAAGAAACAGAGTGTAATTGCTGATTCCACAACAAAGGCTAAATATGTCACTGCAGCTGAAGCCAGCAAAGAAGCGTTATGGATGAAGAAGTTCATCACTGAACTTGGGGTGGTTCCAACCATTACATCACCAGTAACTTTGTATTGTGATAATAGTGGGGCGATAGCTCAAGCCAAGGAACCCAGGGCACATCAAAAGAACAAGCATTTTGACAGGCGCTTTAATATCATTAGAAGATATGCTGCCGAGGGGAAAGTCAACATTCTCAAAGTTGCTTCAGCCGATAACGTAGCAGATCCACTGACAAAGCCAATGTCTCAAATCCAGCTTGACCGTCATATGGAAAAGATGGGTATTAGAAACATGGGAGGATGGCTTTGACTGCAAGTGGGAGATTGTCGGAAGTATGCCCACAAAGCCACTCATTTGATGTAATAGCTTTTTGGAATACTTAATGTATTAAACTTTTATATGTTTAATGAAGGGCAAAGCTTATTGTTAATCACTATTTATTGTATCATGTGTTTAAGCAATAAGGGAATCCTAGGGATGTATTTCATCTAAGAGACAAGTGATCTAAGTGAGTTAGATTATCGAGACCATTCTCTTATGTTCATTCCTAAAACGTTCCTAGCCATAGGATTGCCAATTGGGTATTGACAATCCGCTAAGGTTAGTATGTGTTATGTCAACTCAAGCTTGAGTATGACTAGTCTCAAGTCATTTGGTGTTGGACACTAAGACGGACACTAAGACAGACACATAGGTGCTCGAAAGAGTAATCAAGTACACTGAACAACGATCAAAAGAGAGTTCAAACATACATGTCATGTAAGAACTCGAAAGTTGCAATATGAAAAGTAGTCCTTTGACCTGAGGCATCATAGATGTCTAATGGTTAGGTCCTTGATCTTTGATCATGTCAACGACATTCCATCGGAGTGTCCACGGCATTGTTGGGGTCAAGCTATCTAGTCATGTAGGCATATGAATGCACAACAAGGGATCTCTAACCTTCCATGGTGGAAGGAGAATACTCTAAGATATGATTCTAAAGTCTTTGGCCAAAGCATATGAATATGACTTAGGAAGTTTGTTCCAAATCATATTCAAGGGAATCATATAGATAAGTATCACATTGGATAGTAGACATGAAACAAACTATCACTTAAACAATGTGATTAAGAGTATTGTATTAGAGAATGACCGTATTGCATTATAGTTGTAACTGGATAGGTTCTCCAACCAATTCTACTTAGCTTGGGTAACCATGACATACTGCTAGGTGTCACTCATGGTTTGTGGAAGCCCTAATGACTAGCAAACACTAATCATAAAGGGAGAATTGAAATGTGGTTTCAATTCACAATCGATCGTTAAGAGTAACAATCGCCCACTACCTTGCTAATTGGAACCTAATGGATCGTACACCGAGTAAGGGCGATAGTGAAGAAATTAAATGAAATGGATATGCAATTAAATGGTTTAATTGAAGAATGGTCAAGATTAATTAATTAGTTAATTAATTATACGAAATGTTCGTATTGGGCTTTTAAGTTGGTTTTGGGTTTCGAGGCCCAAAAGTGTTTTGGTCCATAAGGCCCATTATGTTTAAGTTGTATGACAACTAAAACAAAATGGGCAATAAGCCCAATCACAACATATAGGCCGGCCATGGTGAGGAGATGGTGAAAGTTTGCTTAATTGCAAGTTTGCCACTCACCAAAGAAAAGTGTTATAAAAGCAACTTTATAGCTATTTTCTCATAAGGGTTTTCTTTGAGGCAAAGAGGTGAAACATTTTCTCTCTTTCTCTCTACAAAGAGGCCGGCCACTTCGGGAGATTAATCTAGCAATCTCTTCTTCCCTAAGTCATCCATTTCATCTTCACACTTAACCCTTGGTGTGGAGACTTAGAGACACCAAACTTTTGGTGTTTTGGAGATCCTTTCCTTACATCCACAAAGTCCAAAGGAGCACAAAAAGGAGAAGGAAATCACAAGCAATATCCAAGGAGCAAGGAGGTGACTTGAAGGCCCTCCACTTGGGTGAATCCCTTGTGTAAACAAGGATGAGCTTCAAGGGTAAAGAAACTCTAAATCTTTACTTCTCTTTAATGTTGTTAAAGAGTTTATTGGTTCACCATATACTAGGCTTTGAAAGTCATGGGTTTTATGAATTTTTTTTAATGCATGCCTACTTTAATGTGTTAATAGTTTGCATATGTATTCAAATGTTCTTACTTGTTCTTAGCTAGGACAAAATTTTTCCTTCACCTTTAACATGGATATCCCTAATAAGGAACGAGCTAATCATCAAAACATTGATCAACATGAGACTTCTCTCAACCCAGCTGCTTCGACCCGGAGGAGGAGAAATAGAGGAAGACACCTCCTTACAGAAGGGTTGGAAGGATCGAAAGCCGTTTATTGTGACTGCCGAGACTTCCTAAAGTAACGTCGAGAGAATCCCCTCCACATATGCTCGAAGATCAATGACCCAAGGGTTTCTGAAAGACTCGATCCCCTCTCACGACCTAGGCCAACTGCCAATCTAGGGAAGGAACGACAGGTCCCAGAAGAACATGAAGGTATAGGGGACTCTAAGGTATTTTGACAGACTCGCCCTAGAAGTCAATATGGCGAGTCCAAGGAAAAATCACACGCCCTTGTGATAAGCTCATATTTATATATATTTTACATAAAATTCACTTGTCTTTTCTTAGTTTGTTCCTTATATTTTTGAGCTATTTACTATGTTTATGTGTTTTGTGTGATTTATCAAGCAAAGAAAAGAAAAGTAGCACAAGTGAGATATTAAGTAACAAATTCGTCAAAACTGCCTGTGCAGATTAGCTGACTTTGGAAGCATGTTACGAACAGCTCAGAATGAATGAGAGAATGAGCCTTTCATGATTGGAAAGCTACGGATGTCTATTTTCTGGAGCAATTTACAGATTGTTAATATCCAGTTTCTAGAAGAAGTTATGGGCATTGTAACACTGAAAGGTTCAAAAAAGGGCTAAGCAGATTTGGCTAATAAAATGAGAAAGTAAAGGCACTTGTTTGGTGTTTTGCTTTGTCATCAACACTCAGCAACAAATGGGGTTATGATTGCACTCATTTGGCTTTGGAGCAAGTGGAAATGCACAGCTAGAAAGAGAAGGCACAAACACATGCAAAGGGAGGAGACATCAAACAGCTCACACACATGCAAGGATGACATTCACACACATGCAAACTGCATGGACAGGTTGGAGGACAGAAAATGTGTTTGTTTTGTCGATGAAATGATGAGGAATATGTGTGTGCAAATGGGAAAAGGAAACACACACACATGGGCAAAGGAAAGGCACGGTATGGGCATAAAATAAACCACTACATTCACTCGTTACCACAACACTCACCCTTGTCCCCTTCATTATTTCTGTTTTCATGCACCATTACATTTAATCATGCACTCAAGTGGTACACATCCCTTGTCCCCTTCACCCATCAGATTTCATTCACTTTCACCTCCAGTACATGCACTCATTGATGCACCACTCATTCACTTTCCTTGCCCATGCCGTGCATCATGAATCCACCTGCACCTATGACTAATTTCTACACCATTTCACCTCCGTTTCCTTTATCTACCATGTGCACAATCATTCATGTTCCCCATTTGCATTCATAGCTGCAATACCACTCCATTTCACCCCCATGCTTTGCTTCATTACTTCACTTTCACCTTTGAATCATTGCTCACACCACCATCCATCCCTCTATGCCGTGTACTTCCTCTATAAAAGGAAGTGTGTGTGGAAGCCATTACATTCAGTTTTTGCTTGATAATTCATCCCCAATTCAATACAACTTTCATCCAAATACATCCATTCATCTTCACATCCATTCCTCCATACAACCAAACCTTCAAACACTTACCACACCTTGTGCCGTAGCAAAGGAAGGGAAGGAAAGTGCTTGGACGTGCATGCTATCCAACTTGGATCGTTGGAGCGTTTATGTGTTTTCTTTCTTTTGTTTTCAATGTCTAAATTTGTTTATCTTTGCTTTGTAAGTATGAGGAACTAAACCCCACTTAGCTAGGGGGGAATTCGAAACCATGTTCATACTTGCAATATGATTTGATTACCTTCAGTTTTGATTTCATAAGTTGTGAATTCAATTTGTTTAACTGCTTGTTAACTTATTCGTGTATGTTTATTAAGAGTGCACACTTAGTTTTCATGCATGAATATGATGCTAGAGTATAAAGGAGTTTCACCTAATAGTTACAAATTTATATTCACAAGTAGTAGAGGTCGCTTATAAACGATCGCGTTAAATGAATTCTTGACAGGAGTTTCATGCTCATCATAGTAACGAATGCCTCGTCAATACTTATAGTTTTCATGATGCTTAATGATCTTTGATTGCTTCTTTATTGTGCTATTCACATAAAGGACTTTTGAAGCATGCTTGAATTGTTGTATGCGCTTTCCCATCCAATTCAATAACTTAAGGAGAACTTGAAGGTTAATTTAAGCGGACTTAATTAACATGGGGTGTTGAGTTTCATGATTGATCGAAAGAACAACTGAAAAATTGGTTTATGTGCAAGTATGTCATGTGTGGAGAAGAACCCTCTAGCTAGCCCATCATCCATAGTTTAACCCACCACCCATCAATTCACCTAAATTTGTCTAAGAATCTGTTTAAATTGTTCTTGCTTTGTTTTGCTTATTTTCGTCCAAAACCAAAATCTGCTTTATTTTATTAAGTCATATTAGTTAGTACTTGTTTTAGATTGTGTTTGTAAGTGTTTTAAGTCAAGATAAAATCAATTTTCGTCCAAACTTTGTGTTAGTGGCAGAAACTGCCTTAGAGTTGTTTTTAGGCAGTTTTGAGTCTCTATAATCTGTTTTGAGTCTTGTGACTTTGTGTTGAGTCTTGTAAGTTAATTTCATACTTTTAAGTTTGTTTTCACATATTTAAGTCAGTTTCAAGTGTTTTAGCAATCCCTCCTAATCCCCGGCCTAGAACGATCCCTACTTACATTCTTTACTACAATTGACAACAAAAGGGTTTAATTTGTGTGTTAAGTTATTTTCGCATCAAATATTTGGCGCCGTTGCCGGGGATTAGCAACATTGCTAATCCCTTGTTATTTCTTTTTTGTTTATTTTTGTGTGTTTTTATGTTAGTTACTGACCTTGTTTGTTTTCTTGTTTTAGGTAACAGTTTATGACTCGGAGTTCTCATCCGATTCGTGAGCATATCTTGGACTTTGACGACGATTTTGAGAGGACTTTGAGAAGGAATAGGAATCAGCAAGATCGTAACCCATCTATTCCTGAACCTGAGTTGGAAGAACATCCACTTGAAGAAGAGGAGGAAGATCCCAACATGGTAGCGGATAATCGAACAATCAAGGAGCTTTCCGCTTCAGGATTAGACAATGCCGCTCCCCTATGCATCCAATACCCCTTGGCTGCCCTAGGGAAGACGGACAAGTTCGAATTAAAATCAAGTTTATTGCATCACATCCCTAAGTTCCACGAGATGTCCATGGAAGATCCTAATAAACACTTGAAGGAGTTCGAGGTTGTTTGTTCGAGCATGACCCTTGTAAATGTTGATGGGAGCATTCTGAAAATGAAGGCTTTTCCCTTTTCTCTCTTAGAAAAGGCTAAAGATTGGTTCTATGAGCTAGCCCCCGGAACTGTCACATCATGGAAGAGTATGAAACGGGCATTTTTGGAGAAGTTTTTCCCAACTTCTCGAGTCATTCTACTACGCAAAAGGATTAGTGGCATTCGGCAAAACCAAGGTGAATCCTTTCCCACTTACTATGAGCGTTTTAAAACCCTTGTTGCTTTATGTCCACAACACTAGATGAAGGAGGAGCTTCTTCTTCAATATTTCTACGAAGGGCTTCTACCAATTGAACGCCAAATGCTCCTCAGCAGGAGGAGCTTTGGTGGACAAAACACCCATGGCTGCGAAGAGCTTAATTGCTAACCGAGCATTGAATGCTCAACAATATGAAGGCATTGGTCAAGGAGACACCCCACGGCAGCAAGTGAATGAGGTAAGTTCCACATCTGACATTCAATCACAATTAGCTAATCTTACTTCCATTGTGTCTCAGATGGCCAAAGGAATGAGGATGAAAGAACCAAGTGTATGTGGTGTGTGTTCTATCCAAGGACATGCCTCTGAAAAGTGCCCTCAATTGATTGAAAATGGTGGATGGGAAAGAGCCAATGCAATTGAATTTCAAGGCCACAACCAACCAAGGAACGATCCATATTCTAATACGTATAATCCAGGTTGGAGAAACCATCCAAATTTCAAGTGGAGGGAGCCCCAACAGTCCCAACAATAAGGAGGCTTTAGGCAGCAACCTCCGGGCTTCTATACCAAGCAATACGCACCAACACAAGCCCCACAACAACCTGCCCAAAACACCTCAGGTACATATTTAGATAATGACACACTTCTTAAGTTACTCACCAATTTGTCTCAGGGGCAAGAAAATCAAGCAAAAGCAATGCAAAACCAAGACAAAAGGGTGGACCAAATGGAGAAGAAAATTGGGCAGATTGCGGAGTTTGTAGGACAATTCAGAAAGCAAGGTAAGTTGCCTAGTTCAACCGTTGTCAACCCGAAGGGAGGATTTGAATCTGCAAAAGCCATGAGTTTGCGAAGTGGAAAACAAGTTGGATCTGATCCCCAACCGTCCAATTCACATTCCAACGAGGTTGAAGAGTTATTAATTGAAGAGGAGGAGCAAAGCACCCCCACGGCAAGGGTGGAATCATCTTTCCTGTAGGCCCCAAAAGCCCCTAAACCATCCAATTCGACCAACAAAGGTAAGGAAGTTCCAATTTTGATTAATTCTAACGTTATTCCTCCAAATGTACCCTTTCCTCGTAGGTTTATGCAATCAAAGAAGGAGGAGGCTAAAAAGGATATTTTGGAAACGTTTAGAAAAGTTCAAGTCAATATACCACTTTTGGATGCAATTAAGCAAGTTCCAAGGTATGCCAAGTTTTTGAAAGAACTTTGCACAACTAGGAAGAGAATTTCGAGCAAGGAGGTTGTCAAGGTAAGTGAAAATGTCTCAGCTGTTTTACAGAATAAACTGCCCACGAAATGCAAGGATCCGGGTAGTTTTACCATTCCTTGTGTAATTGGGAATACTAGTTTTGAATCTGCCATGTTAGACTTAGGTGTATCTATAAATGTCATGCCTTATTCAATCTATGCATCTATGCACTTAGGCGAATTGAAAAAGGATGGTGTGATTATACAATTGGCCGATAGATGTAATGCCTATCCAAAGGGAGTTTTGGAAGAAGTTTTAGTGCAGGTCAATCACTTAATCTTTCCAGCGGATTTCTACGTGCTTGAAATGGACGAGTCGGACCACTCCCCTACATTACCCATCCTCCTTGGACGGCCATTCATGAAAACTGCCCGTGCTAAGATTGATGTGTTTAATGGAACTTTGACAATGGAATTTGATGGGGAAGATATCAATTTCAATCTTTATGATTCTATCAAGTATCCTAGTGAGGATCACTCATGTTTTTCTATTGATGTATTTGCTTCTTTGGCGCATGACCATTTTAAACAATTCAATGACGATGCACTTGAATTGGTCGTTGCCCTCGAATCATTGCCACTACAATCTGGTAAGTTTTTGGACCCAATATCCATTTCAGTTTTGACTAATAAGTTACTTCCTTCAGTTGTGCAGCCATCTACACTTGAACTTAAGCCATTGCCAAGCCATTTAAAGTACGTTTTCTTGGGCGATGATGAGACGTTGCCCGTCATTATCTCAAGCACACTCACGGCACAAGAGGAGGACAAGTTGGTAAGGGTGCTAAGGGAGTACAAAACAGCAATTGGGTGGACATTGGCCGACATAAAAGGAATCAGTCCCACCATTTGCATGCATCGCATACTTTTGGAGAAGGGGTCTAAAACATCTCGAGAAGCTTAAAACCGACTCAACCCTCCGATGATGGAAGTTGTGAAGAAGGAAATAATCAAGCTTTTAGATTGTGGAGTGATCTATCATATTTCCGATAGTCGTTGGGTTTCGCATGTTCAATGTGTCCCAAAGAAATCCGGAGTAACTGTGGTGACAAATTCCGAATATGAGTTTGTGCTTACTCGAATCCAAACAGGTTGGAGGGTGTGTATCGATTACAGGAAGCTAAACGCCACCTCTAGGAAGGATCACTTCCCTTTGCCATTCATTGATCAAATGCTTGAAAGGTTAGCGAGTTATGCTTTCTATTGTTTTCTTGATGGTTATTCTGGTTATAATCAAATTGTCATAACACTTGAGGACCAAGAAAAAACCACTTTCACATGCCCCTTTGGTATATTTGCTTATCGCCGCATGCCATTTGGTTTATGTAATGCACCTGTCACATTTCAAAGATGCATGATGAGCATATTTTCTGATTATGTTGAGAAAATTATTGAAGTTTTTATGGATGATTTCATCTTTTTTGGTGATTCATTTGATGGTTGTTTGCATAATCTCAGTTTGATCTTAAAATGATGTGTTGAAACTAACCTTGTTCTCAATTGGGAGAAATGTCATTTCATGGTTAAACAAGGCATAGTTTTAGGACATATCATCTCTGAAAAAGGAATGGAGGTTGATAAATCAAAGATCAATCTTGTAGGTCACTTACACTCTCCTACATTGGTTAGAGAGTTTCGTTTTTTTCTTGGACATGCAGGTTTCTATCGAAGATTTATCAAAGATTTCTCAAAGGTTTCCCAACCTCTTTGCCTTCTCCTTCAAAAAGATGTGGCGTTTAACTTCAATAAGGAGTGCACGACATCCTTCAAACAACTCAAGGAGTTGCTGACCACGGCTCCTATTATTGTTCCACCGGATTGGAGCCTTCCTTTTGAGCTCATGTGTGACGAATCCGATTATGCTTTAGGAGCTGTTTTAGGACAAAGGAAGGATAAGAGGCTGCATGTAATCTACTATGCTTCACGGACGTTGAATGATGCCCAATTAAACTATTCCACAACGGAAAAAGAACTTCTTGTCGTTGTCTTTGCTTTAGATAAATTTCGATCATATTTAATTGGTACTAAAGTAATTGTTTTCACTGATCATGCAGCTTTAAAATATTTGCTCAGCAAGAAGGAGGCCAAGCCAAGGCTAATTCGATGGATATTGCTTCTCCAAGAGTTCGACATTAAGATTCGAGACAAAAAGGGAAGTGAAAACGTGGTGGCTGACCATCTAAGCTGTATGATGCATAATGAGGAGTACTTACCCATTGCTGAAACGTTTCCTGAACAATTGATGTCCATTAAGGTAAGTGAACCTTGGTATGCTGATTTGGTAAACTTTTTGGTGTCTAAACAAATTCCAAGCACTCTCACTAGACACCAACGTGATAAGCTTAGAAATGACGCACAGTTTTATGTGTGGGATGATCCCTATTTGTGGAAATATTGGCCGAATCATATTATTTGTCGATGTGTGCATGATTCTGAGTTGCATTCCATTTTAAGCTTTTGTCATACATATTCATGTGGTGGTCACTTTGGCACACAATGAACAGCACTTAAGGTGTTACAATGTGGGTTCTATTGGCCTAGTATCTTTAAGGATGCTAGAATTTTTTGCTTAACATGTGATAAATGCCAAAAAACAGGAAATATAACTGCAAGGGATCAAATGCCCCAGGTTTCCATCCTCAATGTTGAAATTTTTGACGTTTGGTGTATTGATTTTATGGGTCATTTCCCTTCCTCACATAGTTTCTTTTATATCTTACTTGCTGTGGATTATGTATCGAAATGGGTGGAAGCAAAAGCCACCTGAAATAATGATTCTCGAGCGGTTGCAGATTTCATTAGAACTAACCTATTTGCAAGGTTTGGAATGCCACGAGTAATCATCAGTGATGGAAGGTCTCACTTTTGCAATCGAACCATTGCGGCATTGTTGAGGAAGTACAATGTCAACTATAAGGTTTCTACACCTTACCATCCTCAAACCAATGGGCAAGCTGAGGTGTCTAATAGGGAGATCAAGCAGATTCTAGAGAAGACCATTGGGCCAACAAGAAAGGATTGGAGCTTGTGTTTGGAGGATGCGTTATGGGCATATCGCACAGCATATAAAACACCCCTTGGCATGTCCCCATTTCGGCTCATCTATGGCAAACCATGCCATCTTCCCGTAGAATTGGAGCACAAGGCGCATTGGGCCGTCAAAACATTCAACATGGACCTTGACGCCTCTGGAATTCATAGAAAGCTCCAATTAAATGAACTTGAAGAGATTAGGCATGAGGCTTATGAAAACGCCCGAATTTACAAGGAGAAGACGAAGGCTTTCCATGACAAGATGATTCGAGGCAAATCATCCTCCATTGGGCAGAAAGTGTTACTCTTTAATTCCCGCCTTCGCTTGTTTCCTAGTAAGTTGCGTTCCAAATGGATTGGTCCTTTGTCGTTACTAATGTTTTTCCTCATGGTGCAGTCTAAATACAAAGTTTGAAGACGTAACAAGAATTCAAGGTAAATGGGCATCGTTTGAAGCCCTATTACGAGGCCTTTCAGGAGCAAGTAGTGGAGAATGTACCCCTCCATGTCGTGGGCCCTGTTCAAGCTTAAATGGAGGTATCGTCCGGCTGAAAGACATTAAAGCAAGCGTTTCTTGGGAGGCAACCCATGTATTCAAATGAGGAAGTTTTTTTAATCGCTCCACAAGCAGTTTTGCATTTCTAAAAACCTTCCCTTTTCTGCATTTTTATTTTGCATGATTGTCATTTTTTTTAAATTTATTTGTTTGTTGCTTATTTAATTATTTTCGGGTTTGGATTTATTTTTGAGACATTGATAGATATGCAAGGTATTTTCACATTAAAATTCGTGGAAAAGAAACAGGAGACAGAAAAATACAAGGGGGAGCCTTCACAAAGGCTGTTTGGGAGAAGTTTCAGTAGTCGGCGGAGCCTCAGCAGTCGGCGGGGCTACAGAAGGAGGAGGTATCAGAGGTTGATCATTTGGAGCTTCACTATGCGGTACAGCCCCATAAGATGAAGGCAAATGCTGTTGGAACAAACCCATAAACCTCCGATGATCAAGTAAAATCTGACCATCAGATTCCTGCATCTGGTCAATTTTCCTCTTCATGTTTGTGGCATAGTTGTGTGCGAGCTTGTGAACCTGTTTGAGACTCATCACTTCAGCCGCCAACGATTCAACTTGACGGGTTCGAGCAAATAGGCATTGGGCCATGTTGGACACAAAACCCGCACACTGCACACTAAGAGCCAGAGACTCCTTAACAGCCAACTCATCAGACCGTTTGGAAAGCATTCTGTTATCTTTAGGAGTGACAAGGTTCCGAGCCACCACTGCAGTAGTCAGGTCATTCTTCATCACCAAATCCCCAATGGTAAAAGGACCAGTAGGGGATATGAAGGATGGGCGCCGTATGTTGTCTGGAGAAGGCATGGCAGCCTTTTCACCAATGTTCAAGTCAAAACGACGGTCGAAAGGGCCAGACATTTTCAAAGGTGTTGAAGAAAGAAGAGGTCGGACAAATGAAGATCTTAGAAGTGCAAGAAGGGAGTTTCTACAAGCGCAAATTCAAGTGTGCTTTGAAATGAACTTGCCTCTATAAAAATCAACACTCGACGGCATTTCAGATATCGAAGAGGCGAGCTCAGAATTCAAAGAGGCCAATTCAAAAATCAAAGAGGCGCTAGCTTTCTCAAAAGTTGGGCTTGCTCAGAAACCACGGGCCATCCTTTTTTCCAGATTTGTCCGCTGATGCGAAAATTTTCTTAACACACAAAGTAAACCCTCTTGTTGTCAAATTGTAGTATAAATGCAAGTAGGGATCGTTCTAAACCGGGGATTAGAAGGGCTTGCTAATAACCTCTAAACTGACTTAAAAATATATAAACAAAGTTAAAAACACTAAACTAGACTCAAAGAATTCAAAACAAACTTAAAGAACTCAAAACAAGCTAAAAACACTCAAATCTGCCTAAAAACACAAACTGGGCAGATTTGGACTCTAAACACACTTTTGGACGAATTTTGGTTTCAACTTGGTTTGAAATACTTAAAAGCACAAACTAAATCAGTTTCTAACTAATATGACTCAAGAAGGTAAAGGGGGTTTTGGTTTTGATGAATTTGAAAACAAAACAAGTAAATTAAAGAACTAATGAAATCTGCACGAATTTGAGTAAATTGAATGGATGGAAGGCTAGCTAGGAGGTTCTTCTGTTCACATGACACACTTGCATACAAATTGATGTTCAGTTGTTCTTTCGATAAACCATAAATCTCAATGCCCCAGATTAACCGTGAATTGCACTAATTAACCCTCAGATTTTCCTATTTTCATTGAATTGGATGATTGCATGCGACAACCCAAATTATTCCTCACAAGTTCTCTACATGAATTGCATAATAGAGTACAAGCAAAGATCATTAAGTTCTATGAAAATCATAAGCATTGACGAGGCACTTGTAACTATGAATTGCATGAAACTTATGCCAAGAATTTACTTAACGCGATTGTGACTAGCAACCTTCACTACTTGTGAATATAAGTTCATAATGATTAGGTGAAACTCCCTTATATTCTAGCATCAAATTCATGCATGCCAACAAAGTGTCGACCCTCAATTAACATACAAGAATAAGTTTTGAATCAAACAGTTAAGTAAATTGCATTCACAATTTATGAAATCACAACTGAAAGTAATCAATTCATATTGCAAATATAGTCATGGTTTTGAAACTCCCCCTAACTAAATAGGGATTTGGCCACTCATAGTTGCAACAAAATCAGAAAATAACAAAGTAGACATTAAAAGCAAGAATGAAGTACACCTAAAACGCTCCAATCTTCCAAGCTTGAAACGCCAATGACCTTTGTTTTCACCACCTTGTTGTAGCACAAATGTCTAGGATGTGTATGGATATGTGGGAATGAATGGATGAAGATGGTATTTGTGTTTGTGAATGTCACTCTTTTTTGATGGATCAAGATTGTCCTTAAGAAGGGGAATGGTGGATGTATTTATAGGCTAAGGAGAGGACCACTTCAATTCCTTGCATGTGCAGTTTGTATGGGTGTGTGTTGTCCATGTTTCCCTTTACATTTGCACACACATGACCTCCATCATTTCAGCCACAAAACAAACACATTTTCTGCCATGTTTCTCCTTTACATTTACACACATATTCTTCATCATTTTTGCCACAAATCAACCCATTTTCTGCCCATGTGTGTGTGTTTCCTTTGCCCATGTGTGTGTGTTTTCCCTTTGCATTTGCACACACATGTTCTTCATTATTTCAGCCAATAATCCACCCATTTTCTGCCCATGCCAAGCCCTCCATGCTGTGCAGTTTGCATGTGTGTAGTTGTCCATGTTTCTCTTTTGCATGTGCCATGCCTTCTCTTTCTAGCTGTGCATTTCCACTTGCTCCAAAGCCAAATGAGTGCAATCATAACCCCATTTTCTGCTGAGTGTTGATGACAAAGCAAAACACCAAACAAGTGCCTTTACTTTCTCATTTTATTAGCCAAATCTGCTTAGCCCTTTTCTGAACCTTTCAGTGTTACAATGCCCATAACTTCTTCTAGAAAAATGATATTACCAATCCGTGAATTGCTCCAGAAAATAGACATCAGTATCTTTCCAAGCATAGAAGGCTCATTTTCTCATTCATTCGGAACTGTTCGTAACATGCTTCCAAAGTCAGCTAATCTGCACAGGCAGTTTTGACGAATTTGTTGCTTAATATCTCACTTGTGCTACTTTTCTTTTCTTTGCTTGATAAATCACACAAAACACAAAAACATAGTAAATAGCTCAAAAATATAACGAACTAACTAAGAAAAGACAAGTGAATTTTATGTAAAATATATATAAATATGAGCTTATCATCCGCACTCGTCACATGCAACCTCTACACTCGACGGAGCTCAGAACTCGAAGAGGTAAGCTCAGAAATCAGAGAGCCATCTGCTTTTCCAGACATGTCAGCTTCGGTCACATGCACACTCAGCTTTGCGGAAATCACGGGCAGTTTGTCGTAGCGTCGATTCCAGATATCGAAGAGGCATCTGCTTTATCCAGACGTGTCAGCATCTGTCACATGCACACTCAGCTTGCGGAAATTACGGGCAATCTGTCGAAGATTTCTGGTGAAGTAGAAAGCACGTGAAATCTACTACGGGCAATCTGTCGAAGATGGTGAAGTAGAAAGCATGTGAAATCTATTGTTCAATCATCCAACGGTTGCCGACAAAAGTGAAAGAATAGTACCGGTTATTATTTCCTATAAATGTCGACCTTCACCCTCCATAGCAAGGCAGACATACATAACCTTCCTTCATCTCCGAGAATGCCTTCCCAACGAAGCCTCTCGAGTCACTCAGTGTTCCTTATTCCTTGGGGTACCTCTGCAAACAACTCATCCAAAGCAAAAGTATTTCATATCATGAAGGTTGAAAGCAAGAGTATCTCATATCAAGCTTTCCCCCTGTCCTTCTCCTTGTTGTTATTTTCATCTGCGGGACAAGAAGAAAGAGAGCAATCAGCCAGCACTTGGTATCAATCTTCCGATCTGGAACCGACTTCCTGGAACCCCTTCCTAATTGCTTACCTAGCCCTGCTCTCGAGTACTCATCTTCAACATCTTATGCTTCCTCTTCGTCTACCACATCTGCCTGGGGAACAGATAAGGGAAGTGAAAATGATACCTCGAACCATGTGGAGACAATGTGCTAATTCATCATCAGCTAGGGACAAGGAGAAAGAAAGCAAGAGGTGGGCACTTGGAAAGATTGAAGAAAGAAACAGACCATCACATTTACCTCGTGCCTGCCTGCCGTGCAAAAGAAACAAGCAGAGAAGAATGTAGACTGCACAATCAAATCAACCCAGTAGAAGAAGTCTGATTTGAAACCAAGGAACTCTCGCTTAGCATTCCGAACCAGTTCGAGATCAAAGCTGTGGAAAGACAACAAGATCACCTATCTCCAAAACCAGATTTGCGTTTTTAAACTCTACTCTGTCTGGTTTTTACTTTGCTATACTTGTCATGTTTATTCGTTGTTTGTTTGGTTGCTTGTTTTTGTGTGAGTTTATGCTTGAAACATTGAGGACAATGTTTGATCTAACTGTGGGGGAGGTAACAATTGTTTTGCATGAAATTCGTAGGAGTTTATCACCCATTACTTCTAGTGTTGTTCCTTGCTGTTTTAAGTGTTTTTAAGCTGTTTTGGAGTGTTTTAGTGTTTTTTGACATAAAAATTCGAAAATCTCATAAAAATTTGAAAAATTGCTTTGAAAAACCCAAAAAGAGTTGTTTTTATGTGTTTGTTTGTGTCTTAGGGTACCTTCCAACACAATGATGAGGATTTGGTTTTTAATTACATAACTGTTAAAGAGAGTTATAAACATGGATGAAAATTTGATTTACTCCTTGGTGTATGCTTGGTTGTGGTTTAAATTTATGAATTCACATGCAATCATAAAAGAAAAATTAGTTTTGTAACATGCTTGAAGGAAGGAACTCAAATGAACGCTACAACCTTATGAGACTTGAGCCTAAAACGTTTATTTGGAGAGTTAATAATCTGTGCATTCTTGTTCTCTAAAGTTGTTGCATGATCTCATTATTCTTTGCTTGGTTACTACTTAGAAGGCGTTTCATCATTTAGTTCCAAATGCTAGAACTTACGCCCATTTCATTCAAAGCATGCTATTGATTTGCATAACACATATTCAAGATGAAGTTGTGTAGTGACCACCACCAAAGCCAAATTGACGTGTATCCTACTTCATTATATGTTTAAGTTTAACCCCGTTGAGCCTTGTGTAGCCTATGTTCTTTGTTAACCCACACTGTCCTCACCTAGCCTAGATTTGAACCATCCATACCCTTATTCTTGAAGCATAGTAAGGCATGACTCAAAATGAATTCCTTTTTATTTATGTATTGCAGAAAACAAGTGTGGGGGAAGTGATTCTTGTTGTGTGTGTGTGCCAAAATCCTTAATAAGGCACGGGTAGGAAAGAAAAAGAAAAAGAAAAATTCGTGGAAAATAGAATGAAAAGAAGAAAACTTGTGAAAAAGAGCTTTAAAGTGTTGTTTGTTGAAGAAAGGGTCCAAAAACATTGAATTCGGCCCTAAGTGTTGCATGAATCTTCCCTTTGTATTTAAAAGTTGATTCTGCATTCTAAAGTGAATTCCAAGTGTCGATTTCATTGCTTTGCTTACTATCGCTTTAAGAACGTTTGTTACCCCTATCCTTTCTTTGTTAGCCATTACTCCCAAGCCCCGTTACAACCCTTGACTTCTATCTTGAGTGTTATGTGTTTCAATTTGTGGAGTTTGAATTTGGTATGAGCATATGGTGTCACTGGTTCTCGCATCTAAGTAGTAGCATTCCATTCGTGAGATCATATTTAAACATGCTTATGAACTCCAGAAATTGCTTTCTTTGTTGTAACATATGTGAGTACTAGTCTTTCATGTTTACATCAATCTTCTCACATATATCTAGTGTAGGGTGTGTAGTTAGAAAATGTGTGTGAAAATAGAGAGTATCTTGTAAGGAATTGAGCAAATTCTCTAAGGCATGTTACTACATTCAAAACATTGTTTTAAATGGTTAATTGTGAACTAGTAAGTGGTGACTGTGATTAAGTATGTGCTCAAGTGTTAAGTTGACTAAAATCTGTGGGCATGATGATTTTTAACTTGTCATGTGCGTTGGAAATCCTTGAGGCAAACGTTGGAAGGTTTAGGTTGTGTTTTGTTTTCTTTATTTTGCTCGAGGACTAGCAAAAGCTAAGTGTGGGGTATTTGATAAGCTCATATTTATATATATTTTACATAAAATTCACTTGTCTTTTCTTAGTTAGTTCCTTATATTTTTGAACTATTTACTATGTTTTTGTGTTTTGTGTGATTTATCAAGCAAAGAAAAGAAAAGTAGCACAAGTGAGATATTAAGTAACAAATTCGTCAAAACTGCCTGTGCAGATTAGCTGACTTTGGAAGCATGTTACGAACAGCTCAGAATGAATGAGAGAATGAGACTTATATGCTTGGAAAGCTACGGATGTCTATTTTCTGGAGAAATTTACAGATTGTTAATATCCTTTTTCTAGAAGAAGTTATGGGCATTGTAATACTAAAGGTTCAGAAAAGGGCGAAGCAGATTTGGCTAATAAAATGAGAAAGTAAAGGCACTTGTTTTGTGTTTTGCTTTGTCATCAACACTCAGCAACAAATGAGGTTATGATTGCACTCATTTGGCTTTGGAGCAAGTGGAAATGCACAGCTAGAAAGAGAAGGCACAAACACATGCAAAGGGAGGAGACATCGAACAGCTCACACACATGCAAGGGTGACATTCACACACATGCAAACTGCATGGACATGTTGGAGGACAGAAAATGTGTTTGTTTTATGGATGAAATGATGAGGAACATGTGTGTGCAAATGGGCAAAGGAAACACACACACATGGGCAAAGGAAAGGCACGGCATGGGCATAAAATACACCACTACATTCACTCATTACCACAACACTCACCCTTGTCCCCTTCATTATTTCTGTTTTCATGAACCATTACATTTAATCATTGCACTCAAGTGGTGCACATCCCTTGTCCCCTTCACCCATCAAATTTCATTCACTTTCACCTCCACTACATGCACTCATTGATGCTCCACTCCTTCACTTTCCTTGCCCATGTCGTGCATCATGAATCCACCTGCACCTATGACTAATTTCTGCACCATTCCACCTCCCTTTCCTTTATCTACCATGTGCACAATCATTCATGTTCCCCACTTGCATTCATAGCTGCAACACCATTCCATTTCACCCCCATGCTTTGCATCATTACTTCACTTTCACCTTTGAATCATTGCTCACACCACCATCCATCCCTCCATGTCGTGCACTTCCTCTATAAAAGGAAGTGTGTGTGGCAGCCATTACATTTAGTTTTTGCTTGATAATTCATCCCCAATTCAATACAACTTTCATCCAAACACATCCATTCCTCCATACAACCAAACCTTCAAACACTCACCACACCTTGTGTTGTAGCAAAGGAAGGGAACGAAAGTGCTTGGACGTGCATGCTGTCCAACTTGGATCATATGAGTGTTTAGGTGTTTTCTTTCTTTTGTTTTCAATGTCTAAATTTGTTTATCTTTTCTTTGTAAGTATGAGGAACTAAACCCCCCGTAGCTAGGGGGGAATTCGAAACCATGTTCATACTTGCAATATGATTTGATTACCTTCAGTTGTGATTTCATAAGTTGTGAATTCAATTTGTTTAACTGCTTGATTGATAACTTATTCGTGGATGTTTATTAAAAGTGCACACTTAGTTTGCATGCATGAATATGATGCTAGAGTATAAAGAAGTTTCACCTAATAGTTACAAATTTATATTCACAAGTAGTAGAGGTCGCTTATAAACGATCGCGTTAAATGAATTCTTGGCAGGAGTTTCATGCTCATCATAGTAACGAATGCCTCATCGATACTTATAGTTTTCATGATGCTTAATGATATTTGATTGTATCTTTATTGTGCTATTCACGTAAAGGACTTTTGAAGCATGCTTGAATTATTGTATGCGCTTTCCCATCCAATTCAATCATTTAAGGAGAACTTGAAGGTTAATTTAAGCGGACTTAATTAACCTGGGGTGTTGAGTTTCATGATTGATCGAAAGAACAACTGAAAAATTGGTTTATGTGCAAGTATGTCATGTGTGGAGAAGAACCCTCTAGCTAGCCCATCATCCATAGTTTAACCAATCACCCATCAATTCACCTAAATTTTTCTAAGAATCTGTTTAAATTGTTCTTGCTCTGTTTTCCTTATTTTCGTCCAAAACCAAAATCCCCTTTATTTTATTAAGTCATATTAGTTAGTACTTGTTTTAGATTGTGTTTGTAAGTGTTTTAAGTCAAGATAAAATCAATTGTCGTCCAAACTTTGTGTTAGTGGTAGAAACTGCCTTAGAGTTGTTTTTAGGCAGTTTTGAGTCTCTATAATCTGTTTTGAGTCTTGTAAGTTAATTTCATACTTTTAAGTTTGTTTTCACATATTTAAGTCAGTTTCAGGTGTTTTAGCAATCCCTCATAATCCCCTGCCTAGAACGATCCCTGTTTACATTCTTTACTACAATTGACAACAAGAGAGTTTAATTTGTGTGTTAAGTTATTTTCGCATCACCTTGTTCAAACTTTCCTACTTCTAAGACGTGATGGAGACTTACAAAAGAAAATCCTAATGGTACATGACTCTACTCAGGACCCCCTTGTCCTACAGCTTATTGAGGAAGTAAACAAGTTGAAGGCTGACCGTAAGGCCGAGATACCTGACTGGAACCAACCCAGGCCTGGCCCTCTCACAAGAAGGATCCTCGACACCCCTCTAGTGAAGACAAAACAAAAGTTTGGTTTACAACTCTATATTGGAAGGGAGGACCCAATTGAACACCTTAACCTTTTTAGTCCACCATGGCATATCGGATGCACACCAACGAAGAACGATGTCTTCTCTTCCCTTCCTTCCTCTCTGGCGGAGCTCTAAACTGGTATTGCCGTCTTCCACCTGAGACAGTATACTCATTTGAGGAATTGAGGAAATTGTTTGTCTCTCAACACATCTTCCAGACCGATCGCTTGCATTCTGCAGATGACTTGTACACTATTCGCTAGAAGCCGGACGAGTCACTACGAGAATATGCCAGTCGTTTCAGGCATGAGTATTCTCGCTGCACCGAGATAGATGACAAGACCGCCCTCAAGGCCTTCACGGCAGGCCTACGTGATTGTTTCTTCAAGTACATGATCAATGCCAATACTTGGAAGACTTACTCTGAGGTGATGGCATATGCTTATAACCATGCCTCCGCCGAGGCAAGGACATATCAAGGGAAACCCCCCACAGCCACCCCTTATTAGTAAGTAGGGAGTGGAAGCCAAATCCAACCAAATGAAAGACCTCGACCTTCCAAACGGCAACGGTGCCTCCCCTACCTTACTTAATACTTTGCCAAGTCAACAGACATATCAATCTCAGGGCAAAAGGAAAGATTTCCATCCTCACCGGTTTCATTTTAGTAAAAGGAGTAAGGGACACTACCGCGATAACCAAGGGTATTGCCATGATAATCCCCGACCCCAGACAGTCAACACAGTGGGTCACGCACGTGTCAGGACAGCCCCTACCCTGAGGTATGAGGCATACACACCTTTGAACGCTACATGCGTGGCCATTTACCCCAGCATAGCACACTTGATACCAAAGCCAAAGCCGAGGCACCCGGATTACAAGCCCACGAAGAACATGGGCACGTTTTGCTGCTACCATGAGTATAACGGCTATGACGGCGAGAAGTGTATCACCTGTCGTGATCATATTGAAGCTTTGGCACGTGAAGGAAAAATGGATTAATTCCTACTTTACCTTCTAAGGGGTAACCGTAACCAACGCCAGGTGAATATGATATATTCCATAAGTGGTGGCACACCCATATCTAAATCTTCCAACAGGACCATGAAAAATAGTGAACGACCTTTAAGGTCTGGCCACCACATGTTTCACGTGGAAGACGTCAGGGGAGGTAAGTATCAAAAGCCTAACTGGGATCCAATATGTTTCTACCCTGAGGAAGAAAGAAGTATCATTTACCCTCACAATGACCCACTGATCGCGGAAGCTCACATAGCCAACTTTGAAGTACGACGAATCCTGGTAGACACGGGGGCTTCGGTCAATATCATATTTGCTGAAGCTTTCAGGGTACTTAATGTAGCTAAACACTTGCTCGATCGCTTGATTTCCCCTATAATAAGCTTCTCTGGTGATATCATACAATCTTTAGGGAGCATACACTTACCTTTCACCATTGGTACATGCCCTTACACAGCTACCATTACCACTAACTTCCTAGTGGTTGATTGCCCAACGACATATAATGTTATTTTCAAACGCACAGGCATCAATGATCTCAAGGCCATGGCATCCACACATATGTTGTTGATGAAATTTCCAACCCCTTATGGCAATGGTTACATTAGAGAAGATCAACTTAGTGCACGATCATGTTACAACACTTACTTGTGCCCAAGGAAACCTTTTCTATACATGACCAAGTTATAAAGACCAGCCCAGATGAAGCCAACTTGGATCTTCATGGTGGTAACAGTCAAGCCGACGATCCTTGAGATGACTCTTTAACCCAGTGATCGGATCATATTTATATATATTTTTACTTCAAATTCACTCGTCTTTTCTTAGTTAGTTCCTTATATTTTTGAGCTATTTACGTTATTTTTGTGTTTATAGGATTTGTTATGCAAAGAAAATAAAAATAGAACAAGTGAAATTTTATGTAATAACTTCGTCAAGATTGTATTCCATTAAAATAAGTTGGAAATAAGTACATAGAGTATTTAACGTCTTTCCTATCTAGCCAAAAACATAAACTGAAAAGTAATTTAATGAAAAACTCATTTTCGACATGTTTGTGTGAAATTTGCATGCAGGATCGCTTTATTCAGAGTTGGTAGTCAGTGAGATTATATACTGAAAGTCTTAAAGAGCATTGAGAGGAGAATAATAAGGAAAGCAAAGCTGCCTTTGCAGCTGGCGTGAAAAGAAGAAGGCCAGCGTTAGAAAAGGAAGCTGCTTTGCAGCTGGACAAGGCGGGCAGAGGAGCTGCTTTGGCAGCTGGATAGGTCAGAAACAAGAAGAAAAAGAAAAGTAAAAAAGTTAGTGAGGGCAGCGAGGCTGCCAGGAGGAAAAGAAAAAAAAAATAATAAAAAGATGCTGCCCAAAGTAGCGCAGAAAACGGGTTAAAAGAGAGCAGCGCGCGAGGAAATACGGGGGGGAGAGAGGGACGGAAAGAAGCAGCCAAGCTGCCTTTGGCAGCTTGAGAGACAGACAGAGGAAAAGAAACGAAGGAGGTGACGCGGGGCAGGAGAAGAAGGCAAGAGGAAAGCTGCCATTTGGCAGCTTGAGCAGGGGGGATTGGAAAGAGTCGCAGGGGGGTCACAAGCTGCCTTTGGCAGTTTGACTGGCAGGACAGTGCGGCATGGCAGGAGAGAAGTGACGCAGGGAGTGAGGGCAGAAGCACAGAAACGCAGCAGATCTTATTCTCTCGGTTAAATCTTTCCAACTTATGATTAATTTTTGGTTTAATTTTAGAATAATGTGTAGCTAAATTTATTTTGGCTAGAGGTTAATTCAAAGCCATGAATATATTTGTAATATGAATTGATTACCTTCGGTTGTGATTTCATAAGTTGTGATTTCAATTTACTTATCCGTTCGTATAAAAACTGATTTGTGTATGTTGGTTGAGAGTGCACGCTTAATTTACATGCATGAATTTGATGCTAGAATATAAGTGAATTTCACCTAATCGTTATGAACTTATTTTCACAAGTAGTAAAGGTTGCTAGTCACAATCACGTTAAGTAAATTCTTGGCAAGAGTATCACGCTTTTCATAGTTACGAATGCCTCGTCAATGCTTATAGTTTTCACAAAGTTTAATGATCTTTGATTGTATCTCTATTGTGCTTTTCACGTAGGGGACTTTTGAAGAATGTTTTGAATTGTTGTATGCGTTTTCCCGTCCAATTCAATAACTTAAGGAAAACTTGAAGATTAAAAAAGTGCTGTTCACGGTTAATCTGGAGTATTGAAATTCACAATTTATTAAATGAACAACTGGAAATCATTTTGTATGCAAGTATAACATGTGTGGAGAAGAACCCTCTAGCTAGTCCGTCATTTATCATTTTACCTTAATTTTACGTTTTTATCAATTCTGTAATTTAATTAAATTTAATTTACTTTTCATCAAAACCAAACACCCATCCATTATTAAATTATTTTATTTAGTTAGTTTTCTTTATTGTTAGTCTTTTAATTTAATTTCCGTCCATTTCAGTTCCTAGTGTTTAATTTAATTGTTTTCATTATTTTGAGTCATTTTAAGTGTGTTTCGAGTTATTAGAGTTTTTAGCCTAATTTTGTGTCCTTGACTCTTATTTAATATTTTTAAATTAATTTAGAGTAGATTAGCAATCCCTCCTAATCCCCGGCCTAGAACGATACCCTACTTACATCTATACTACAATTGTCAAAAAGAGGGTTTAATTTGTGTGTCAAGAAATTCTCACATCAAATTTTGGCGCCGTTGCCGGGGATTAGTAACTTTGCTAATCCTTTTATTTTTGTTTTTGTTTATGTTTATATTGGTGTTTGTGTATTTTACTTTTGATATTTGATTTATTTTTCTTTCTTTGATTTTAGGTTCAAATGGAGCCGAGGGAAATTTAAAGGAAAGATGCGTCCGGCTAAAGACGTTAAATCAAGCGCTTCTTGGGAGGCAACCCAAGCATTCAACGAAGGGAGACTTTGGAATCGCTAACCCAATCAGATTTGCATTTTTACACCCTTATCTTTACTGCTTTCATTTTGTTTTGTTTAGTTAGTTGTGTTATTTGTTTGATTTCTGTGAGTTTGTGTTATTTAGTTTAAGTATGGGGGAAGGTTAACCAAAGTCTTTCTACTTTAATTTACATAAAAAAAATAAAAATAAAAAATAAAAAAAAATGATATAATAAATAAAAAAAATAAAAAAAGATAAAATTTAAAATTAATGATAAAAAAAAAAAAATTACATAAAAAAAAATAATAAAAAAAAAATTTTAAAAAAAATAAAAATAAAAAAAAATAAAAAATAAAAAAAGTACAAATATTTTACAATGATGTAAACTAATAGTATTCATTGGTCGGGTGGTGCTTCAGTAGTAGGCGGGGCTTCAGCAGTCGGCGGGGCCACAAAAGGAGGAGGCAGCAGAGGTTGATCAGTTGGAGCTTCACTACGCGGTGCCGCTCCAGAAGACGAAGGCAGATGTTGTTGGAACAAACCCACAAACCTCCGATGATCAAGTAAAATTTGACCATCGGTGTCCTGCATCTGGTCAATCTTCCTCTTCATGCTGGTGGCATAGCTGTGTGCGAGCTTGTGCAATTCCTTATTCTCATGCTTGAGCCCTTTAATCTCTTGCTTGAGACTCTGTATTTCAGCCACCAAGGATTCAACGTGACGGGTTCGGGCATATAGGCGTTGGGCCATGTTGGATACGGAACCCGCACACTGCACACTGAGAGCCAGAGACTCCTTGACCGCCAATTCATCAGACCGCCTTGCGAGCAGTCTGTTATCTCTGGGAGTGACAAGGTTTTGGGCCACCACCGCAGCTGTCATATCATTTTTTATCACCGAATCCCCCACGGTAAGGGGACCGGTAGGGGATATGAAAGATGGGCGCCATATGTTGTCTGGTGAAGGCGGAGCTGCCTCTTCACCAATGTTCAAGTCAAAACGACGATCAGAAGGGCCAGACATTTTTCAGAGGTGGTAAAGAAAGAAGAGAGTCGGAATGATCAAGATTAAACAAGTGCAAGCAGGGAGTGTTTACAGGAGGGTACTCAAGTGTGTTGTGGAACAAAATTAACGCCTCTATAAAAAGAAGAAATCAAAGAGGCGCTCCTCAGAGAGGCGTCCTCTCGTAAATCGAAGAGTCGGGGCTCCTTTCTCAAAAGCCGGAGTTTTTTCTCAAAAGAGGGGCTCCTTTCTCAAAAGTCGGATTCTTTTCTCAAAAGAGGCGTTTCATTTCTTAAAAATTGGGCTTGCTCAGAAACCACGAGCCGAACCCCGGATTTCGCAAGATCAATTCGTCCAGACGTGTTGTCACCCGTCACACGCAAACTCAGCTCTGCGAAAATCACGGGCAGTCTGTCGAAGTGCCGATTCCAACCATCTGTCTCTCTCAGCCTAGTCAGCACTTGTCACATGCAACTGGCAGCTTTGCGGAAATTACGGGCAGCTTTGTCAGAAAGCGCGTAATTTGTATTCTTCACCCATCCACCGGCTGCCGACACTAAGTGAGAGAACAGTTCCGGTTGTGAAGACAAGTCCTATAAGTTTCTACCTTCGCCTTCCACAGCAAAAGCACACTCTCTCAGCACACCCTCTCAACACCTCTTCATCTCCGAAAATGCATTCCCAAAGAATCCTCTCGAGTCACTCTGTGTTCCTCATTCCTTGGGATACTCCTGCGAACAACCCATTCAAAGCAAAAGTATTTCATATCATAAAGGTTGAAAGCAAGAGTATCTCATATCATGCTTTCTCCATGTCCTTCTCCTTGTCTTTGTTTTCCGACAAGGAGAAAGAGAGCAATCAGCCAGCATTTGGTATCAATCTTCCAATCTGGAGCCAACTGCCTGGAACCCCTTCCTGATTGCTTACCTAGCCTTGCTCTCGAGTACTCATCTTCATCATTTTATGCTTTCTCTTCGTCTACCACATCTGCCTGGGGGACAGTAAGGGAAGTGAAAATGATACCTCGAAGCATGTGGAGACAATTCAGCTAGGGACAAGGAGAAAGAAAGCAAGAGGTGGGCACTTGGAAAGATTGAAGAAAGAAATAAGGACCAACACCTTTCCCTCGTGCCTGCCCGTTGTGCAGAAGAAACAAGCAGAGAAGAATGCAGCTTGCACAATCATCCCAGCGGAAGGAGTCCGAACTGAGGAACTAGAGAAGCTGCCACATCTGCTTGGAGAACAAATAAGGAACTGCAACATAACCAAAGAGCAAAGCTTCGCCGTACAATATCATAAAATCATCACTTGCAAGTGAAAAGCTAAGTGTCACCCTGTTCAAGAGGAAAGCTGTGGAAAGTCAACAAGCACGACCAATGATTACTTATTAGTTTTATTCATTATCTTTTATCGTAATTTTCAATTTTTCGTTTGCAATTTTTTTAATTAATTTTCTTGCGTACTTAACTGAAATTTTCCTTTTCTTTGCAGGAACTTTTGGTTATTTCCACCCTTGAAGTTGATTGCAGAATTTTAGCTTGGGGGTCATCGCTTGATTTTACTGCAAATTAGGGAAGTTTTCAGTCCAATTGCGTTATTTTGTTTCTTATTATTTATTTATTTTATTTTATTTTTTTATTTGCATTATAGTGTTTTCTGACATTGGGGACAATGTCAAGTTTAAGTGTGGGGGTAGAAATCTCTAGAATTTCATTTGTTTCTGTGTTGTTAGTTTTTGTTTTCTTAAAAAAAAAATAAATAAATAAAAACAAAAAATAAAAATAAAAAATAAAAAAAAAATCGGAAAATTTAAAAATCCAAAAATATTGTCTTGTTTCCCTTATTGTTTTGAATTAGATTTTTGTTAGTTTCCCGACCCAATGATATAATTAGATCAAATTTGAATCACGATTATCAAGAACTTAGTTAACATGTGTTTTATGAAATTCCTAATTCTCTTGTTAGTTTTGTACATGTTTGACCATCTTTGAAAAACCAAATGCACATAGTCTTGTTAATGTGAAACTAAAGTATGACTTAAAGCTTCATATGTGAATTTAGTGACCATATACATCCTATGTGAGTTTTTGAGCCTATTGAAAGTGTGCATTTTTCATACACTCCTATTCTTTCATGTGTGATGAACTTATGTGAGATACATCTCTAGAACTTGCGTAACGATCTTTCGAATTGTTTGTCATTGATTGCATGAACTTGGAAATGATAGAGGCATTAGGTTTACCACTATGGCCCAAATAACCATGTTTCCCAAAGAAAAATGATATCATTAGTTTGCCAATTTGAGCCGTGTATGTTGAACCTTTTATTTCTTATCACCAGATATGTCTACCCTTATACCTGAAACATTTTTCATTACCCTTTCCAAGCGAGCAATGCGAGATTGTCTTATGAGAAACGTTTGTGAAGTACTTTGAAGGTGTTTGGCAAAAGAATAAGTGTGGGGGTATTTCATGTTTGTATTAAAAAAAAAAAAAAAAAAAAAAAAGAAAAAAAGAAAAAAGAAAGATTGTATAAAAAGAAAATAAAAAGTTTTTAAAGTTCAGTTTAAGAGTATGGTTGGAGGTGCTAGAAGAATTGTTGGAGAGCTTGAGTTCTTATAAATCTAAAGAAAAGAATTGCTTGCAATGTAGCTTGGAACTTGTGTTTTCCTATTCTTTCGTTTCAATAACCCTATCCCTAAGCCTCATTACATCCAATAAAAGTCCTCTTGATTTAAGTTTTGCAATTATGACTGTGGAGAAGTGATCTTTATGCAAGCTTATGGTAGAAATTTCACATTTGATTCTTTGAGCGAAACACATTTAAACTAAACACATGTGTGATTGAGTGTATATCCCGTGAGAATGTCGCTAGTTTGCATATGATGATTTTAAAAATAAAAACTTGAAATTGCATTAGCATGGCTATCTCACACATTACACTTCAAGGATGATTTAAAGATTACTGCTAATTTTTGAATTAGGAAGATGAACTTAACTTGTTTGGTGCTAGCTATGGTTCTTGATGATTTGTGTTCTCAAATGAAATTCTATGAGGGTCACATAGGGGGAAACTAATGTTTTTCTTGTTACTACTTGTTCTTGTTTTCTTTGTTTTGCTCGAGGACTAGCAAAAGCTAAGTGTGGGGGTATTTGATCGGATCATATTTATATATATTTTTACTTCAAATTCACTCGTCTTTTCTTAGTTAGTTCCTTATATTTTTGAGCTATTTACATTATTTTTGTGTTTATAGGATTTGTTATGCAAAGAAAATAAAAATAGAACAAGTGAAATTTTATGTAATAACTTCGTCAAGATTGTATTCCATTAAAATAAGTTGGAAATAAGTACATAGAGTATTTAACGTCTTTCCTATCTAGCCAAAAACATAAACTGAAAAGTAATTTAATGAAAAACTCATTTTCGACATGTTTGTGTGAAATTTGCATGCAGGATCTCTTTATTCAGAGTTGGTAGTCAGTGAGATTATATACTGAAAGTCTTAAAGAGCATTGAGAGGAGAATAATAAGGAAAGCAAAGCTGCCTTTGCAGCTGGCGTGAAAAGAAGAAGGCCAGCGTTAGAAAAGGAAGCTGCTTTGGAACTGGACAAGGCGGGCAGAGGAGCTGCTTTGGCAGCTGGATAGGTCAGAAACAAGAAGAAAAAGAAAAGTCAAAAAGTTAGTGAGGGCAGCGAGGCTGCCAGGAGGAAAAGAAAAAAAAAATAATAAAAAGATGCTGCCCAAAGTAGCGCAGAAAACGGGTTAAAAGAGAGCAGCGCGCGAGGAAATACGGGGGGGAGAGAGGGACGGAAAGAAGCAGCCAAGCTGCCTTTGGCAGCTTGAGAGACAGACAGAGGAAAAGAAACGAAGGAGGTGACGCGGGGCAGGAGAAGAAGGCAAGAGGAAAGCTGCCATTTGGCAGCTTGAGCAGGGGGGATTGGAAAGAGTCGCAGGGGGGTCACAAGCTGCCTTTGGCAGTTTGACTGGCAGGACAGTGCGGCATGGCAGGAGAGAAGTGACGCAGGGAGTGAGGGCAGAAGCACAGAAACGCAGCAGATCTTATTCTCTCGGTTAAATCTTTCCAACTTATGATTAATTTTTGGTTTAATTTTAGAATAATGTGTAGCTAAATTTATTTTGGCTAGAGGTTAATTCAAAGCCATGAATATATTTGTAATATGAATTGATTACCTTCGGTTGTGATTTCATAAGTTGTGATTTCAATTTACTTATCCGTTCGTATAAAAACTGATTTGTGTATGTTGGTTGAGAGTGCACGCTTAATTTACATGCATGAATTTGATGCTAGAATATAAGTGAATTTCACCTAATCGTTATGAACTTATTTTCACAAGTAGTAAAGGTTGCTAGTCACAATCACGTTAAGTAAATTCTTGGCAAGAGTATCACGCTTTTCATAGTTACGAATGCCTCGTCAATGCTTATAGTTTTCACAAAGTTTAATGATCTTTGATTGTATCTCTATTGTGCTTTTCACGTAGGGGACTTTTGAAGAATGTTTTGAATTGTTGTATGCGTTTTCCCGTCCAATTCAATAACTTAAGGAAAACTTGAAGATTAAAAAAGTGTTGTTCACGGTTAATCTGGAGTATTGAAATTCACAATTTATTAAATGAACAACTGGAAATCATTTTGTATGCAAGTATAACATGTGTGGAGAAGAACCCTCTAGCTAGTCCGTCATTTATCATTTTACCTTAATTTTACGTTTTTATCAATTCTGTAATTTAATTAAGTTTAATTTACTTTTCATCAAAACCAAACACCCATCCATTATTAAATTATTTTATTTAGTTAGTTTTCTTTATTGTTAGTCTTTGAATTTAATTTCCGTCCATTTCAGTTCCTAGTGTTTAATTTAATTGTTTTCATTATTTTGAGTCATTTTAAGTGTGTTTCGAGTTATTAGAGTTTTTAGCCTAATTTTGTGTCCTTGAGTCTTATTTAATATTTTTAAATTAATTTAGAGTAGATTAGCAATCCCTCCTAATCCCCGGCCTAGAACGATACCCTACTTACATCTATACTACAATTGTCAAAAAGAGGGTTTAATTTGTGTGTCAAGAAATTCTCACATCACCCAGCAAGCACAACCAGCTGAAGAGTTGGAGAAAGTTTCTATATCAAAAGATTATCTAAATTGCATTGTAAAGATTGGCACCACCTTGTCACCACCTTGTCACCACCCATTCGGTTGGCATTGATCTCTTTTTTGCAAAAGAACACTAAGGTCTTCGCCTGGTCATATGAGGACATGCCAGGCATCTCTCCTGATATCATATGTCATTGCTTGAGTATTGACCCCAAGACCAAGCCAGTGAGACAGAAGTGAAGATCTTATGACGCTGAATGATACAAAGCAAATAAGGTAGAAGTTGAAAAACTCAAAGGCATAAGCTTCGTCTGTGAAGTCAATTACCCAACATGGGAAGCAAATGTGGTCCTTGTTAAGAAAAATCCGACCAAAGAAAGTCTCCTACCCCAAAAGGTTTTATGGAGAATGTGTGTCGACTACACCGACCTAAACAAAAGATGCCCGAAGGATAGCTTTCCTTTTTCTCTCATTGACAGACTTATAGACTCTACAGTAGGGTGTGAACTCCTGAGCTTCATGGATGCTTACTCTGGATACAACCAAATCCTCATGAACCCTTCAGACCAAGAACACACAGCATTCACTACTGATAGGGGACTATATTGCTATAAAGTCATACCCTTCGGCCTAAAGAATGCAAGGGCGACTTATCAGAGACTAGTAAATTCGATGTTCGCCGAACAGATTGGGAAGAGCATGGAAGTTTACGTTGATGATATGCTAGTGAAGAGCAAACATGTTGACCAACACATCACCAACCTATCTGAAACTTTCACCATTCTGAAGAGGTATCGAATGAGGTTGATGTTGGAAATGTGCCCTAAAACCAATCATATGATGATACTTTACGGACATTTCACATGTTAAACTAATCTAGTTTAATATCAAGGGCAAAGATTATTGTTTGAGCCGTCTCATATAAATGTTATATGCTTAAACGATAAGTCCAAGGAATATGTGATTGGGAGAATGCGATCTAAAGAAGTTAGATTCATGAGACCATTCTTTCGTAGACACATCCTAAACATTCATGATTATAGGATTGCCAATTGGGCATTGACAGTCCGTTAAGATCAGTACGTGCTGTGTATTCTCTCAGGGAGAGTGACTAGTCTCGAGTCATTGGTATGTGTGACATCAAGACAAGTACGTAGGTGCTCAATAGAGAATGAGTTCACTGAACACGATCAACGAAAACTTCTCATATTCATGTCACATGAGAACTCATGGTTGGGATAATGCAAAGTAGTCCTTTGACCTGAGGCATCACGTTTGTCTTGTGGTTAAGTCTTTGATCATTGATTATGTCAAAGTCACCCCATCCGCGGGTGTCCACGGCATCGTTGGGGTTAAGCCACTTAGCTATGGAGGCAAGTGAATGCGCAACAAGGGATCTCTAACCTTCAAACCGTTTGGGGGAAAATACTCTATGATATGATTTAGAATCTCTGGCCAGAGTATGAATGAGATTTAGGAAAGTTGTTCCAAATCACATTCAAGGTAATCATATAAGCACACGAATCACATTGGATAATAGACATGAATAAACTATCAAACCAAACAATGTGGTCAAGAGTATTGTATTAGAGAAAGACCGTATTGCATTTGTAATCCTAAACTGAATAGGTTCTCTACCTCTTCTGATTAGCTTGGGTAACCATGATATGCTGCTAGGTGTCACTCTTGGTTTGTGGAAGCCCTAAACGTGTATAATCACTAAAGGGAGAATTGAAAGTAAGTTTCAATTCACAATCGATTTGAAAGAGTTCTAATCGCCCACTGCCTCGCTAAAAGGAACCTAATGATCGTACACCGTGTAAGGTGGAGATTGAAGAAACAATGGAGATGAGTAAGAATAATTAAATGGTTTAATTATTTATGGCAAGGATTAATTAATATGTTAATCAATCAAACGAATAAGTTCGTTAAAGACCTCGGGATAGTTTTGGACCTTAAGGCCCAATGGGCTTCGAACGTCAAGCCCATTGACTTAAGTTGTAAAACAATTTAATGAATAAAGATTCACAAAGGCCCAAAAGCCCATATCCCTTATATGGCCGGCCATGTGTGTTGATTAGGGTTTTTGGTTCTTTAGGTCATTTAAAGAAGTGACTATATAAAGAACTTTATAGCCTAAAATTCATTAAGGGTTCTTTTGGAGAAAATTAGAGAGAACATGTCTCTCCTTTTCTCTCTAGGAGGCCGGCCCCCTTGGAGGGTGTATCTAGCAATCCCACTACTCCAAGGTCACTCATTTCTTTATCAATCTTACCTTGGTGTGGATACTTAGAGGTTCTCAATTTTGGGAACTTGGAGAAACCTATTCTTCCATCCAAATCCATAGATTTTAGATGCAAGGAATGAAGGCCCTCTCTTTGGGTGATTAGCCTTTGCTTATGCAAAGAGGAATCTACAAAGGTATATATTTCTCAACTCACTTTGATTTGAGTTGAGTCTTGGTTCACCAATCTACTAGGCTTTGAATTTCATGGGTAATGTTTTGTTTTTGAATGCATGCAAGCATGATTCCGCCTTTTAATTGTTAAATGCATGCTATAGATGTTATTCAAATGAACATGTTTTCACAAAATCATTCTTCAAGTGGTATCAGAGCCTAGGTCTAGTAGTTGGTGAATCCTTTTGGGTTTTGATGTTCATAGTTTTGATTTAAAAGTTGTAATATGTTACAAGCTTTATTCTTGTTTCTTTGAATGTAAATTTTGTTAGAAAATTTGCCATCTCAAATGTTGTAGATGTAGTTCTTATGAGCATGAATATTGGAGCTAAAATTTGGTGCCATGCTTTTGGGAATTTTCGGCCAAATCCAAAGGGTGGATTTTTGGGTTCTTGTTTGACTTGTTAAAAGTGTTTTTAAGTGACTTTTGGAACCCCTATGTACCCTAGTTTGGTTATATGTTATTTCCCTAAAGTTTGAATGGTTTTGAGATGTTTTTGGGTGAACAATGTTCATGGAAATTTTTGAGTTTTTCATGAATGTTCTTCATTGTTCTTGACATTTTTGCCAAGAACAAAAAGTTTTGTGTTTTGATTCAAAGTTTTGATTTATTTCATAAAGTTTATGTTTTATGTTTTTCAAATGTTTAAATGTTTTAGATATTTGTTTAAATGGTGATAGAAATAATGGTGGGTGTGAAAGGATTAATTCCCTTTCACACACACCACTTGTGCACTTGCATGCTTTATGTCAAAACTCACAAATCAACACACACATCACTCTAATCCTTCTCCAAAAACGGCCCTCCCTCAAGTGGGAGTACTTTTGGGGCTTTTATGCAATTACATAAAGTTTTGATACTTTTGTGTATTTGCACTTTGGCCCAAAAGTTTACGTTTTTACGTTTAGGTCCAAAAACACTAAAGGACAAATTGTTTTGCTCCTTTAATGAAGCTTTTGCATTGTTTAAATTTTGGGTTCTAGTTGTAATTACATGAAGTAGTGGACTTTTGTGTTTTTACAAAGTGACGCCAAAAGTTTATGTTTTTGCAATATAGCCCAAAGGTTGTGGTAATTGCATATTGGCCCAAATTAAGTAGAGAACAAAATTGTTTTGTCTCTTTAAATGAGAATTGGATTTTCATTTCATTTAGCTCCATTTAAATCAATCTTATGGATACAAAAACCAAATGAAAATGTTGCATTCAATTTAATTAGTTAAAGTGTTAATTAATTAAAGGGTGATTATGAACCTAAGCCTACAATAATTGAGCTATGTGAAAGGCCGTTTCAAATTTGTTTGAACCATGGGAATGTGTAGATTAGATTTTGGTTGTAATTTGATTTGATCAAATGTTGTAAAAGAGCATAAGCTCTTCTTTACTTTAAAGTAATTTGATTTATGCAAATGTTGTAATGAGCATAAGCTCACCTTTACTTTGAAGTACTTCTTTCTTGCTTTATTTGATATGCATGAAAATGAAGTAGTTGGGTCCAACGCCCCTAAGACAACACGCCTTAATGTGATTAAACGCGTAACTAAAATCAATTACCATCCCTAGACCAAGATTCAACACTAGGCTCGTGTTGAATCTAAACAAAGGTTCATAATCATCCTAAGGCCCTAAGGCAACTATATAGTCCATCAATGAATGCAAACCTTATGTTAGTAGTATCATATACTCTTGCTTTAAAAACCGTTTTATAAGCATAGTGGGAGTATTATATACAACTAAAACAATCAAATGGACCAATAGTTGTAATAGGACCAAAATTGTTTTAATAAAGATTAAAATGAATATTTATATGTGATGAGACCTAAAACCCTCAACCAAACCATTATTAAGTTGACAAGCGTGAGAGTGCTTTGAACACTCTTTCGTGGCCTTCCACCGTGGTAGGCTCCAATCGTTTATGACTTGTACACCGCCTTCACCCTATCATGGGGGAGTGCAAAGTGCATGCTTATACTCAGGAGGACTCTATATACATACTTGATGAGGTGAGTGTAGGCAATGAGGATGGCCAACATCATATCATTGTGAGGCTATTCTTGAACCCCTTCACAAACTAAGCATGGTGGGAATGACTTAACTAAGTGCAATGGAGCCAACATCATATCATTGTGAGGTGACATTCTCTAGAGGCCAAATAAGATGGGTACTTGCAAGTGATGCAAATGAGTAAGCGTACTCTCTCATTATTATTAATGCTAGCCAACATCATATCATTGTGAGGTGGGCTTGGTAGTAGTGAGTCTCCCATACCCTACTAAGAGTTTCATCCAAAACTCTCGAATTCTAATGAGGGATATGGAATTTGCCAAAAATAGTGGGTGGTGTTATTTGATTTAAAGACCCGGATCAAATGGCTTAAAATCAATCAATTTATATTCGTTATGTATTTGTTTACCAATATATTTGCAAACGCTATCCAACACTTGACAAATAAAAGCCGAAAGCTTTAGTTTCCATACTTGGTACTACAAAACCATAGATTGTCTTTAATGGCTTGTAAATATACCTAAGTAGTCTCATCCTCACAATCTTCCTATTGATAATGTATCATTAGAAGAATATGTTAGAAAAGGTCTATCATAAAGAGGACAACACTTTTAATGTCATAATTCTTCAATTACAAATTTTTGTATGAAGAAATAAGAGTTGCTTTGAACAACCCTTAATCAATGCAAACATTAGTGCTTGTTTCTTTGTTACATGAACAAGGAACTTTAGAAGAAAGCACAAAGGCATGGACACTTAATGTGCCATGATTCTTCACTTACAATTTGTTGTATGAAGAAATGAGAGTTGCCTTGTACAACTCTTGAAAGTTTGTAATTATGTTTAGAACATAATGGTTGGTTGACAAAAATAGTCCATCAACATGGACTTATGATGATTTTGAATCATTGAGTGTTGAAGTGTTAAACCACTTAACGAGACGGAAACTAAGCTAGGACTTCACCTGTATGTCCCTATCCTAATGGTTCACTAAGTTTATTGTAAACTATGTAGTGAACAATAAACACATGCTCTCCAAAATGTTTAATGTGTATAACACAATTGAAAAAGGTTTCAAGAGAGGTAGTGGGAGTTTAGGGACCATGACTATTGTAGTCAAAAGAGAAGTCAAATAAAGAAGCGAAATTAACTCCAAGGGAACAAACTTTCTTTATGAAAGGATGGACATTGGAAGGGGTATTTGCAAGAAATGTCTTGCAAGTGTCAAGAACACAACTTTCGAAGGTGTTGTAAATTGTTCTTGAATAGTTCAAAACAGTTGGTTCTTCTACTTGAATGCTTGATTCCGTATTAGTAACTATGTTTTACAATCGTTGTAAAAGTGTGACTAATAAGAAGTAGAAGATATATGAGAGAAGAAAAGGTACTTCACAATCGGAACGTGAATAAAATATAGATCTCTGCGAAGGCAGATAGTACTTACTTCCTCATATGAACTACCAAAGAAATTGGAAAAACCAAAGATTGTCTTTACATTCCAATTTTAAGGAATTTAATTCCGTCACTATAGTAGAGATGGATGAATGTTTTGTTTGACAAAACATTGTTCTTTATTAATCAATGATTGGATAATAGTAATCTAATTGATTGTCTCTATAGTAGAGATGATATGGTAGTGTTAACTGTTTAGAATATAATGATGCTTAAAACCCAAAAGGTTGCAAGGTAGTGACTAATCCCAACTAAGTTGTGAGACCTCTAAAAACATACGTTATGAGTTGGTGAAAGATGGATGCTTTGGATCGTTAGATCCGGATCCAATACCTTCTTGTTAAAATTGTATAGAGGCGAAATGTTCGAATCTTTATTCTTTTGGAAAGAAGAAAGAATCACAAAGTTGTTGAGGTTAATTCACTTAGATGTTAGTGGCACTTGTCCACAACATAATACTACTCATGTTATATGACATTCACCGAAGATCACTCTCGGTTGGACTATAGTTTATTTTGAATAAACACAAGTCCGAATACTTTGCAAAAGTTTTCAAAGAATTCAAGAAATGTAAGTTGATGAGTAAGACGTCTAAAGTATTTACCTCCTTAGATTTGATCCAAGGAAAAGAAACACTTTAGATGAGTCTCCTTGAAAGATACCAAGGAAAGAAGCATCATAAGATAATAAATTTCTCCATAAGGAGAAGAACGAACTAGAATAAGATTTAGTTCATTAGATGTTATCTATTACCCATATATAGGATATATACTTCTAAAACAATATGATTGTCAATTAGAAGATCTTCCAATTTTTACATGACTCCATAAGATGTAGTTGGAAAGAAAGACAAATCTTAAGCATGTTAAGATTTGGGGTTGTGTGCTAATAAGCAATATTTGTTTGATAACAATCTTGTGGGATATCCTTAAATTAACTTTTGGATATCGCTTCTATAAACCAACTAACAAATGTTGTTTTGTTGGGTAGTTCATTGTAATCCTACAATGTGATTTGCCTGAAAGCAAATGAACGAGAGATAGAACTCAAAGAATGGGTTCTTTGAGAGACAAGAAAGTAATCAACAAATATAAACAACCTAGTTCCTATACCAAAAGCTCCAAGGTAGTCGATAAGGATTTATAAACCGTCTCAGTTGAATGGTTTGAACTTTATGACTATGTCATAGAGTTGCACCTCTTAATTCGAAAGAAATAAAGAATGAAAATCCTTATGACTACATTGAGTGTATATATGATATATACTCAAGGAAATGGTAAAGTACCATTTGACCCGAAATAATGAAACCTTCATAAGCTAATTGGTAGCTTAAGGTGACTACAATCAAAGAGAATGGTTGACTTTGAAGAAACCATCTTTGAGATAGTCTTGGTTTCAATTAATTCGAAGATTGCTAGCTACAACTAAATGGTGATTCAATGTTTGGACATAATATGAGTTTCCGAAACCATTGTTAAGATAGTCTTGATAATATATGTCTAAAACTATCAATCACAAGACATATAAGTTGTAGAGATCCATCCATCATGAATCTTAGCAAGCTAATGGGAGCTATAAGCATCTTATGAGAAAAGGATCAAATCGTTTGATTTCTCATAAAGATGTAAATGAATCTTTTGTTTACTAGGTTTACAAAAGATTAGTGGGAGTTAATCATGTTTCTAAAATTTAAATATATGATATATTAATTTTGAAAAGAAAAGAATACTTCTTCGTTAAAGTTATGACTTTAATACATTATATGAAGATAGAATGTATAAGGGAGTTAATCATATTCCTAAAATTTAAATATATATGATATATTAATTTTGGAGATGAAAAGAATACTTCTTCGTTAAAGTTATGACTTTAAAACATTATATAAAGATAGAATGTATATGGGAGATATAGTCTATATACATGGGATGGAAATCTATAATGATATATTTCATGATATAATTAGATTATATCAATCTCTAATAATAGACAATAGATGCTAGGAAGTTTCTCATATGATGATAAACTTCAATTAGAAGGACGACTCTAGTGAGACTAGCAAGTTGCCCTTCTCAAAGGGAACGTACCCTTTGACTCCCAAAAAAATAATGCGTAAATAGAATCCTTTATGCATAAGCAGAAAGGTGATTTATGTATTTCATATAGTATGAAAAACATGGATATGAGTTGTACCTAGAACGGTACAAGACGATATCAGTGCAAGCCCAGGATCAGAACCATGGCAACTGTCAAGTGAGTCCTTAAGTATTTAAGAAATACTAAAGGATAGATTCCTCAAAGAATGAGGAAGAAATAGAGTAACGTAATGGAAGCGTAAATGTATTAGATTATGAATCTAATCCATCATTGGATGTTTCTTCATTATGAATGAAGAGATAAACGGATATATCTTTATTATGACTAAAGAGATATTTGGATGGAAACATTAAAGTAATGACTTTAGTGTGTTCCATTATGAATGCAAAATATATTGCCATATAGAAGCTTCCAACAATGTTGTTTGGATGGGAAAGTTCATTTATGAACTCTCTATTCGGTTCCAACCAGAAAGTGTATCTAGTGTACTGACACTATGACACTAATGGGGCGATAGCTCAAGCCAGGGAATCAAGGTCTCATCAAGGTCCAAACTCAAATGAGAGACTGAACCACATGATTGAGAATCATGTATAATGGTGACGTCGTTATTCTCAAGGTTGCTTCTATGGATAACATATAGATATCCATTGTCTAGGCCTACTATTCAGCCATTTATGAAATGACTACAAAAGAGGTATCATCACTGATGACCAAGCTGATTGGCTCTAGTGCAAGTGGGAGATTGTTGGAAATGTGCCCTAAAACCAATCATATGATGATACTTTACGGACATTTCACATGTTAAACTAATCTAGTTTAATATCAAGGGCAAAAATTATTGTTTGAGCCGTCTCATATAAATGTTATATGCTTAAACGATAAGTCCAAGGAATATGTGATTGAGAGAATGCGATCTAAAGAAGTTAGATTCATGAGACCATTCTTTCGTAGACACATCCTAAACATTCCTGATCATAGGATTGCCAATTGGGCATTGACAGTCCGTTAAGATCAATACGTGCTGTGTATTCTCTCAGGGAGAGTGACTAGTCTCGAGTCATTAGTGTGTGTGACATCAAGACAAGTACGTAGGTGCTCAATAGAGAATGAGTTCACTGAACACGATCAACGAAGACTTCTCATATTCATGTCACATGAGAACTCATGGTTGGGATAATGCAAAGTAGTCCTTTGACCTGAGGCATCACGTTTGTCTTGTGGTTAAGTCCTTGATCTTTGATTATGTCAAAGTCACCCCATCCGCGGGTGTCCACGGCATCATTGGGGTTAAGCCACTTAGCTATGGAGGCAAGTGAATGCGCAACAAGGGATCTCTAACCTTCAAACCGTTTGGGGGAAAATACTCTATGATATGATTTAGAATCTCTGGCCAGAGTATGAATGAGATTTAGGAAAGTCGTTCCAAATCACATTCAAGGTAATCATATAAGCACACGAATCACATTGGATAGTAGACATGAATAAACTATCAAACCAAACAATGTGGTCAAGAGTATTGTATTAGAGAAAGACCGTATTGCATTTGTAAGCCTAAACTGAATAGGTTCTCTACCTCTTCTGATTAGCTTGGGTAACCGTGATATGCTGCTAGGTGTTACTCTTGGTTTGTGGAAGCCCTAAACGTGTATAATCACTAAAGGGAGAATTGAAAGTAAGTTTCAATTCACAATCGATTTGAAAGAGTTCTAATCGCCCACTGCCTCGCTAAAAGGAACCTAATGGATCGTACACCGTGTAAGGTGGAGATTGAAGAAACAATGGAGATGAGTAAGAATAATTAAATGGTTTAATTATTTATGGCAAGGATTAATTAATATGTTAATTAATCAAACGAATAAGTTCGTTAAAGACCTCGGGATAGTTTTGGACCTTAAGGCCCAATGGGCTTCGAACGTCAAGCCCATTGACTTAAGTTGTATGACAATTTAATGAATAAAGATTCACAAAGGCCCAAAAGCCCATATCCCTTATATGGCCGGCCATGTGTGTTGAATTAGGGTTTTTGGTTCTTTAGGTCATTTAAAGAAGTGACTATATAAAGAACTTTATAGCCTAAAATTCATTAAGGGTTCTTTTGGAGAAAATTAAAGAGAACATGTCTCTCCTTTTCTCTCTAGGAGGCCGGCCCCCTTGGAGGGTGTATCTAGCAATCCCACTACTCCAAGGTCACTCATTTCTTCATCAATCTTACCTTGGTGTGGATACTTAGAGGTTCTCAATTTTGGGAACTTGGAGAAACCTATTCTTCCATCCAAATCCATATATTTTAGATGCAAGGATTGAAGGCCCTCTCTTTGGGTGATTAGCCTTTGCTTATGCAAAGAGGAATCTACAAAGGTATATATTTCTCAACTCACTTTGATTTGAGTTGAGTCTTGGTTCACCAATCTACTAGGCTTTGAATTTCATGGGTAATGTTTTGTTTTTGAATGCATGCAAGCATGATTCCGCCTTTTAATTGTTAAATGCATGCTATAGATGTTATTCAAATGAACATGTTTTCACAAAATCATCCTTCAGTTGAACCCCAACAAATGTGCCTTTGGCGTAGGCTCTGTCAAATTCTTAGGCTTCATGATAAGCCAACGAGGCATTGAGGCTAATCTCAAGAAGATCAAAGCAATCCTCGACATGAAGGAACCGGTAACTTCAAAAGACATCCAGAGCCTTACCGACAAGGTGTCAGCTTTAACTAGGTTCATCTTTAAGGCCACAGACAGATATGCTCATTTCTTCAAAGCACTTAAGGGAAGTAAGAAGTACATTACATGGACTGATGAATGTGCTGAGGCATTCAAGAACCTCAAAGACTACATGAGTAAAGCCCTATGCTTTCCAAACCTGAGGTTGGTGACACTCTCATTATCTATCTGTCGATATCAGCTTTAGCAGTAAGTTCCGTTCTCATTCGAAATGATGGTAATGTCGAACGGCCTGTCCACTACGCTAGTAAAGCCTTACAAGATGCAGAGACACGATACTCTAACATTGAGAAATTGGCTCTAGCATTGGTCATGTCTGCTCGAAAACTTCGCCCTTACTTCCAAGCACACTCCATCATCGTGCTTACCAATCATCCTCTTTGACAGATACTCTAAAGTCTTGACATTTCGGGGTGAATGATCAAATGGGCAATAGCATTGGGTGAGTTTGACATCTCCTACCAACCAAAGCCAGCTGAGAAGGGCCAAGCAGTGGCACACTTCATCGCCGACTTCACATATTATGTTAAAATTGTTTCAACGCCTAAAAAAATGGTTTCATTACCCTCGGAAGCTTAGAAAATAGAACCAACAGCCTCAGTATAGAGTCTATATGTTGATGGCTCGTCCAACCATCAGGGTTGTGGAGCAGGACTAGTCCTTACGACCCCTGAAAAAGTGGCGATGGAGTCTGCTCTTCATTTCAAATTCAAGGCGTCGAATAATGAAGCCGAATATAAAGCCCTTCTAGCAGGCTTATGTTTGGCCAAACACCTTGGGGTTCAACGAATTGATATCTTCAGTGACTCCCAATTGGTGGTTAACCAGGTCACCAACAACTTTGACACTAAAGATAGCTCCATGGTAACATATCTGGCACAAACACAATTGTTGCTCAAGCACTTCCACTACCAGATCACCCAAATTCCTCGAGCGGCAAATAGTCATGCAGATGCTTTGGCTCGTGTCGCCTCAGTGGTGGAAGACGAGATTGGGAGAAAAATTCAGGTCGAATTGTTGGTAGCTCCAAGCACCATAGCTGCAAAAGTGTGCAACTTACAACAGGGGGATAGATGGATTACCCTGATTTATAGATTCCTTGCTCATGGCACCCTTCCAAATGACAAAGTTTAAGCTAAGCAGATATGATACAAGGCTACCCACTACTTCATCATTAATGACCAGCTCTACAAGCGGGGTTTTAACCTACCATACCTAAGATGCCTTACACCCGCAGAGGCGGAAACTATCATTCGGGAAATACATGAAGGAGTCTGCGGAGATCATGTTGGATCTCGATCCCTAACACACAAAGCTTTTCGCCAAGGATATTACTGGCCAACACTCCACCAAGATGCCATAAGAATATCCTGCTCATGTGATAAGTGTCAATGCTATGCAAATATTCCTCACTCCATTCCCAAGCCGCTCACTCTTATGATCAGCCTTTGGCCGTTCGCCTAATGGGGACTTGATTTGATCGGCCCAATGCCTGCAAGGAAGAGCAAGGTTTTCTATGCAATCGTTGCAGTTGACTACTTCACAAAGTGGGCCGAAGTAGAACCCTTGGCAACCATTACTGAGGCAAAAACAGAAGACTTCGTATGGAAGAACATCCTTTGTAGATTCGGCATTCCCAATGTGATAGTCACTGACAACGGGCGACAATTCGACAACAATAAGTTCAGGATGTTCTGCTCTAAGTTTAACAACAACTTATGTTTTGCCTTTCCTGCTCATCCCCAGTCTAATAGACAAGTTGAAGCCATCAACAAAATAATCAAGCGAACTTTGAAAACCATCTTGGACAAGGCTAAAGGTTGTTGGCCAGAATTTGTACCCCAAGTTCTTTAGTCATACTGCACTTCGTATCGGACATCAACAGGAGAAACCCCATTCTCACTTACCTTTGGTACAGAGGCAGTTGTCCTAGTTGAGCTTGAGCAAGCAACGTTCAGAGTCCAGAACTACGTGCAAAGCGAAAATGACAAACAACTTACCCTCAACTTAGATCTAGTCGAAGAACACAGAAACCATGCTCACTTGAGGAATGTGGCCTATAAGTAGCGCATCTCCAACTACTATGACTCAAGGGTCAAACCTCGTTCTTTCAAAGTAAGGGACTGGGTATTGAAGAAAAGATTACTCTGCGACAGACTCCCGAGTGAATGAACACTTAGTCCAAACTGTGATAGACCGTTTGAAGTTGTTGGCATCAGTCGCCCTGGCTATTACAAGCTTAAAAGCTCCGATGGCAAGACCCTTGGCCATCTATGGAACGCTGATCACTTGAAGTACTATTACAAGTAAACTCACATTATACAAGTGTTAAGCTTCAGCCATTCGGCATCCTATGTAACGAAGACTATTTGGAATGAATTCAATAAAGAAGTGATTTAGACAACTCGGTCCTAATCCTCTTACATTCCTAGCAATGAAACACTCGGGTTCAAAGCTTAAACATGAATGCTTCCAACATGAAACAAAGTCTATGTCAACAAGACTATACAAATAAATGAATAGCTTCACAACATATTCGTTCAATCATACATTCCAACACATTCATACATAAGCCAACTGTGCTTCGAAAGGGTTCAACATACTTTATGTCATTCGTCACTTACTACAATGGGCCTCGACACCTTTCCCTTATTCTCACCAACAAGGTGATAAAATGTGAAGAAGGATTTCATTTTCATGCCACCAACCAGGTGATGAAATGTACAACCTGTATTCTCCTTCATGCCACCAACTAGGTGATGAAATGTACAACCCGTACTCTCTTTCATGCCACCAACCAGGTGATGAAATGTACAACCCATACTCTAATATCATTTGGCAACTTGCCACTCATGCCACCAACCAGGTGAAGAAGGAACTCATCTTCATGCCATCAACCAGGTGATGAAATGTACAACCCGTACTCTCATTCATGCCACCAACCAGGTGATGAAATGTACAACCTATACTCTAATATAATTTGGTAACTTGCCATTATGCCACCAACCAGGTGATGAAATGTACAACTCGTACTTTCCTTCATGCCACTAACCAGGTAATGAAATGTAAAACCCGTACTCTAATATCATTTGGCAACTTGCCACTCGTGCCACCAATCAGGTGATGAAATATACAACCCGTACTCTCCTTCATGCCACCAACCAGGTGATGAAATGTACAACTCGTACTCTAATATCATTTGGCAATTTACCATTCATGCCAACAACCAGGTGAAGAAGGAACTCATCCTCGTGCCACCAACCAAGTGATGAAATGTGATGAAAGGTGATGAAGGAACTCACCTTCGTACTACCAACCAAGTGATGAAAGCAACTCACCATTCATTCCACCTACCAGAAGACGAGTGGTACAACTTGTACATGTGAACTCCTCGCATTCACAAATAATAAAAAATCCTCAAGCTTAACAACTCAACTAGGGAAGCACTTATGCCCTGTTGGAAGTACGCCCACAAAGCCACTCATTTGATGTAATAGCTTTTTGGAATACTTAATGTATTAAACTTTTATATGTTTAATGGAGGGCAAAGCTTATTGTTAATCACTATTTATTGTATCATGTGTTTAAGCAATAAGGGAATCCAAGGGATGTATTTGATCTAAGAGACAAGTGATCTAAGTAAGTTAGATTATCGAGACCATTCTCTTATGTTCATTCCTAAAACGTTCCTAGCCATAGGATTGCCAAATGGGCATTGACAATCCGCTAAGGTTAGTATGTGTTATGTTGACTCAAGCGTGAGTATGACTAGTCTCAAGTCATTTGGTGTTGGACACTAAGACAAACACATAGGTGCTCGAAAGAGTAATCGAGTACACTGAACTACGATCAAAAGAGAGTTCGAACATACATGTCATGTATGAACTCTAAAGTTGCAATATGCAAAGTAGTCCTTTGACCTGAGGCATCATAGATGTTTAATGGTTAGGTCCTTGATCTTTGATCATGTCAAACGGCATTCCATCGGAGTGTCCACGGCATTGTTGGGGTCAAGCTATCTAGTCATGTAGGCATATGAATGCACAACAAGGGATCTCTAACCTTCCATGGTGGAAGGAGAATACTTTAAGATATGATTCTAAAGTCTTTGGCCAAAGCATATGAATATGACTTAGGAAGTTTGTTCCAAATCATATTCAAGGGAATCATATAGAGATGTATCACATAGGATAGTAGACATGAAACAAACTATCACTCAAACAATGTGATTAAGAGTATTGTATTAGAGAAGGACCGTATTGTATTGTATTAGAGAAGGACCGTATTGCATTGTAGTTGCAACTGGATAGGTTCTCCAACCAATTCTACTTAGCTTGGGTAACCATGACATACTGCTAGGTGTCACTCATGGTTTGTGGAAGCCCTAAATGATTAGCAAACACTAATCATTAAGGGAGAATTGAAATGTGGTTTCAATTTCACAATCGATCGTTAAGAGTAACAATCGCCCACTACCTCGCTAATTGGAACCTAATGGATCATACACCGAGTAAGGATGTATGTGAGGAAATTAAATGAAATGGATAAGCAATTAAATGGTTTAATTGAAGAATGGTCAAGATTAATTAATTAGTTAATTAATTTTACGAAAGGTTCGTATTGGGCTTTTAAGTTGGTTTTGGGCTTCGGGGCTCAAAAGCGTTTTGGTCCACAAGGCCCATTATATTTAAGTTGTATGACAACTAAAACAAAATGGGCAATTAGCCCAATAACAAAGGTAAGGCCGGCCATAAGGGTGAGGGTAGGAAACTTGGATTAATTACAAGTTTGCCACTCACTTGAAATGAAGTATAAAATCAACTTTATAGCTTTATTTCTACTTAGGGTTTTCTTAAAGAAATTGGGTGAAACACTTTCTCTCATTTTTCTCTAAAGAGGCCGGCCACTTAGGGGAGGGATATCTAGCAATCTCTTCTTCCCTAAGTCATCCATATTATCTTCACAAAATACATCCTTGGTGTGGAGACTTAGAGACATCAAACTTTTGGTGTTTTGGAGAACAAATCCTCAAATCCTCAAAGAATCAAAGGAGCTTGGAGGTGACTTGAAGGCCCTCCACTTGGGTGAATCCCTTGTGTAAACAAGGATGAGCTTCAAGGGTAAAGAAACTCTAAATCTTTACTTCTCTTTAATGTTGTTAAAGAGTTTATTGGTTCACCATATACTAGGCTTTGAAAGTCATGGGTTTTATGAATTGTTTTTGGATGCATGCCTACTTTAAAGTGTTTATAGCTTGCATATGTATTCAAATGTTCATACTTGTTCTCAGCTAGGACAAAATTTTTCCTTCAAGTGGTATCGGAGCCTAGGCCTAGTTTATGGTGAATCCTTTTGGGTTTTGCGATTTTCATGATTTATGATTTAAATGTTGTAAATGTTACAAGCTTTGTTCTTGCTTTTGAATATATAAATTTTGCTAGAAAATTTAGCATCTCAAATGTTGTAGATGTATTTCATTTAAGCATGAATATTGGAACTAAAATTTGGTGCCATGTATTTTGGGAAATTCGGCCAAATCCTTAGGGTGATTTTTTGGGACCCCTAAGTACCCTAGGATATTAGCCCTCTTTTGAGTGGTGAAAAATTGAGTTTTGGTGAATGAAAACATTCATGGAGCTATTATGAGTTTTCATGGTGTTCTTCAAATGTTCTTGAAGTTCTTGCCAAGAACAAAAAGGTTTGAAGTTTTGATTCAAAAGTTTTATGTTTTTCATAAAGTTTTGGTTTATTATTTGATGGGTGATTGTTATTGGTGAGAAGTGATTAAATGGCTTTAATGTTTGTCAAAACTCATAAATGTTTTACAAAACATTTTCTTACAAACCATCAATTTCACCTTTACCTCACCCACCAAAATCAACTTGCATAAAACCCTTTCACACTCCTTTACCACTCCAAAACCGGCCACCCCCTAGTGGGGGTACTTTTGGGGTCTTTTATGCAATTACATAGAGTTTTGATACTTTTGTGTATTTGCACTTTGGCCCAAAAGTTTACGTTTTTACGTTAAGGCCCTAAAATGCTAAAGGACGAATTGTTTTGATCCTTTAATGATGTTTTTACATTAATAAAATTTTGGGATCTAGTTGTAATTACATGAAGTTGTGGACTATTGTGTTTTTACAAAGTGACCCCAAAAGTTTTTTGTATTTGCATTATGGCCCAATTGTTGTGGTCATAGTTTCCTTTTGGCCCAAAAGGATGAGAACAAAATTGTTTTGTCTCTTTAATGAGAATTGGATTTTCATTTCATTTAGTTCCATTTAAATCAATTCTATGGATCCAAAAACCAATTGTTTAAGTTGATTTCTTAGTTAATGTGATTGATTAAGAAAAGGGTGATTATGAACCAATGGCCACGATAATTGAGCTATGTGATTGGCCGATTTACATTATGAATGTTTGGGTTTTAGTAGTGTAGATTTGAATGTAATTTGATTAATTCAATTTGTTGTAAATGGACATAAGTCCATCATTTGATTTGTGTTGTAAAAGGGCATAAGCCCTTCTTATTATTTCATGTATTCCTTTTGTTTATTTGTATGCAAAATGGAATAGTTGGGTCCAACGCCCAATAGGAAATAACGGTTTAATTGGATTAAACGCGTAACTAAAATCAACAACTATCTACCTTAAACCCAAGGTCCAACACAAGGCTCGTGTTGGATCATATCGAACGGTTCATAATCATCCTAAAACCTAATATGACTATATAGTCCATATGAGGATGCAATGCATTCGTTAGTAGTTCTATATAGTCTCGCTTGTTTCTTCAAAATAGTGGGAGTATTATAAACTACTAATTCATATTAACTTGGACCAATGGTTGTGATAGGCCCAAGTTCTTTTAATGTGATTAAAATGTTTTGATGTAGCCTAAAACTACTCCCTCAAAACGAATATTAAGTTGATAAGCGAGAGATGCTTTGAACATCTCTTCGTAGGCCTTCCACTGTGGTGGGATCCAATCGTTTGTGACTCATGCACCGGCTTCACCCTATAATGGGGAAATTCAAAGTATGTGCTTACATCCAGGAGGAACCCATAAACATATGATGAGGTGAGTGTAGACAACGAGTATGACCAACATGATATAATTCTGAGGTTGTGCTTGAACCTCTACATAAACTAAGCATGGTGGGAATGACTTAACTAAGTGCAATGGTGCCAACATGATATAATTCTGAGGTAATCATTCTCTAGAGGCCAAACAAGATGGGTAATTACAAGAGTTGTAAATGAATAATGCGTTATTCTCTCATCATTATTTTTGCTAACCAACATGATATAATTCTGAGGTGGGCTTGGTAATGGTGAGTCTCCCATACCCCGCTAAGAGTTCAATATAACTCTCGAATTCTATTGAGGGATGTGGAATTTTCCAAAAATAGTGGGTGGTACTATTTGATTCGAAGACCCAATCAAATAGTTTTAAACAAACAATCTAATACGATTTCTGTTATGTTATGTAGTGAACGACATGCCTAAAATTATACCCACCATTATACTTGACAAAAGGGGCCTTAAGGGCCAACGTTTCCTTGCTTGGTATCGCCATATTGAGAATGTCTCAAAAGTGAAAGACATATTGTATGTGCTTAAGCAATCCCCTCCTCATGTACCTCCTACGAAACTAGGTTCAAATGAGGAGTGTCAAAATTATGTTAGACACTATGAGGATGACTTACAAGCCAAATGCTTAATCCTCACTTCACTTAGTGAGGAGCTTATGAAGCTACATAAGCACATGAACACTTCTTGTGCCATGGTTGAAAATTTGCATAAGATGCATGACATTGAGACTAGTAATGTACGATTCTCAAATGTTTGTAGTCTAATGAATGCCAAGATGGCAAAGGGGGCATCGGTCCATAAACATGGACAAAAGATGGAAAAGATATTTAAAGATCTTAAAAGTTTAGGAACTTCCATCGATGGGAAAATGGCCCAAGACTTTTTCCTTGCATCTCTCTCGGATGATTTCACTAAGTTTATTGTAAACTATAAAGTGAATAGATTCAATCATTCTTTGAAAGAGATGATTGACATGTGCTGTAAATTTGAAAAAGGTTTCAAAAGGGACAGTGGGAGTGAGAATGCAAACACAAGGAAAAGGTTGCATAAGAAGAAGGCAAAGAAATCCAAAGGAACATGCTTTCATTGTGGAAAGGATGAACGTTGGAAGAAGAAATACAGGGTGCACATTGCGAGCCTTATGACACAAACTTTTGAAGAGACTATTTCTGTCATAGAGAGTGCTTTTACAGTGAGCTCCAATTCCTGCATATTTGATTCAAGCGCTAGTCAACATATTTGCAATACGTTGCAGGGACTAGCAGGGAGCAGGTCACTGCGCAATGGGGAGATGGTTGTGCGAGTTGGGAACGGCACTAAAATCTCTGCAAAAGCAATAGGCACCTACACTCTTAACCTACCCTTTGGGGAAGTCCTGGAACTTAAAAATTGTTTATATTTTCCTTCATATATAAAGAATTTGATTTCTATCTCTAAGCTTTTACGAGATGGGCACTCAGTATTGTTTGACAAAATGAGCTGCACTTTATACTTGAACGGTCGTATTATCTCTCATGGTAATATGATAGAGGGACTTTTTCACCTAGAGACGAATAGTGGGACACACTGTATTGAAAGCGGGAATACCTCAAAACCCAAAAGGGCTAGAGAAGAAGTTAACCAAGAAAAGATGTGGCATCTTAAACTTGGACATGTGAACCTTGATAAGATTCGCAAGATGTCGAAAGACGGATATATCCGCCCATTAGGTAATGACCGGATAGGTACTTGTGAATGTTGCTTGAAAGGGAAGATGACCAAATCTCCATTTACTGGAAAAGGAGAGCGTGCCACTGAAATTCTAGGGTTAATCCACACTGACGTATGTGGACCTATGTCTACTACGTCGAGAGGAGGCTTCTCCTACTATATCACATTCACCGACGATCACTCTCGGTTTGGCTATGTGTATCTTATGAAGTACAAGTCAGAATCCTTTGAAAGGTTCAAAGAATTCAAGAATGAAGTTGAGAAGCAAACTGGGAAACAGATAAAGACCCTAAGATCGGATCGAGGGGGTGAATATCTGAGTAACGAGTTCCTAGATTATCTCAAAGAGTGTGGAATTGTATCACAATGGACTCCACCAGGAACTCCTCAACATAACGGAGTTTCTGAGAGGAGAAACCGAACCTTGATGAACATGGTTCGTTCTATGATGAGTTCCGCTGATCTACCAATATCATTCTGGGGATATACACTACACACAGCAGCTTATTTGCTAAATACAGTGCCCTCTAAATCTGTTCCACAAACACTATATGAGATATGGTATGGGAAGAAGCCAAGTCTTAAACATCTTAAGATTTGGGGTTGTCCAGCATATGTTAAGAAACAAGATGCTGGAAAGCTTGAAGCGAGATCCGTTAAATGCTATTTTGTGGGGTATCCTAAACAGACTTATGGATACGAATTCTATCACCCTGACGACCAGAAAGTCTTTGTCGCCAGAACTGCTATATTCATGGAGGATGAATTCGTTCTTAAAGGAACTAGCAAGATAGAATTGAAAGAAATTAATGAGATTAATGATGAACCACAAACCAGCACTCAACAAGTTGACAACCCTGTTCCTGAACCCCTAGCTCCACGTAGATCTGAACGGGTTAGTAAGCCACCTAAGAGGTATGGCTTAGACAATGACTTTGCGGAATTGCACGTTCTAGGTGACAATGACACAAAGGAGGACCCTAGGGACTACACTTAAGCAATGTCCGACATTAATTCAAAGAGATGGCAAGAGGCCATGAAATTCGAGATGGATTCCATGTATCAAAATCAGGTCTGGACTCTTGTAGACCCTCTAGAAGGTATTGTACCTGTTGGAAACAAATGGGTCTTCAAAAGGAAGATAGGCATTGATGGGAACGTGGAAACTTATAAGGCTAGACTCGTAGCCAAGGGTTACAGGCAACGAGAAAAGATTGATTATGAAGAAACCTTCTCTCTTGTAGCCATGATTAAGTCCATTCGGATTTTGCTTGCTATAGCTACGTACCATGATTATGAAATCTGGCAAATGGACGTGAAGGCGGCCTTTCTGAACGGATACCTAGAGGAAGAGCTCTATATGACTCAACCCGAAGGTTTCGTGTCCAAGTCTGAAAAGACTAAGGTATGCAAGCTACAAAGGTCCATTTATGGACTTAAGCAAGCCTCCAGGAGCTGGAACATTCGTTTCGACACTGAAATCAGAACGTTTGGTTTTAGTCAAAACGAAGACGACAATTGTGTTTATCAAAAGGTCGTTGGGGAAGCAGTAGTATTCCTAGTGTTATATGTAGATGACATATTACTATTCGGGAATGACACTGCAATACTTTCTTCTGTAAAAGTGTGGTTGTCCAAAACCTTCCACATGAAAGATTTAGGAGATGCATCTTATGTACTTGGGATAAAGCTCTATCGTGATAGATCCAGAAGATTAATTGGATTATCCCAATCTATGTACATTGATAAGGTGCTAAGTAGGTTCCAGATGGAACAATCTAAGAAAGGTTTTCTTCCTGTTAGACATGGAATTCACCTTTCTAAGTCCATGGAACCTAAGACTCCTGAAGAGATACGGCAAATGAATGCTATTCCTTATGCTTTTGCCACAGGGATTCTCATGTATGCCATGATATGCACAAGGCCTGATATAGCATATGCTGTGAGCATTACCTAACCCAGGACCAGAACACTGGGCAGCTGTCAAGACGGTCCTTAAGTACTTAAGAAGAACTAAGGACATGTTCCTCGTATATGGAGGAGCGGTTCCAACCATTACATCACTAGTAACTTTGTACTGTGATAATAGTGGGGCGATAGCTCAAGCTAAGGAACCCAGGGCACATCAAAAGAACAAGCATTTTGACAGGCGCTTTAATATCATTAGAAGATATGCTGCCGATGGGAAAGTCAACATCCTCAAAGTTGCTTCAGCCGATAACGTAGCAGATCCACTGACAAAGCCAATGTCTTAAATCCAGCTTGACCGTCATATGGAAAAGATGGGTATTAGATACATGGAAGGATGGCTTTGAATGCAAGTGGGAGATTGTTGGAAGTATGCCCACAAAGCCACTCATTTGATGTAATAGCTTTTTGGAATACTTAATGTATTAAACTTTTATATGTTTAATGGAGGGCAAAGCTTATTGTTAATCACTATTTATTGTATCATGTGTTTAAGCAATAAGGGAATCCAAGGAATGTATTTGATCTAAGAGACAAGTGATCTAAGTAAGTTAGATTATCGAGACCATTCTCTTATGTTCATTCCTAAAACGTTCCTAGCCATAGGATTGCCAATTGGGCATTGACAATCCGCTAAGGTTAGTATGTGTTATGTTGACTCAAGCGTGAGTATGACTAGTCTCAAGTCATTTGGTGTTGGACACTAAGACAAACACATAGGTGCTCGAAAGAGTAATCGACTACACTGAACTACGATCAAAAGAGATTTCGAACATACATGTCATGTATGAACTCTAAAGTTGCAATATGCAAAGTAGTCCTTTGACCTGAGGCATCATAGATGTTTAATGGTTAGGTCCTTGATCTTTGATCATGTCAAACGGCATTCCATCGGAGTGTCCACGGCATTGTTGGGGTTAAGCTATCTAGTCATGTAGGAATAAGAATGCACAACAAGGGATCTTTAACCTTCCATGGTGGAAGGAGAATACTCTAAGATATGATTCTAAAGTCTTTGGCCAAAGCATATGAATATGACTTAGGAAGTTTGTTCCAAATCATATTCAAGGGAATCATATAGAGATGTATCACATTGGATAGTAGACATGAAACAAACTATCACTCAAACAATGTGATTAAGAGTATTGTATTAGAGAAGGACCGTATTGCATTGTAGTTGCAACTGGATAGGTTCTCCAACCAATTCTACTTAGCTTGGGTAACCATGACATACTGCTAGGTGTCACTCATGGTTTGTGGAAGCCCTAAATGATTAGCAAACACTAATCATTAAGGGAGAATTGAAATGTGGTTTCAATTTCACAATCGATCGTTAAGAGTAACAATCGCCCACTACCTCGCTAATTGGAACCTAATGGATCGTACACCGAGTAAGGATGTATGTGAGGAAATTAAATGAAATGGATAAGCAATTAAATGGTTTAATTGAAGAATGGTCAAGATTAATTAATTAGTTAATTAATTTTACGAAAGGTTCGTATTGGGCTTTTAAGTTGGTTTTGGGCTTCGGGGCTCAAAAGCGTTTTGGTCCACAAGGCCCATTATGTTTAAGTTGTATGACAACTAAAACGAAATGGGCAATTAGCCCAATAACAAAGGTAAGGCCGGCCATAAGGGTGAGGGTAGGAAACTTGGATTAATTACAAGTTTGCCACTCACTTGAAATGAAGTATAAAATCAACTTTATAGCTTTATTTCTACTTAGGGTTTTCTTAAAGAAATTGGGTGAAACACTTTCTCTCATTTTTCTCTAAAGAGGCCGGCCACTTAGGGGAGGGATATCTAGCAATCTCTTCTTCCCTAAGTCATCCATATTATCTTCACAAAATACATCCTTGGTGTGGAGACTTAGAGACATCAAACTTTTGGTGTTTTGGAGAACAAATCCTCAAATCCTCAAAGAATCAAAGGAGCTTGGAGGTGACTTGAAGGCCCTCCACTTGGGTGAATCCCTTGTGTAAACAAGGATGAGCTTCAAGGGTAAAGAAACTCTAAATCTTTACTTCTCTTTAATGTTGTTAAAGAGTTTATTGGTTCACCATATACTAGGCTTTGAAAGTCATGGGTTTTATGAATTGTTTTTGGATGCATGCCTACTTTAAAGTGTTTATAGCTTGCATATGTATTCAAATGTTCATATTTGTTCTCAGCTAGGACAAAATTTTTCCTTCATGCCCAACAAGAGTTATAGTCACCAACAAAGTCTTATTGCAAGCCAACCACAACTTCAGTGCATGGCATACGAAGATTAAGCTATTCAGCCCCTTGCATCTACTTCATACATTTCCCATCTGTAACAATGCAAACACTATAACTCGTAGAAAGCTTCACACACCCTTGATCAAGACAATGTGAAGCAAAACCAATTTATAGTGCCAACAAGAGCTTCATCAAAAGAGTTCAACCACAATTCTCAAAAGCTTCAAACACTCTTGATCAAGACAGTGTGAAGCAAAACCAATTTATGGTGCCAACAAGAGCTTCATCAATGGAGGGCAACCACAATTCTCAAAAGCTTCACACACTCTTAATCAAGACAATGTGAAGTAAAACCAATTTATGAGGCCAATAAGAGTTTCATCAATGGAGGGCAACCACAATTCTCAAAAGCTTCACACACTCTAGATCAAGATAGTGTGAAGCAAAACAATTTTATGGTGCCAACAAGAGCTTCATCAATGGAGGGCAACCACAATTCTCAAAAGCTTCACACACTATTGATCAAAATAGTGTGAAGCAAAACCAATTTATGGTGCCACAAGAGCTTCATCAATAGAGGGTAACCATAATTCTCAAAAGCTTCACACACTCTTGATCAAGACAGTGTGAAGCAAAACCAATTTATGGTGCCAACAAGAGGTTCATCAAAGGAAGGCAACCACAATTCTCAAAAGCTTCACACACTTTTGATCAAGACAGTGTGAAGCAAAACCAATTTATGGTGCCAACAAAAGCTTCATCAATGAAGGGCAACTACAACTCGTAGAAAGCTTCACACACTCTTGATCAAGACTGTTCGAAGCAAATTCAATTTATATGGTTCGTCCAAACCTTCGACTACTGCAAGGTGTGGCTTGCATCACAATCTCTTGCTCAACAATGTGGAAGCAAAATTTGTATATGCTGTCTCTCCCACATTTTCAAATTTCTAGTTTCCAAAAAAAAAAAAAAAAATTGGGAAATTCAACAAATTTGTAGTTTTCCCAAAAAAAAAAAGGGAAATTCAACAAAGCTTCATCAATGGAGAACAACTACAAATTCTTAAAAGCTTCACACTATTTTGATCAAGATAGTGTGAAGCAAAATCAATTCATGGTACCCAACAAAGCTTCACCACAAAAGCTTTACCAGCAAAAGCTTCATCAATGGGGAACAACTACAAATTCTCAAAAACTTCACACTATCTTAATCAAGATAGTGTGAAGCAAAATCAATTCATGGTACCCAACAAAAGCTTCAACTCCAAAGCTTCACCTACAAAAGTTTCAACACAAAAGCTTCAACTCTAAAGCTTCACCTACAAAGCTTTAACACAAAAGCTTCACCCACAATAGCTTCACCCACAAAAGCTTCACCCATAAAAGCTTCACCAACAAAAGCTTCACCCACCACAAAAGCTTCACCCACAAAAGCTTCACCCACCACAAAAGCTTCACCTACAAAAGCTTCATCCATAAAAGCTTCACCAATAAACAAAAGCTTCACCCACAATAAAAGCTTCACCTACAAAAGCTTCACCCACCACAAAAGCTTCACCTACAAAAGCTTCACCTACAAAGCTTCACCTACAAAGCTTCAACACAAAAGCTTCACCTACAAAAGCTTCACACTATCTTGATCAAGATAGTGTGAAGCAAAATCAATTCATGGTACCCAACAAAGCTTCAACCTCAAAGCTTCACCTACAAAGCTTCAACACCAAAGCTTCACCTACAAAGCTTAAAATATATATATATATATATATATTTTGGAAATTCGAAAAATCGAAAAAAAAAATTTCAAAAAAAAAAAAAATTGCCTAGGCCTCCTCTTCTTTGGGCCTAACAACTTTCATAACAAATATATGTGAAGGAGTTTTGGGCTACCACTTAGAAAGGAAATGCCTCATTCGTCAACTCCCTCGACCGGAGTTTTGGGCTACCACTTATAACAATTCCTATATATGTCAACCTTCATCCTCCACAGCCAGGCATACCTGTAAATAAAAAAAATGCTCAACTTTTATTCACATCCGAGAGGGCATTCCCAGTAGAGTCTCTCAAAATACTCAATTTTTTTCCCTTCCGATAATACCTATGCAAACAAGCCACACCAGAGCAAGAGTATCTCATATCATCAGGGTTAAAAGCAAGATTATCCCATATCATGCTTTTTCCCTGTCTTTTCCTTTGCCCTTGCTCTTACCTATAGGACAAGGAGAAAAAACACAATCAGTCGGAACCTGAAATCAAACTTCCGATCTGGAACTGATTGCCCAGAATCTTTGCATGATTGTTTGCCTAACATTGCTCTCGAGTACTCATCCTCAACTGTTATCAAGGTCACGAAATCCTTCGGCAAATACCTCAGAATAGTTGATATAATATTAACGCTTTACACTAAAACTGCCAAGCATGGATGAGTCGCTGAGAAGTAGTGCTCTAAAGGACCATTTAAATGCAAAGGTTGCATTCCACTCCTGCATCGGGGATAAATGCTATAAAAGATTGAAGCAGAAGGATCAATTATGAGCTGGAATAACACGATGCCCTTCCTGCAGAACCATACAACCCAGATAGAGGAGTCTAAATCAAATCCAAACCCAGCATCGCTGCCTTATCCAAAGAACTCAAGAAGCTTCAACAACCTTTCGCTGACACCATCGCCAAATAGCAAAGCTTTGCCATACCACACCCACTACTTTGTCGACAACAAAAGTATCCCATATCATTAGGGTCGAATGTACTCTAGATTTGAGGGACTTGTTTTGACCCTCAAATTCTTGAGTCGGCCTTATACTCTGGAGAAAACAGAAAACCTCCAGCCCAGTTCAAGAATAAACCCGTGGAAAGTTACTTCTTCAAAACTAAAAGCATCTTATACCATCTCTTCTCCATTTGCTTCTCCTTATCCTTGTTGCTGTTTACAACAAAAGGAGAAGGAGAACAATCAACCGGAAGCCGAAGTAGAACCTCCAATCCAGGTTGCTTGCTTGGAAGTTTGATTGCTTACCTTGTCTGTTACCTCATTCGGCAGACCTTCTCACTCAGAGACTTGGGGGACTCCTACTATAGGGTTTGTATCCCGCTTGACCAAGCCCGAAACTACAAGTAAGCTTCAAGTGAAATTGATGCATTACCTTGTGCATCTCTATCGGTTAGAGATACCACTCCTGGATAGAGGAAAAATACTTCAAGAGAAGATGCCACATCTACCTATGAGACAGATAAGGCAAGTAAAAACGATACCACACTTTGGTACTTAGAAGTTTTGTGATTAGTCAATGGCTTGGATCTTACAAGTCCCAAACCGAGAAGCTTCCCTCACTCGGGAACTTAGGGGAGCTCTGTTTGTACCATACTTGACCAACTCGAAACTACTAAGCATCGGTCAACATTATACCGCCAAGGACCCATAAGAGTCTCCCTCCAACCAGGAAGCAAATCACAATGCGACACATGTCAACATCAGAGGCCAATTATAACGCGACACGTGTCGACATCAGAGGCCAATCACAACACGACACGTGTCAATGTCAGAATGAAACTAGAAACTCTCTTCTATAAATAGAGATCATTCTCTCACAATATTTCCTAATGTTATTTATACTAAATCATTCACTAGTACTCACTAAAGGACATCTTGAACCTATGTACTTGTGTAAACCCTTCACAATTAATGAGAACTCCTTTACTCCGCAGACGTAGCCAATCTGGGTGAAACACATACATCTTGTGTTTGCTTCCCTATCTTTATCTATTTACATACTTATCCACACTAGTGACCGGAGGAGTCTAGCAAAGGTCACAAACTTGACACTTTCTGTTGTACCAAAGTCCTCACTGATTTTGTGCATGAACAAAGTCAAAGAGATGGGCGAAGTGAAGAATCAAATTGGGCAGATGGCAGAATTCATGGGACAATTTAGAGAACAAGGCAAACTTCCCAGTTTAACCATTGTCAATCGAAAGGGAAGTTTTAAAATTGCTAAGGCTATTACCTTAAAAAGTGACAAAGAGATTGGAACCAATCCAAAAACGTCCAAACAAAGCCAAAAAAGGACGAACAACTGCTGCCCGAAGAAAAATAAGTGGACAAGGCCACAACAAGAGAAGAACAATCCTTGCCGCAACCTTTTAAGGCTCATGTGCCACCCAATTTAGGTAAGGTTGGTTTGAATTTAATTCCTTCCAACCATATTCCACCCAATGTGTCTTTCCCTTGCAGGTTTATGCAATCTAAAAAAGAAAAAAATGAAAAAGACATCTTAGAAACCTTGAGGAAGGTACAAGTCAATATCCCGCTTCTTGATGCAATAAAGCAAGTTCCAAAGTATGCTAAGTTTTTGAAGAAGCTTTGTACAACAAAGAAACGGATTCCAAAGAAGGAGGTGGTACATGTAAATCAAAATGTCTCTGCAGTTTTGTAAAGAAAGCTGCCACCTAAATGCAAAGATCCAAGTAGTTTCACTATCCCTTAAGTTATTGGTCATACAAGGTTTGAACATGCTATTCTAGATTTAGGTGCTTCCATTAATGTCATGCCATATTCCGTTTATGCATCTATAAATCTAGGAGTGTTTAAAAATGATGGTGTCATTATTCAATTGGATGATCGATCTAATGCATATCCGAAAGGAGTTTTGGAAGATGTTTTGGTGCAGGTAGGCCATTTCATTTTTCTAGCAGATTTTTATGTACTTGAGATAGAGGATTCAACCCACTTTACACCATTGCCAATCTTAGTTGGAAGACCTTTCATGAAAACAGCGCAAACCAAGATTAATGTATGTAGACATTGAAATTTCGATGAAATAAGTATTGACAATTGTATTAAAATTGCAACCCCCATTTATTTCACCTACATTATACACTAACCTCACCTACAACACACACTCATCCCACCTACAAAATCCACTTACTTCACCAAACAAATGGATGGTGCAAAGCCTATAAATATGCCTCTCCATCAAGCAATAAGGGAGACTTGACATACATTTTCTCTACTCCTAAATTGGAAGAGAATTCACACCACACCAAAGCCTTGAAGCCTCGAAACTCTAAAGCTCTCAAGCAAATTCCGAAGAATCAAGAAAGCCATCTTCATTCTTTGTCAAAATCCTCCTTCAAGACCAAGCCCCAACGACCCTTAAAGAAACTTCCACTAATTCAAGATCAAGCCCCGATGCCTCTTGAAGAAAGTGTTCATCATTCATCATCTGTTCATCCTAAAGATCAAGCCCCGACGGCCCTTTGGATCAACAACATCAATAAATCTACCCATTACAAAGATAGAATCAGAAGCTAAATTTGTAGAAGAGATTGTAACCCCTAAATCATTAATACAAAATATTATTTTGTACACATGTTCTTGTATCGTTCATCGCAGGAATTCCTATGTTTACAAATTTGGCATGCCCGGTGGGATCATTCTCTACCTTTCATCTTTATCTTTGAATCTGCAAAAAGCACAAATGGCATCAAAGAAGGCTCAAGTTGTTCTCGCAGCCAATGCAAGGATCAAGAACGTCATCACCGCAGGCAGTGTCACTTCGGGCGTCACAACTCGAAATAGGGCAAGAACCCTTTCTGCTGCCTCTTCTACCCCTGCATCAACTCCGCCAAAGTAACAAGAGCACATGAGGCATGAACCTGTGATCACCCTGGCCTCGCTAAAGGCGCCAAGGAAGGAAAGCCCAAGGAAGTACTCTGGTTCCATGCTTTCTGATGCCAACTCAAGCGGCAGCTCAGCCATGCAAGTCATGACTACTGGAGCGACTTCAATAGATGAGCAGCTAGCTCATATGAATAAAGCGATCACAAGGTTAACACGAATTGTGGAAGAAAAAGACCAGCAAATCGCCGCACTCATCAACCAACTAGATGTACAGCCCGACGTGAAAATCAAGCAAGGGGATGATCCAGTAAAGAAGGAGAACGACAAGGATGAAGAGCCTCATGCGAAGAAAGTCGAAGAGAAACTAAAGCTAGACCAATCAGCAACAATCATGGGATCTTTCTCTATCCAGCAGCTGCAAGAGATGATCACCAGTACCATCAAGGCATAGTATGAAGGAAGTTCACATGACTCCGTATTATACTCAAAACCATACTCCAAGAAAATTGATGCTTTGAAGATGCCGAGGGGTTATCAGCCACCAAAGTTCATGCAGTTCGATGGAAAAGGAAACCCGAAGCAAGCCATCACCCATTTCATTAAGACTTGCAACAATGCAGGGATAAAAGGAGATTACCTCGCTAAGCAGTTTGTATGCTCGCTGAAAGGAAATGCCTTTGAGTGGTACACGTACCTGGAGCCTGAGTCCATCAACAGTTGGGAGCAATTGGAAAATGAATTCCTTAACCACTTCTACAGCACCCGCCGTGCTGTAAGCATGTTAGAGTTGACGAACACGAAGCAATGGAGGGATGAGCCAGTCATGGACTATATCAACCGATGGCGCAATCTAAGCCTCGACTGCAAGGATAGGCTCTCGGAGATCTATTCAATCGAGATGTGCGTCCAAGGCATGCAATAGGGGTTACACTATATCCTTTAAGGCATTAAACCACAGACCTTTGAAGAGCTAGCCACCCGTGCCCATGACATGGAGCTAAGTATTGCACATCATGAAAAAAAAAGAGCAAATCACCAACTTCAAGAAGGACAAGGTGTTTGCCCAAAATGTAGATAAAACTTGGAAGAAGCCCGCCAAGGAAGCTTTTACTGTCAACACTGCGCCCATCAAGGCTTCCTCTACGCCTATCAAGATCTCCTCTAAAATCAAAGCAAAGGAGATAAAGAGAGGTGAGCCTTCTCGCACCCAAGACAGGTACAAAAGTACCTTGAGAGAATTTGAGCAGAAGGTGTACCTTTTTCTTGACTCAGACATGGATGCAATGTTAGACGACTTACTGGAAAAGAAGGTGGTTGAGTAACTAGAATGCAAGCGCCCTAAAGAAATCATTCGCGTGAACGATCCTAGGTACTGCAAGTACCATCGTATCGTGAGCCATTTTGTTGGCAAGTGCTTCGTTCTCAGATAACTCATTATGAAGCTAGCGCAACAAGGGAAAATCAAGCTTGACCTCGAAGACACGGCCGCAACACATACTACTATAATTGCATTTGGATCCTTCGATCTCGCGCCTCTCCAACCAACACCTAACCATTCCTATCAATGCTCAAGTTGCACGATACCTTCTGCGCAACCATCGTCGGGGGAAAACGAACAAGATACACATACCGATGATGAAGAAGGATGGACATTGGTGACCTACAAAAAAACAAGGAAACCAAAATGACAAGCCACAAGACCAAAGGTGGAACAAGGGAGAAAGCACCGTCGCCGCAACGGTTGGAAGCCCAAAAGGAACGTAAAAGCTGCTAAGCCAACATATGTTGGGGAATCTATAGAGCAAGAGCCACGCATTCATGTCTCCTTGCATGAGTATTTCCCGGATGACTTCTTCCAACAGTGCACTATCGCTGCATGTCACATGGTTGAAGTAGAAATAGAAGAGCCCTCAAAAGGCAAAGTTATTGCCACTGAGGGAGAAAAAACTATCACGCTCGAATGAGGTCTGCTAACACACTTTAGCATTGAGGAAGCGCTACGATTACCAAAGAAGATGCGAAAAGCATTGGCTGCAGTCTTGGCAAGTCCTGACGATCACGAAGTGCAAGAAAGCAAGAACGAAGGCTTGAAGCTTCGACCACATGAATGTGCCACATGCTGTGCCATTGAGAACGCAATCCACTTCATCGACGAAGACTTGCTGCTAGGATCCAAGCCTCACAACTGTCCTCTCTTCGTTTCTGGGTACGTAAGGGAGCACAAAGTCAACCGCATGCTTGTGGATGGTGGATCAACCATAATCATCATGCCAAAGTCAACAATGGCTACAGTCGGCATCAAGGCGGATGAATTGTCCTTAAGTCGTCTACAAATCCAAGGTTTTAATCAAGGACAACAAATAGCGATGGGCATGATTCGAATGGAGATGTCTATTGGTGAACTCAAGTCAAGTATGATATTCCACGTGATTAATGCAAGAACTTCCTACGGCTTGCCCTTAGGAAGGCCTTGGATCCATGCGAATGGAGTAGTACCGTCCACCCTTCACCAATGCTTAAAATTCTACCGAGAAGGAGTGAAGGTGATCTATGGTGACACCAAACTATTCACCGAAGACGAATCACATTTCGCAGATGCCACGTTCTACATGGATGAAGACATGGTGCTCGAAGCTCTTCCAAAAGAGATCAAATCCACGGGGTAAAGTAACACCTAAAAAGCAGGAGTGGCAAGCCATGCCCAAGAAGCAAGAAGAAGAAGCTATGCCGTCTTCAAGCAAGAACGATGATGAGCTTGCTAAACTTGCAACAACCAAAGTGAGCATGACGCCCTCAAATTGATTAAACATAAAGGTTGCAAGACTACCACAAGGCTTCATAAAAGCTCTACCAAAGGGGGTGGAACCAAGCTTTCTCCCAACCAAAAGGACCGAAGAAGATTTTGATCCAAACGCTTACAAACTTATGTCGAAAGCTGGGTATGACTTCGCCTATTCTTCGAATCCTGGAAAGAAGGTTTCAAACATTGTCAACAATATAGAATGTGACCTCACCAAGACTCAAAAGAAGTTGAAGAAGCATGGTTACGAAGTTCACAACAACAAAGTTGGACTTGGCTTCACACCAAATGCACTTGTGAAGATTTCAAGCAAAGAGAAAAATGCTAGCACTCAACACATCAGCGTGAGCATTGAACAAGATTAAGAGGAGCCTAAATCCGCCTCTCGAAACGTCAATCTTCGATAGGATGAATCGTTCAAGACCCAAAACGTCGGCACTTGATAGCATTGATGGTCAAAACTGAACCTCCGTCTTCAAGAGGCTTAACGGGCCAACATCCTAAAGCTCTGTTTTTGAAAGGTTATCGAAACCTAAGAAGCAAAGCAACACAACTAGATCTCCTCCTCGTCAGTCAGCTTTGGAAAGACTTGAAGACAACAAGAAGTCTTCTGGAAATAAGGAGATAACGTCAAAGGAAGAAAAGCTCGATAGGCTAGCAGAAAAAGGCGATATTCGAAGCTCAATTCCTTCAAGGATGAAGCGTCAAGCAATCTTGGAGGTTGACCTAAATGGACCACTTAAAGTAAGAAGGTGCACCATCATCCACACTGGATAATCTTCATGCTAACAAGCCCAAGATGACGACACTGAAGAAGAAGTCCAAGATGTCTTCCATATCACGATCCAAGAAGGCAAAGAAGACGAGATCCCCGAAGAAGATGTCACTGCTGCGCCACCACAACTTGAGGATAGGGGGCAAGCCACGGTTGATGACCTCAAGGAGCTCAACTTAGGCACAAAAGAGGAGCAGAAACCTATCTTCGTAAGTGCGCTGCTAAGTACGGATGAGATAGATGGGTACTACCAACTGCTATCAGAGTACAAAGACGTCTTTGCTTGGACCTACAAGGAAATGCCCGGCCTTGACCCTGTCATCGATGTGCATCATCTTCCAGTCAAGCCTAGAACGTAACCGATAAAGCAAACTCAAAAGCATTATCGATCTGAGCTCATTCCACAAATCAAGGTAGAGATTGACAAGCTAATTGAAGCAGGCTTCATCCGAGAGGTGCAATACCCCAAGTGGATCTCCAACATCGTCATCGTCCTTAAGAAATCTGGACAAATACGTGTTTGCGTAGACTTCCGGGACCTCTACGACGTTTGCCCAAATGACAACTTCCCTTTGCCAATCATCGAAATCATGGTGGACACAACCACTGGCCATGAGGCACTGTCATTCATGGACGACTCTTCTGGATACAATCAAATTCGTATGGATCTCAAAGATGAGGAACTAACAGCATTCTGCACACCAAAAGGTATCTACTATTACAAGGTGATGTGATGCGTAAATTAACTAAATACAGAAATTAAACCCTATTTGTGACAATTGTAGTAATGATGGGGATCGTTCTAACCAGGGATTAACTAGGGGTGCTAATCTAATATAAATTGATTTAAAAACACAAAAACTAAACTTAAAGACTCTAACAAGGCTACTATGACTCAAAACAGATTTGAAACACTCAAAACTGCCTAAAACAGTCAAATTGACTCAAAAAGAAACTAGAACTTGATTTGGACGAATTTGAAAGTGTTTATGACTCCACATGCTTAAAAACACAAAATAAAATAGATTTGAATGACTAAGACTCAACAAAATATGGGGGGGATTGTGTTTGGACGAAATTAAATTAAATGGGTAGATTGTAAAGAAAACAGATTGTAAGACAAAATTGTGATGAATCAATGGATGATGGAATAGCTAAGGGGTTCTTCTCCACACATGAAATATATGCAACGTAAATCAATTTCCAGTTATCAATTTAATAAGTTATGAACCTTGACACTCCAAGTTAATTAGGTCCGCTTAAATTAACCTTCAGATTTCCCTAGAATCATTGAATTGGATAAATACGCATCGCAAACAAATTATTCCTAACAAGTTCTCTATATGAACAGCATGATAAAGACACAAGTTAGAATCATTACGTTCTTTGGAAATCATAAGCATCGACAAGGCATTTGTAACTATGAAAAGCATGATACTCTTGCCAGGAATCTACTTAACACGATCGTGACTAGTGACCTTCACTACTTGCGAATATAAATTCATAACGATTAGGTGAAACAAACTTATATCCTAGCACCAAATTCAAGCATGCAAATTAAGCGTGCACTCTCAATCAACATACCAGAATAAGTTCTAAATCAAACGGTTAAGCAAATTGTATTCACGACTTATGCAACGATAACTGGAAGTAATCAACCTATTTCACATATATAATCATGGTTTTGAATACACCCTTAGCCAAAACGAATTTAGCCAATCATACTTAAAGCAAAACAAAGATTACATGAATTAGACATTGAAATATAAGATAGAATACACCTAAAATTGTTCAACAACTCAGAATGAAGAGCCAAACAATTGAGTGAATCTGTCCCTTTTCCTTGCTTGCGGCAGATTGGGTGTTGATGGTTTCTAGGCTGTTTTGATGATGTAGACTGGATTTTGGGGGGTGTAGAGGCACGGAAAGGGGTGTAGGGTGAGTGTGGAAGAGTGTTTGATGGTTGGAAGGTGGTGGAGAACTCGGCAAAGAGGGTGGAAGATGGTGGAGCGGCTGCTATGATTTTCTGGGCGCTAGAATGGTGTTTTTTGGGTGTTTTTCTGCCTAGGGTGTGTATGGACGAATTTATGTGATGAATGGTTAGTGTATGGATCCCTTGTGGCTGCACCAGGATGTTTATTTAAAGGGATTTCAGGAATTAAAACCCTAGGTTAATTAGGTAATCAGAAATTAAGTCTAAAACTTATCTAAACAGGAAATAGAATCAGAAAACTAAAGGGAAATAGGCTAGGAGGTGCGGCACTATCCTAAAACAAAAGGGGGATGTGTTTTAATGCAAGAATTAGGAAAGAATGACTCTTCCTTGCACGGCAAGGAAGAGTAATGGGTAATAGGGTTGCGGCATTACCCTAGGAAATCAGGAAATTGCTTTGTAATGTCCTAGGGGGAAAAGGAAAGGTTTCTTACATGGTTTAAAGGTAAGGAAACATGACAAGGGGAATTGTTGCACAAGAGGAGACAAGGAGGGAACATAAGGGAGACAAGGCACCATATTTGTAGGAATGCTTCAAATTATGTTTTTCTTTGTCTTCCAAGCTTCCAAACTGATTTCTTTTGACTTCTAACACCTTTCTAGCCTCTTTTAATCTTCAATTTCATCCATCCAACTTGCTCCATGCATATGTTATCCATTCCATGTCCAAAAATGCTCTAAAAGGCTCCAAAATGCATCTTCTTGCATACTTTGACCATACAATCTGAAAACACACAAAAGTGACTTTAAACACTAAAATAACTAAAGAAACACAACATAAAAGCATGAGAACAAGCCAATTAAGTCGCATAAATATGCTCCTATCATGATGCCATTTAGTCTAAAGAATGCTGGAGCTACATATCAACGTGCAATGCAGAAGATCTTCAATGACATGCTGCACAAAAACGTAGAATGTTATGTGGACGAAGTGGTGGTTAAAATAAAGAAAAGATCAGATCACTTGAAGGATTTGCGAGTAGTGTTCGAATGACTGCGAAAATACAACCTTAAGATGAACCCGTTAAAATGTGCATTTGGCATCACCTCTGGAAAGTTCCTTGGCTTCATTGTCAAACATCATGGTATTGAAGTGGACCAATAAAAAATCAAGGCCATTCAAAGCATGCATGAGCCAAGAAACCTGCACGAGCTGAAAAGTCTACAATGACGGCTAGCCTTCATCAGACGCTTCATTTCTAACCTTGCAGGGCGTTGTCAACTGTTCAGCCGACTCATGAAGAAGGATGTTCCATTTGTATGGGATGAAGCATGCCACAATGCTTTTGAAAGCATAAAAAAGTATTTTTCAAGTCCACCTGTCTTGGGGGCACCTGTGCCCGAGAAACCACTCATATTGTATATTGCCGCTCAGGAAAGTTCAGTTTGAGCACTCTTGGCGCAAGAGAATGAATCCCAAAAAGAATGAACGATTTACTACCTCAGTCGAACTCTCACCAGCGCTGAGTTAAACTACTCCCCAATAGAAAAGATGTGCCTTGCCTTAGTGTTTGCCATCCAGAAACTCAGACATTACATGCATGCTTACACCATCCACTTGGTTGCTAAAGCTGACCCTGTCAAATACGTCATGTCCAAACTAGTTTTGACAGGTGACTAGCTAAATGGGCGTTGCTTCTTAACCAATATGAGATCATTTACGTCCCAGCTAAAGCCGTTAAGGGACAAGCACTAGCAGACTTTCTTGCTGATCACCCAATCCTAGCTGATTGGAAAATCTCAGACGATTTGCCTGACGAAGAGGTGTTCTACATCTACATCTTCCTGACATGGACGATGTTCTTCGACGGATCTGCACGAGCAAACAGAGCTGACGCAGGAGTAGTATTTATGTCGCCACAAAGGCAAATACTATCTTATTCCTTCCAACTAAGCGAATTATGCTCCAACAACGTCGCTAAGTACCAAGTACTGATCATCGGGCTCCAAATGGCGATCAACATGGAAATCACAACCCTTGAGGTATATGGCGACTCCAAGCTCATAATCAATCAACTCTTAACTGAATATGAGGTGAAGAAAGATAATCTCGTCCCGTACTTCTGACTGGCAACTCAGCTGCTATAAAAGTTCCAGGTCGTGACACTCGAACATGTGCCAAGAAAAGAAAATCAAATGGCAGACGCTCTCGCCAACCTAGCCTCAAGTATGACACTAGGAGAAGATGAAGCTGCAGATGTGCCAGTTTGCCAAAAATGGGTGATCCCGCTTATTTCTGAAATGATATTGGATGACACAAGTGTCATCTCAGTACTTCTAGTCAACGTAGAAGAGTGGAGACATCCATTGATCGACTACTTGGAGCACAGAAAGCTCCCAGATGATCCCAGACATCGCTCTGAAATACGTCGACGACCACCCCGTTTCCTTTACTACAAAGAAACACTCTATCGACTCTCTTTTGAAGGAATACTTCTGAGATGTCTAAGCGAGGAAGAAGCCAATCAAGCCATGGAAGAAGCACACTCAGGTGTATACGGGGCGCATCAGTCTGGACTGAAGCTACATTTCCAGCTCAAAAAGATGGGTTACTACTAGCCAAGCATGGTGAAAGACTGCCTGGAACATGCCAAAAGGTGCCAAGCCTACCAATTCCAAGCCAACTTCATACATCAACCGCTTGAACCACTTGATAGGAGCATATTTATGCGCCTTAGGTTAGCTTGTTCTTGTGCATTTACGTTGTTTTTCCTTAGTTAAAGTAGTCTTTTAAGCTAGTTTTATGTGTTTTCAGGTTTTAAGGGCAAAGTATGCAAAAGGGTGCATTTTGGAGCCTTTTGGAGCAAATTAAAGCTTAGAATGGACATCATATGCTTAGAGCCAAGAGGATGGACGAAATTGAAGATTTGAAGATGATGTTTCCTACTTGAACAAGGTTTCCTAGTTGAAGTAGGAAAGTCCCTAATTGAAGATGGAATCCTAGTTGAATTAGGATTCCTAGTTGAAATAGGTTTCCTAGTGAAATTGGGATTCCTAGAAGATGAAGTTTCCTACTCAAACAAGGTTTCCTACTTGAAGTAGGAAAGTTAAATCCAAATGGCATCAAGTTTCAGCAACAAAGAAGTTTTCCAAGTCCAAGAAGGAAAAGGTTTCCAAGATGAAGAAGGAGAAGAATTCCAAGTCAAGGGAGGATTGAGACATGTTTTCCTAATGCGAGAAGGACTCCTAAGTGTTGTAGGACACAAATGAGAAGTTTCTAGAGAGTTCCCCTCCTTGCCGTGAGTTCCTACATTTCCTATCAGTTTTGGGGCTTTCTAGAAGCCCTATCCCTAATCCCTACATTAATGCCGCACCCTAGCTTCTAGATACCCTAGTTTCTTGCCTTGCAAGGCATTCTAGAAGGCCTATCCATATCCTATAATTCCTGCCGCACCCTTATTCCCTTATCCCTTAGGATTTCTGATTTCTAAGCCTAATTCCTTGTGGATTTAGGTTATTCAAGTCCATATCTGATTCCCCTAGGGTTTTAAGTGCCTATATATACTCATATCAACCCCTAGATCAGATTACCACCTCTCACATTCATAAATCACGCCAGAAATCTGCCCTAGCCTTTGCCGCAGCCTTCCACCACCATTCTCCCAAATTTCTGCCTAAAAATAACCCTAGCCGCACCACCCATCAACCCTAAAGCCTTCCCTACCATTCCCCATCCATTCTACACCACAAATAACCCCAAAAAACCTGTCTCAAGTTCTCTGCCGCAGCAAGGAGGAAGGAGGATTCTTGGATGCACTCGCTGCCACGTTGGAGCATTCTAGGTGTTTTCTTTCCTTTGATTTTAATGTCTAAATTTATGTATCTTTGCTTTGCGAGTATGAGGAACTAAACCCCCCCATTGGCTAGGGGGGATTCGAAATACATGTTTATGCTTGCGATATGATTTGATTACTTCTAATTGCGTTTCATAAGTTGTGAATTCAATTTACTTATCTCTGTGAATTACATTGATTTGTGTGTGTTGGTTGAGAGTGCACGCTTAATTATCATGCATAAATTGAATGCTAGGATATAAGGAAATTTCACCTAATCGTTATGGACTTATATTCACAAGTAGTAAAGGTTGATGATCTCAATCGCGTTAAGTAAATTCTTGGCATAAGTTTCATGCAATCATAGTAACAAGTGCTTCGTCAATGCTTATGGTTTTCATAGAACTTAATGATTCTTGCTTGTATCTCTATTATGCAATCATGTAGGGGACTTGTGGGGAATGCTTTGGGTTGTCGTATGCAATCATCCAATTCAATAACGTTAGGAAAATCTGAAGGTTAATTTAAGCGGACCTAATTAACTTGGGGCGTTAAGAATTCATGGGTTATTGAAAAGCAATTGGAAATCGTTTTAAATGCAAGTATAACATGTGTGGAGATGAACCCCTTAGCTAGCCTTCCATCCATTCATTTAAACCAAATTCTATTTTAAAATCTGTTCGTTTTACAAAGTTTTGTTTTGTTTTCAAATTCGTCCAAAATCAATCCCCCTTTTCTTTGTTGAGTCATATTAGTTAGAAGTCAAGTTAGTTTGTGTTTTTAAGTGTTTTGAGTCAAGTTAAAACCTAATTTCGTCCAAGTTTGTGTCTAGTGTTCAAAACTGCCCAGATTGTGTTTTTAAGGCAGTTTTGAGTGTTTTGGTGCTGTTTTGAGTCTTTTGGTTTGTTTTGGTATTTTAAAGTTTAGCTTTGCATTCTTTGAGTATAGTTTAGTGTTTTAAACTTGTTTTTACGTAATTGAGTCAGTTTTCAAGTGATTTTGCAATCCCTCCTAATCCCCGGCCTAGAACGATCCCTACTTACATACTTACTACAATTGATAAAAAGAGGGTTAATTTGAGTGTTAGTTAATATCATATCACCACTACACCCTACAACTTCTTCATGGCTATTCGATGCATGGGGATTGGATGTTGTAGGACTGATCGCACCAAAGTCATCTGTAGGAAAAGCCTACATCTTAGCTGTAACAGATTACTTCTCCAAGTGGGCTGAAGCTGTACCCATAAGGGAAGTCAAGAAAGAAACTGTTGTCCGTTTCATCAATGAGCATATCATCCGCCGGTATGGTGTGCCTCACTACATAATCACTGACAACGGAAAACAATTCTCCAACCGACTCGTGGATGAGCTATGTGAGAAATACAAGTTCAAGCAGCATAAGTCTTCCATGTGTCATGCTCCGGCCAACGGTCTTGCAGAAGCATTCAACAAAACATTGTGCAATCTCCTAAAGAAGGTAATCGGCCGAACAAAGAGAGACTGGCATGAAAGAATAAGTGAAGCATTTTGGGCATATCGGACGACACATAGGACTCCTACCCAAGCCACGCCCTATTCTCTTGTATATGGCGTGGAAGCTGTTCTACCGCTCGAAAGTCAAATCCCCTCAGTGAGAATGGCTATACAAGAAGGCTTGACTAATGAAGAAAATGCAAAAGTTGCACCTTCAAGAGTTAGAAGCACTCGACGAAAGAAGGCTCGAAGCTTAACAACACTTGGAATGCTACCAAGCACGGCTATCCAAGGCATTCAACAAGAAGGTCTGCCCAAGGTCTTTCCAAACTGGAGATGTTGTCCTTACATTGCATAGGCCTATCATCACAACTCACAAGACAAAAACCAAGTTTACATCAAAGTGGGATGGACCATACGTAATACAAAAGGTCTATACCAACGGCGCCTACTTAATCATGGAAAAAGACGGCTTGAAGATCGACCCTATCAATGGAAGATTCTTGAAGCACTACTACCCCTAAAAGGCGACAACCAACGCTCCTTGTTCGCACGAGCCTAAACTGCACAAACCAAATGATGTAAAATATATAAGCACACAAATTAAACCCTCTTTTATCAATTGTAGTAAAGTATGTAAGTAGGGATCGTTCTAGGCCGGGGATTAGGAGGGATTGCTAAATCACTTGGAAACTGACTTGAAAACGTAAAAACAAAGTTTAAAACACTAAACTAGACTCAAAGAATGCAAAACTATACTTTAAAACACTAAAACAAACCAAAAGACTCAAAACAGCACCTAAACACTCAAAACTGCCTTAAAAACACAATCTGGGCAGTTTTGAACACTAAGGAAGAATTTGAACGAAAATATGTTATAACTTGACTCAAGACACTTAAAAACACGAACTAAATTGATTTCTAACTAATATGACTCAACAAAATAAAGGGGGATTGATTTTAGACGAATTTGAAAACAAAACAAGAACTTTGTAAAACAAAATAGGTTTTAAAACGAGATTGATCAAATTGAATGGATGAGAAGCTAGCTAAGGGGTTCTTCTCCACACATGTTATACTTGCATACAAAATGATTTCCAATTGCTCTTCGACAAACCATGAATACTCAACGCCCCAAATTAACCGTGAATTGCACTAATTAACCCTCAGTTTTTCCACAAGTTATTAGGTTGGATGATTGCATACGACAACCCAAAACATTCCCTACAAGTTCCCTACATGAATTGCATAATAGAGATACACGCAAGAATCATTAAGTTCTATGAAAAACATAAGCATTGACGAGGCACTCGTTACTATGAATTGCATGAAACTTATGCCAAGAATTTACTTAACACGATTGTGATCAACAACCTTTACTACTTATGAATATAAGTTCATAACAATTAGGTGAAACTTCCTTATATCCTAGCATCAAACTTATGCATGAAAATTAAGCGTGCACTCTCAACCAACATACACAAATTAGTTTTAATTCATAGAGATAAGTAAATTAAATTCACAATTCATGAAACGCAATTGGAAGTAATCAAATCATATAGCAAGCATAAACATGGTTTTGAATCCCCCCTAGCCAAGGGGGGTTTAGTTCCTCATACTCGCAATTACACAAAGATAACTTAATTTAAACATTGAAATCAAAGATAGAAAACACCTAGAAACGCTCCAACACTCCCAAGGCTTGGGCATAGGCACGGCACAAGATGTTCCTTCTCTTTCCTTCCTTGCAAGCAGCGGCACTAGAGGTTTTGGACAGTTTTGGGTGGTTTTTATGGTGTAGAATGGATGGGGAATGGTATGGAAAGGTTTAGGATTGATGGGTGGTGTGGCTAGGGGTGGTTTTTGGCTGAAATTAGAGAGAATGGTGGTGGGAAGTTTCGGCCAAAGCAAGGAGAAAATCTGTTTTGTTGATGAATATGGGAGGTGGTATTTATAGGCTTGAGAGAGGACCACTCCATTTCCTTTGCATGTGCAGCTTGTGTGGGTGTGTGTTGTCATGTTTCGCCTTTACACATACACACACATGCTTCATCATTTCAACCACCAAACACACACAATTCCTACCCATGTGTGTGTGTTTCCTTTGCCCATGTGTGTGTGTTTCCTTTGCCCATGTGTGTGTCTTTTTCCTTTGCATTTGCAGACACATATTCTTCATTATTTCAGCCAACAATCCACCCATTTTCTGCCCATGTGTGTGTGTTTCCTTTGCCCATGTGTTGCCTTTCTCTTTTTATTAGTCAAATCTGCTTAGCCCTTTTCTGATCTTTCAGTGTTACAATGCCCATAACTTCTTCTAGAAAAATGAGATTAACAATCCGTAAATTGCTTTAGAAAATAGACATCCGTAGATTTCCACGCATATAAGGCTCATTCTTTCATTCATTCTGAGCTGTTTGTAACATGCTTCCAAAGTCAGATAATCTGCACAGGCAGTTTTGACGAATTTGTTACTTAATAATTCACTTGTGCTACTTTTCTTTTCTTTGCTTGATAAATCACACAAAACACAAAAACATAGTAAATAGCTCAAAAATATAAGGAACTAACTAAGAAAAGACAAGTGAATTTTATGTAAAATATATATAAATATGAGCTTATCACCAAAGCTCCTGGCCCTCAAGAGCATAAACTGTGTACGAAAAAATCATCATCAAAATCACTACTAAATTCATCGCTCATTTGAACTATGTTATGACTTGATCCCTCTTCAACCGAGGGTACGTAGGCAACTTGAAACGTCAAAACTTAAAGTACAGTCACACCATCTAAAAAAAAAAAAAACACTTTGAAGAATGAAGAGCAAATTCAAAAATGTAAATACTTTATTTCTTTAAAAGAAGGAGTCGACTCCAAAGCCTGATTACAAGAAAAAATAGAAGATACTACTTGAAAACTATGTCCCTAAAACTACGAAGGCGATCTTCAAGCAAGCCTTCCAAAGTCTTCAAAGTCTCTACCTCGATGGGAGACAAGATGAACAACTCCATAGTCATGCCTTTCTCTCGTTCTAAGCGTGAAATCTCCTCTTGGCATTGAGAAAGTGTAGTTCCCTGCTCCACGAGAACACTTTCAAGTTGCGATGCTTCGATTGCCAACTGCTTTCGCTCTCACACCAACGCATATAGACGTGCCTGGACAGAAGTTAAAGAAGTCTCTGTAACTTGATAATCTCCCGAAGCAGCTTGCTGAAAAGACTGGACTTAAGCCAGTGACAGGTTTATTGTTGCTAGCTGATGAGCTCTAACATCTGGACTCAACTTCTTCAAGGAAATAACACGCAATGAAGAATACTCAGTTGAGGCGGCCATAAGTTCGGCAATCTTGATCTTCAAGGATGAAGAATCAACGTTAAGGTTGTCAATCACAGAAACAAGCTTCGACAAATCCTCATTGAGCAATGTAAGGTCTTCCAACGGGCACTTAGAAATCCTCTTCTCTATATGGCTCTTGACATCCATTGCCGCACCAAGACTGATGCAATGGATGACTTGCTCAGTACTGCTAAGGTTCGACCCTCTCAAAGAGATCTTAGAGCTAGCTGGCAAAAGTGTTGGATGCATGACGGGTTCTTGCATACCTTCACCTACACATGGCAAACTCAGGAAGTTCGGCGTATTTGGAACAAGCTCTGCACCAGGCGGATCTCCGATCTCCCTGTCTGTAGGTAGGTGGCCTGCAAATAGTATCTCCGTATAGGAATAAACATCCGCAGTTGCCAAATCAAAAGGACGAGAAAGCCCAGCCTAAAGAAGATAAAGAAAGATGTTAGAAACGAAAGCCAAAATGATGAAAGCAGAAGAAATCATGAAAAAAAAAATTGAAGTACATACATCTCTCTCAAATGGCACACAGTCATCGAATTAGGAGGTCTAAACACTTCTTTCTTATGACAAAAATTGACATTGCTGTCAACCTGAGCATCTTCAAGTGATCGCTTGTTTGAAACTTGTTGACGCTGCTGCAAAATAAATCCATCTTCGTGCGAATCAACTTCATCTCCCGCCTCTTCAGAAGCATCTGGATGTTGAGGAGACAAGCATGGGCGTTAAGGAGCTAAAGCTACAGGTCTATCTTGTAATAGAGCCGTACTCGCGCAATCAAAGGGTACCAGTTGCATAGGAACCACAGAACAACCCTCTCTCGGCATACCATCACCTGAGTGAGAAAAATTGGTACCACTTGCCATCCCCAAGTTCTCATAATGTACCTTTGACCACCAATGTATGTAAACACGGGTCACTGGATTACTCTTAAACTCGTCTTTGGCTGGCAACGTGATAACAGCTTTTGTGCATGCATCGGTACAAGACTCCCAATGAATGTACATGGCTTGCAAAGATGCCAATTGGTTCTTTTCCTTCAGCTTGCCTGGCACGTTTTGGACAAAACCAAATTGCCTGCTGAAACGGTGGGGACTATATGGCTGAATAATGCATCGGTCTTCTTGCCGCAAAGAAACAAACCCCGAGCGAAGACTTATAAAATAAGACAAGTCTGAGAAACGGAGACGCGAATTGTCTACGATGCCTCACCACACTGGGCCAACTCTTATTAAGGGGTCCATCCTAAAATCTTCACAACGTTTAAATAGCTCTCGCACCTGCAAATCATCAAGACTCTTCGCGGAGAGCACGCCAGAATACTTCGTCATCAAAGGCCCCAGCTTGGCTCCAGTCGATGAAGAAGGCCTTGACTTGTCTAGAGTCGACAAAGAAAAATGAGTGCCAAAATATTCACCCAACCAACCATACACAAAGTGGTAAGGAAGCATCACAGCATGATCTTCCCTGCTTGCCGAGTTCGAAACAATGCTCAAGCCATTGTAAATGATGGCTAAGACCGAAATAGCAAGGCTAAAAGACTCACCCACAGCCATCTTGCTAGCAACTTTGAAAACTCCAGGACGAATTAAGTTGACGTCGCCTGTCGGGAAAACAAACTTACAAAGCCAGCAAGCTAAGAAAGCAGCTAGGTAAGACTCCTTCACATGCTCTGATGCTATGCCAAGATCCTCAAATGCTCTTAACTCATCAGAAGAGCGGCGCTTGGTTGAGCCAATGACACCGGACGGGTCTGAGTCTCCCTTTGGCCTAGTGGTCTTGTTACGGCCACTTTTCTTCATAGACTTCTTATACCTCATGGCCTCCCAGTACCAAAATCGGATCCATGAGGAAATCCTCACACCTGATTTACCTTGAGCATCCTGGAAAAGCTTGTGATAGCCCAAAACAAATAGAGGCAACTCGTAGGTAATCCTCGGCTATTGTAAAGAGAAAGTTCCTCCGTGCTGGGAACGTCCTCGTCATAAAACTTACCTTGGATCGGCAAGCCTCCTATCTTGTGAAGATGCCACCGTGTGAAGTGTGTTGGTCGTTGAACACCAATGCTCAAAGAACGCCTGAAGGATGGAAAGATGACGATCATAACTAAACAAAGATGCGTACACAGCATGGTAAAGGCCCACGTTAGTAAGCACATCTTTAGATCGGCTTAAGACATCTTCAAGCCACTCCCAATAAAACTCATCAAAGACGGCTTCTCCAGTAGTCGACATGGTACCATTCCAAGCCATGGCTCCGCTGCGAATGTGATCACCAAGAAGCTTCAACGAGGCCGGATGATGGTCATGAGCATGGTGCGAAGGATTCAAAATAAGAACCCTCAATGTGCACGCCTTTTTCTTCGTATTTGGTTGAACAACGTCTACCACCTCCCAAGATACTTCAGAAGACCACAACTTAATACGCATGGAGTTGTCTTTCGCGAGAAGAGCAAGTGCCTTAGGACAAGTCAGTGGCGTGTAAAGCTTCAACGTTGTTCCCTTATCTTGCGAATCGCCTTCCTTCGCAAGAATGGTGATGGTGTTGTTCCTAAAACATTTAAAAATTTGTTGCTAACTTTGTTATTTGAACCACAAACACACGAAAATAGCTTAAAGTACTAAAATAACTAGAATTAAACTAAGTAAATGCCAAGAAACAAGCTAACTAAGTTGAATAAATATGCTCCTATCACCTGCAGTGGGGCTTCGCTGCGTAATGCCTTTTGGTCACAGTTCTTTCTTAGTGGTGACGTCAACGTGCGGTGCAAGAAACTGCTTGCGCAGTCGCTGCGAGTTTGCGTAATGTGATTGCATAGCATTTTGGTTTCCTTTGCCACTGTAGCGTGCCTTGAAGGACCATCCTGTAGCTACCATCTTTGTCGTGCTGCTCAAGTTTTGTGGCTGATTTTTTATTTTTTTTTGCAGTTATTTTGGTGTCGGATTCATACTTGTGTATGGAATTCCCTTGTCCATTTAAACGATTTGGGACTATCAGACTATGTTAACACTCAGAACGTCGATCGCAGAAAAAATATATCCTGCATTTATTAATCAACATTGCCTTAATCGTCCGTTATACAAACTGGGGTTTAGATTGTGTAGTAATACAAGAACAAAAGTAATTAAATCACTAGTCAGAGTGAGCTTTAACCCCTCTTAGACTAGAGCTAGGGACACATTGAAATTGGAAGTGCATTTTTACAGCTTCAGCGTCAATGTGCCTTAACTTTTTTGTCTTGGATGAAACAATAACACGGTTCTTCTCTTCTACATTGGGGACGAATAGTTTCCCTTTGTGTGCGAGCCAAATAATGCAATGCTGCAAAACAATGACATTATGAGTTGAAGGGTATCGATATGTTTTAGAAGCAACTGATTTGAAAATCAAAATCCAATGGTGAGAAAAATAAATCCCACGATAAAAAAGAAATGGAGTACATACGCATATATTCAAAGTTCAAACAAGTACTTACCTAACGCAAGGAAACAAGTACTTACCATACGCATATATTCTAGCAAAAGATGGTCGGTGCATCACGCATGCATATAAAAAATGCTAGAAAGTTCTAGCAACATTTAAATAGGAAGTATCTAGAACCACAAACTTATGGTTATGATGAATTATTCCAATTCCACTAATTTAGTAAGTCGGTTGATCATGGCTATAAATATGAGTGTGTGTGCTGCTATGTAAACTAAGTAAGAAGTAATGACAGTGAGAAGTAAGAAGTAAGAAGAAGCAACAAAGCTTCTAAGAGTGTAAGAAACGTTTGTGAGTATTTTCTTATATTTCTTTGTTGTGAGAGTTAAAAATCCTTGTGTAATACTTTGAGTGTTCCTCCTTTCTTTTGCTTATCAATTTTCGTTGTGTTGCAAACATTCTTCTTTGTGAGATAAACATCTCCAAAGTAGTGAAGTCTCTTTAAGCCCCAACAAAGTGGTAACAGAGCTATGACTAGCAATGTTATGGCAGCCTTCCAAGTTCTAACATTGAACAATAATTTTGATTATTGAAGTATCAAAATGAAGGCCCTTTTGGGTTCACACGATGTTTGGGAAGTCGTGGAGAAATGTTACAGTGAGCCAAAAGTTGAAACTACTCTATCCCAACCCAAGAAGGAGAGTTTGAAATATTTAAGAAAGAGAGACAAGAAGGCTCTCCATCTCATCTACCAAGCATTGGATGACAATAACTTTGAGAAAATCTCAAGTGCAACCTCTGCCAAGCAAGCATTGGAGAAGCTCTAAATCTCTTACAAAGGAGCTGACCAAGTGAAAAAGGTTCCTCTTCAAGTATTGGGAGGTGAGTTTGAATCTTTACAAATGAAAGCATTTGAATCAATCTCCGATTATTTTTCAATAGTCTTAGCTGTTTCCAATCAATTAAAAAGAAACGGTGAAAAGTTGGAAGATGTTAAAATAATGGAGAAGATACTATGGTTGCTGGATCCCAAATTCGAGCACATAGTCGTGACAATTGCAGAAAACAAAAAAATTCGAAGAAGTGGCTATAGAGCAACTAAAAGGTTTGTTGCAAGCATACGAAGAGAAACACAAGAAGAGACAAGGGATTGATGAACAACTCCTCAAGTTGCAAGTCCACCCAAAGAAGAAAGAAGAAAGCTTCAATAATAAGAGAAGCCAAAACGTAAGAAGTTGTGGCCAAGGTTGCTGACGTGGACGTGGTTGAAACTTCAACAACCATAACAACTATGAAAGATGAGAGAGCTCAGCAAGAGGTCGTGGAAGAGGACACTTAAATTTGAGGTATGATAAATCTCAAGTTCAATACTAAAATTGTCAAACACTCAAATTTGAGGTATGATAAATCTCAAGTTCAATGCTATAATTGTCAAAAGTTCAAGCATTATGCTTAGGAATGTAGAGCTCTAAACAACAGACTTGATGAGGCGGTCAATTATGTGAAAGAGAAAGAAGAGAATGGCATTGTGCTACTAGCATGCAAGAACAATGATGATGACCAAGAATATACATGGTACCTTGACATCGGCACCAGCAACCACATGTGTGGAAGAAGAAGCATGTTCGTAAAGGTCAATGAATCAATGAGTGGCAACGTTTCTTTTGGAGACAAATCCAAAATACCCGAAAAAGGAAAAGATAACATCTTTATTCCCATGAAAAATGGCAGTCACCAATTAATTTCAAATGTCTATTATGTACCAAATATGAGATGCAACATTTTGAGTTTGGGTCAACTATTAGAAAAAGGTTATGATATTCATATGAAAAATTATAGCCTTTTTCTTAGAGATGACAAAGGAAAATTCATTGTCAAGGTGTAAATGTCAAAGAGTAGAATGTTTCCTATGAATATTCAAAACGACGTTTCAAAGTGTCTCAAGACATGTTACAGAGACATAACCTGGCTTTGGCATCTTCGTTTTGGGCATCTTAACTTTGGAGGATTGGAGTTATTATCTAAGAAGGAGACAGTGAGAGGCTTACCATGTATCAATCGCCCTGATCAAATTTGCCAAGGATGTTTACCTGGAAAACAGTTTAGGAAAAACTTTCCAAAGAAGTTGAAGATAAGAGCTCAGAAGGCACTCGAGCTCATTCATACCAATGTGTGTGGTCCAATAAAACCAAGCTTTTTCGGTAAAAATAATTATTTCCTTCCCTTCATTGATGATTTTTCAAGAAAAACCTAGGTAAATTTCTTGAAGAAGAAATCAGAGGTCTTTGGAGCATTCAAGAAGTTCAAAGCTGCTGTAGAAAATGAGAGTGGTTGCCAAATCAAAGCCATGATATCTAATTGAGGAGGAGAATTCACTTCGAAGGAATTTCAAGAATTCTGTGAAGCCAATAGAATTCATTGACCTTTGATAGTTCTAAGATCCCTTTAACAAAATGGAGTGGTGGAAAGAAAAAATCAAACTATCCTCGACATGGCTAGAAGCATGCTCAAAAGGAAAAGATTGCCTAAGAAGTTATAGGCAGAAGTTGTAGCATATGTTGTCGACCTATCCAATAGATCTCCAACAAGAAGTGTGTGGGGAAAGACTCTGCAAGAAGCATGGTGGAAGAAAGTCAGGTATTTCCCATCTAAGAGTTTTTGAAAGTATAGCCAATGTACATGTACCAGATGAGAGGAGAACCAAACTCGACGATAAAAGTGAGAAGTTCATCTTCATTGGCTATGAATCAAATTCAAAAGGCTACAAGTTGTATAATCTAAACAATGGGAAGACAGTGATCAGTTGAGACACGACATTCGATGAAGAATGAGAATGAGATTTTGGATCGCATGCAAGTGATCTCAACTTCTTTCCTCAATTTGAAGAAGAAACTAAACAAACAAAGATGGATCAAGCAAGAGAAGTTCAACAATAATCCACTACTCCACCTGCTTCACCAACATTAACCATTCATGAAAACTCACCTGTATCAACATCAGTAAGTGGGAGTCTAAATGAAAGAGATGAACCAACAAGAAGTACATGAGATCTCTATGAGGTCACTGAAAGACTTGATAATCCTACACTTCTAAGAAGCAATGCAAGATATTAAGTGGAGAAAAACGATGGATGAAGAAATCAAAGCAATCCAAAAAAATGATGCATGGGAACCCGCTCTTCTTCTGAAAGGACACAAAGCCATTAGAGTCAAGTGGGTGTACAAGACAAAGAAAAAATTCAAGGGAGAGGTCGAAAGATACAAGGCGAGACTAGTGGCAAAAGGCTATAGTCAAAGAGCTAGAATCGACTATGATGAGGTATTTGCACCCGTTGCTTGTTTGGAAACTATACGATTACTAATTTCTTTAGCAACTCAAAATAAATGGAATATTCAACAAATAGATGTAAAGTCTGTCTTCCTAAATTGAGTTCTTGAAGAAGAAGTCTACAATCAAAGGGCATGAAAACTAGGTTCTAAAGCTGAAGAAAGCCCTCTGTGCGTTAAATCGAGCGACAAGAGCATGAAATAGTCGCATTAACAAGTACTTCCAGAAAAATAACTTCACCAAGTGCCCTCATAAACATGTTGTCTATGTCAAAGTGAAAGATGGAGATATTTTCATTGTGTGCTTATATGTGGATGGTCAAATCTTCACTGGAAGTAATCCAAACTTGTTAGAAGAGTTTAAGATCGTAATGACCAAAGAATTTGAGATAACCGAGATCGGGCTAATGGCATTCTACCTAGGCATTGAAGTTAAGTAGAAGGAAGAATTCTTTTTCATCTCCCAAGAAAGCTACACAAAGGAGATGCTGAAAAAGTTCAAAATGGATGACTGCAGGTCCATAAGCATGCTAGTGGAGTGTGGAGTCAAACTAACCAGGTGAGACGAAGGAGAAAGTGTAGATCCAACATTTTTCAAAAGTCTAGTTGGAAGCTTACGCTACTTGACATGCACAAGACCAAACATTCTCTATGCCATCGGATTAGTCAGTCGCTACACAACTACACATTTGAAGACCGCCAAAAGAATTTGTCGATACCTTAAAGGTACAGTTAATTTTGGCTTGTTATATTCAAGTTCTGATAACTACAAACTTGTTGGATATAGCGACAGTGATTAGGTAGAAGATTCTGACAAGAGACAAGTACTACTGGCCTTATGTTTTTCATGGGAGACATTGTTTTCACATGAATGTCGAAGAAGCAACCGATTATCACACTCTCTACTTGTGAAGCTGAATATGCAGCTGCTACCTCATGTGCCTGTCATGCAATTTGGCTGAGAAACTTGTTGAAATAATTAAGCATGCCACAGGAACGACCAATAGAGATCTATGTCGACAACAAGTATGTAATAGCCCTAGCAAAGAATCCAGTATTCCATGACAGCAGCAAACACATAGATACCCAATATCATCACATAAGATAGTATATTACAAGAAAGGATGTGCAAGTGGAATACGTGAAGTCTCAAAACCAAATTGCTGACACATTCATCAAGCCACTCAAATAAGAAGATTTTGTCATACTGAGGAACTCAATTGTTGTCACAAAATAACATTAAGGGGAGGGAGGTTGAATTATAATCTTGTTTTTAGTCCAAAGAGATGATCCAACCCATAGAAAAGCTCATGAATGTGCTAGAAAATTCTAGCAAAAGGTGGTCGGTGCATCATGCGTGCATATAAAAAATGCTGGAACGTTCTAGCAATAGTTAAATAGGATGGTTGCAATTAGAAGTATCTAGAACCACAAACTTACAACTAGGATGAATTAGTCCAATTCCACCGACTTAGTAAGTCGGCTGATCACGTCTATAAATGTGTGTGTGTGTGTGTGTTGCTATGTAAACCAAGTAAGAACTAAGACGAGTGAGAAGGGAGAAGTAAGAAGAAGCAACAAAGCTTCTAAGAGTGCAAGAAAAGTTAGGCAAGTGTTTTCTTGTACTTGTTTGTTGTGTGAGAGTAAAAATTCTTGTGTAATACGTTGACTGTTCCTTTTTTGGCTTGCCTATCAGTTTTCGTTGCGTTACAAACATTCTTCTTTGTGAGATAAATATCTTCAAAGTAGTAAAGTCTCTTTAAGCCCCAACAAGTAATAAAAAAAACTATGCATATTCTTATTTTATCATGGTTATTATTATATTTAAATATACTTTATTTCATATTTTACATATTTTATGTATGGAACCTATTCTCATCGTTTGAGTAGTGGTTATTCGTTATGTTAACGCACAGTCCTTTTAAGTTCATTATAATAATATATAGTTGCTGTTGTGCCTAATGAGATGGGCCTAAAGAAAGCCCACTAGAGAATGAGAAAGATCATGACTTTGAGCCTATAAGTCAGCTCACAGAACTTAGTAGACAGACCACTATTGCAGTAACGAAGAAGATGACCACTATCAAATAATTGCTCTTGACCTTGGATTGTCTACCAACAAGAAGGAACGAGGACATAACTTTTTGGCACAAAATTCCAAGGATAGGTCTGTCTATGGAAATAGCTGGCAAGCTATTTGCACTTGGCCTTGTGATGAGCGTTGCAGTCAGTATGTTTTGACCGGCGAGACCATGCAAATAGCCATGTGCAAATGTCACTTCCTCCACCGTATCAAATGGAGCTTATAATCTGTGCTTACACATTCGATGCATTAAGAACCCATGACTTTGGGGCTCACTTGGGGACCTATATAAAGGGACTGAGTACCCCTTATAAGCGACCCATTCCAAGAGAAAAAAATTACATAATATTATAGAATGTAGAGGGGAAGAGTGGGTCTAAGATTTCTCATATCCCAACTATCAAAATCAATTTTGAAAATCTTCAAAGAGACGGCATTTGAGTTCACAAATACATTGGTGAATAGAAAAGAACTCTCTGGACACGTATGAACAACTCTGCATGTTTGATGAATTTCCCAGATATGAAGGGAAACTGCAAAATTGTGACACGACAACCTTCAGTTCCACTATCATCATGCTATTCTGGTAACCTCTACTTCCTTTTACTCTACTTATTCATTCGCTTATCAGTTTAAATCAATTTCATATATTTCCTTGTATGTTTGAAATAGTTGCTTCGTGTGATTGAACTTTTTCCAAATAACTCCGGGTGATAAATTCATCATATTTTTATAAATTTCTTGTTTGAGTCCCTAATTGCCAAACTAGTGGAGAGTATCTCCGGTCGAATTAATGCAAAGTTATATGTCACGGTTCTCAAAAAGGATGGTTTTTAAACCGTATTCCACTTACTAAACTTGTTTCACACCCATATTGAAGTTTTACTGTAAACCTCATAGTCTAGTCCCCATTAAAAGTTAATCTTTGTAGGATTATAGAACCAATCAGCAATTTTATGTCAAATGTAATTTATTAACTCTCTGTCCTCATTTTTAGCATTCTAATCCTTTCTATGATGAATCATTCTTTTTCAAATAATATTTGAAACTTTATATGCAGTGTAGTAGAGGAAGACCTTAAGACTTGGAAGACTTGGAAGTAGACTCTAAAAAAAGACATGGTGTATTTAGAGCTAATGGAAGACTTGGCACAAAACCGAGTGCAGTGGTGTTCTACGATTTATACCGTCCATCCCATTTAGTGGCATAAGGCTTTGTTATTGTTTGTATGCAGTGAAGTATAAAGCATGCTTAAGGAAACTGTTCTAATAATCTTGAGGTATTACCGTTTTGGAAGATTGTGAGACAAAAACGATAGCCGTGGAGATAGTGGTTAATGTATCATCAAAATCCTTTTTTTGCTTCGTGAAATCACTGCCTGATTCTGAATACATTCGCTCAAGATTTCCATGGAGCTGGTGCCTGGTGGACCAATAAATTATTGCAGCACCAGTTGCTTCCATTACTAGAGTTTCATGGCATAATCAGTTGAAAAAGATTGCAGTTTCAGTCCAGAACAATCAACGCAGTCTCTAGATACAAGTTAATCCATTAGGCTGGAAGTCATAGACTGCTCTTCTGTATACAAATAATATAGTTGAATCAATTCTGTTGACTTATATTTATACTAGCCTTCAAGCACATGTGTTACTTATATTTCTACTAGCCTTCATGCACGCGCGTTAGCGCGTGCAAAAAATATTTTTTGAATCACGACATGCTATGTGCGATTTACATATTTTAAATGTATTTATATGCATGAATTGCTTCAATATTTTTTTTTATGATAGAAAGAAAGTCAAATAGTTGGACTAAATGAATAATATTAATCCATGCTCGAAGAAACTCCTCATAAACCAATCAAAGCAGTTGAATCCACATAATAAATTTTCATCTAAATTCTATTCAATTTACATTAAAAATAAAAAAATAATATTTAATAAACAACTAATTGAATCACTTTATTGCCAGCCCATTGTGAGGCTAAGTCCATGTCACAACCCGTCCCGAATATTTAATTTTGACGATGTGAATTGACTATTATACCCTTGGACGTGAGTGTTGTGGTGTGTGTTATGCATGTTAGGGGTGGATCAAACTTGCATTTTTCCTTAATTTTTGGACAAAAATTGGACTAAGTTTATGTGGTTTTGGTTGGTGAACCACGTGGACCACTCACACACACACACCCTTCCTCTCTCTTCTCTCCCGTGCTTTCTCCTCTCTCGGACTCACTCTCTCTCTCTTTCCCTCATGTACGAACAACATCAAATTCAGAAGAAAACTTGTAGATCGAAGGTTTAAAGGACACCATTGTGTTCCTGAGGTTCATACGAGTTGAATGGTACCATTTTTAGGTAAGGACTCATTCGAAAACCCTAGTTTCCTCGATCTCCGATTATGGCACTATTCATGCAAACATAAAATCTCATGTTTTTTGGGATTTCAAGCTTATAGGTAGCTTAAGGAGGTCCTCACGAGTCTAGGAGTGGTTCGTTGGATGATTTTGGTCGTCGGAATAGCGAGAACAGCAAGTTACAGGTTTAGCCGGAATATCGAGGAGTTTTCTGGCGAATCTCGTGGCATTTAGGTCCTAAAACTGGTATGGGTTTGTTCTAATTATTCTAAGCTTCATTTTAACATAAAATTCGTGAAATTTGGTTGAATATCAAGTGAGTTATCAAGGTTTCAATTTTGCCCAGTTTCTAGCGCCAGTGATGATTGCCAGAGGTTCGAGGTTAGGGATGATGAAATATTCCATCAACTTTTATAGAATATTCCAACAACGTTAGTTAACTTTAACGGATTCCATTACTATTTAACAGAATATTCCTAATGGCGTCACTGTTGCCGTTGGTGTGCCAGGCACGTGCCCGCGCTTGGGCGGCGCGTGGCAGGGTCGGAAAATTTTTCTAAAAATTTTGGAATGTTCATGGAGTTATGTAGATCACATTGGTATATTCAAACATCCTATTTAAGCATTGTATGAGAAGTTATTAGTTAGTTTTGTCTATGTGCTTTAAATAACGTTTTTATAGTTAATTCACATATAGGGGAGACTTATCCCGAGAACGAGCGCATTCAAGGGCGACTCAGGGGCTACGACCCTTCGACATACCAGTGAGTGGGCTTTTGGTTTTCAGTATATATTTATATACTTGATATTTTCCCAGAAAATAAGTTTAAATGAAGTATGCCTTGAATGCCATGCATATGAATTTATATTTCGTATATGAATTGTTATATGATGCATTATATATAATTGTGGTGCTGTGGTGCTGTGGACGCTCAGGTAAGCTCAGGTGAGTTATGTTTGGTTATGTGAATTATAGATGATGTGATATGTGATTGAATAACGTTGAGCTCATAAACCTGCACCTAGTGATTGTGTTTTAGCTAGAGATATGGCACATGCTTGTTATAATGCCACCTCCCTCACCATATGCTCATATTGGATCCAATTTAGGTGCATAGTATTGTCGTACAGACCTTTATTACGGTTCCAACTCGTAGGTGACTAGCGATTTATCGCCCAGCTATTATGTGAGAGTAGTATTGAGCATAATTATATTACACCCTGTATGGTTGTACAGACCTTTTCATTTGTTTCTGGCTCTTGTGCAGTATAGTGTCATATAGGTCATCGTAGTGACTCCGACTAGATTGACTTTTGAGTTATGAATTCAGCCGTATAGACTACCACAGGGGTTCCGGCTAATATGTCATATTTCTATGAAGTTATTCTCACTTAAATTACTTACCCTGTTATATCTTGGCATGACATACTTATGAATATGATTATGTGAAGCATGATTTGAATTGATATATTTATATATATTTTTGTATATGCTTATATTCTGATTCTGGAAAAAATTATACATGTTTTATTATCACATCCTGGCCCGGGTCCACCACATCCAGGGTCCATTCCACCACCGTAGCACGATATTGTCTGATTTGGGCTTACCATTCCCTCATGGTTTGTTTTTGGGAACTCACAAGCAACTTCCCAATGAATCACCCATCATGGGAGTGCTCTGGCTTCCTTCTCACTTAACTTCAGAGTTCCTACGGAACCCGAAGCTAGTGAGCTCCCAAACGGCCTCGTGCTAGGTAGAGATGGGAATATACATTTAAGGATCACTCTCTTAGGTGATGTGGGATGTCACAATCCACCCCCCTTAGGGGCCCGATGTCATCGTCGACACACTTCCAGCCAGGGATTGGCTCTGATACCAATTGTCACATCTCGGCCCGGGTCCACCACATCATGGGCCCGTTCTACCACTGTAGCACGATATTGTCCGGTTTGGGCTTACCATTCCCTCACGGTTTTGTTTTTGGGAACTCACAAGCAACTTCCCAATAGGTCACCCATCCTAGAAGTGTTCTGGCCTCCTTCTCGCTTAACTTCAAAATTCCTACGGAACCCGAAGCCAGTGAGCTCCCAAAAGGCCTCGTTCTAGGTAGGGATGAGAAAATAGATTTAAGGATCACTCCCCTGGGCGATGTGGGATGTCACAATCAACCCCCATTTAGGGGCCCGACATCCTCGTCGGCACACTTCCGGCCAGGGATTGGCTCTGATACCATTTGTCACTCCCATGAGCGATGTGGGATGTTACATTTACAGCGAGGGGTTAGAAATGTTGATAAATGAATTGGTTTTGTAAAACATTTGTTTTATCTCGCTCACGTTTTCTGTTTTGCGCCCCTCTATGTTTTAGGTAAGCTTGTTGTTGGTGGCCTTGAAGACTTCGGCGGTTTTGACATAATAAAATAATTGTAGGACATCTTATGGTACTGTATAACTAGTACTTGTCCTACTGGATTGCACCTAGACTTGTTATGCTCTGATTAGGAGTATTTACTTTTTGTATTTTACTCCTAACACTTCCTATTTTCTAGTGCACTCTAGTAGTTTCAGTTTTTAATTATTCATATATTTCTTATCCTTATTGCTTCCGCATTGTGCACATGGCTACGCCACCCTCACGTGACGACCAGCATGCCTTGATCTCGGTCGGGGTGTGTCAGTCCACCCCTCCCCCTTAGTGTAGATAACGTCATTTGTTCAAAAAACAAAAAACCAATCATTTGACAACTAATTGAATCAGATTTGTATGCACATGCGAAAGGCCTCTTTTTATAACCGGCATGCGCCTCTTAAGTGTTTAAAAATAGAGAGAGTAATATTTAATAAACAATTGATTAAATCACATTATTGTGTGCGTGCGGAAGACTTTTTTTATCATCGGCAGTACGCGTCTCTTAAGATGTTTTGAACGTGTTTAAAAATAGAGAAAAAAATATTTAATAAACAATTGATTGAATCACATTATTACTAGCTCATTGTGAGGCTAAGCACACCTCTTTCCCCTTAGTGTGGATAATATTGTTTGCTAAAAAAAAATTCATTTGACAACTAATTGAATCACATTATTATGCACGTGCAAAAGACATATTTTTATAAACGGCACCACGCGCCTCTTAGGACGTTTTGAACATGTTTAAAAATAGAGAAAATAATATTTAATAAATAACTGATTGAATCGTATTATTGCTATCTCATTGTGAGACTAAGCTCATCCCCTCCCTCTTAGTGTAGATAATATTGTTCGTTAAAAAAAAACACAATCATTTGACAACTAATTGAATCACATTATTATACGCATGCGAAAGACCTTTTTTAATACCCGGCACTACATGCCTCTTAAGATGTTTTGAACATATTTAGAAATAGAGAAAATAATATTTAATAAACAACTAATTGAATCATACTATTATTAGTCCATTAAGAGGTTAAGCTGACCCCCTCTCCTTAGTGTAGATAGTATCGTTTGTTGAAAAAAAAAATCATATAACAACTAATTGATTCACATTATTAAGCGCGTGCAAAATACCTTTTTTATAACAGGCACTACGCGTCTCTTAAGATGTTTTGAACATGTTTAAAAATGAAAAGAAATAATACTTAGTAAACAACTGATTGAATCACATTATTGCTAGCCTATTGTGAGGTACTAATTATAAAAAAAAATTAAATTAAATTAAAAAACCACTATACAAAAAAAATTTAATTATTAAAAAATACTATTTTATGACGAAAATACCCTTGCATTATTTGATGCATTATATTCGGCTGCTTTTGAACTTTTTTGTCTTGGAGACATTTTTATCCAAATATTTTTGGTGAAGCCCTGACACTAAATTGGGGCGTTGGCTTTATATATACTAGCCTTCATGCACATGCTCACGCGCATGCATAATGCATTTTTTGAATCACGGCGTGCTACGCATGACTTACACGTTTTAAATGTATTTATATACGTGAATTGACAAAAGGAAAATCAAATATTTTAAGTAAATGAATAATCTTAGATCATGCTAGAAAAAACTCCTCTCAAACCAATCAAAGCAGCTGAATTTACATAATAAAATCGGTCTTTCAATTTCCATCTACATTCTATTGAATTTACATTAAGAATAGAGAAATAATATTTAAAAAACAACTGATTGAATCACATTACTGCTAGCCTATTGCGAGGCTAAGCTCACCCTCTTCCTCTTAATGTAGATAATATCATTTTTTTTTAAAAAACAATCATTTAACAATTAATTTAATCACATTATTATGCGGGTGAGAAAGACATTTTTTTATAACCGGCATTACACGCCTCTTAAGATGTTTTGAATATATTTAAAAATAGAGAAAATAATATTTAATGAACAACTGATTGAATCACAGTATTGCTATTGTTAAAATGACAATAATACCCCTGCATTATTTTGGGTTGTTTTTGAAATTTTTTGTTTTGGGGGCATTTTTGTCCAAAATTTTTTTGTGACAACCTGTCCCCAATTCTACGATTTTATAAATTTTAAAAGTGTGAATTTACGAAAATGCCCTTAGATGCGAGGGTATTGACTTTCCTCCAACGTATAGTGAGACATACAAAATATTCTTGTAGTGTATTTCTGTAGTACTCAACAATACGGCCGGGTAGGCGCAAGTAGAAGCCAATTGGAGTAATGATATTACCATTTATTATTTTATATAATTTCCTAAGTACCATTATATTATTTTAAGATTTTCTTAGGATGAGAAATTGGAAGAAGTAGAAGAAGAAATGGAAGGGGAGAAGGAAAAAAATAAAGAAAGAAGATGGGCACTGCCCAATCAGAAATGAGGAGAGAGGGAGAGTGACGAATGGGAGAGAAGAACCAAGAGGGAAAGGAGAGAAGAAGAAAAAGAGGGAACCCAAAACGGGTCTTCCTTGACCCGTGTGACTCGGCCGATGGGAACCATAGAAATCGATGGTTTCCCGATCAAATTCTGATGAATTAACCCAAACCACCACCTGGAAACAACCCCACAAGCTCCCCTCTTCCTTTTTCATCCATTAATCGGTGGATTTGAAGCTTAGGTTTTGTGATTTTGCAACGACGGCTTCAAGGGCACCCACGACAGCAATCCGCCATTTCTGAAACAATTCCATACAATTACCACCACCAATTGACTTCCCTTGAGGTCTAGAACAAAGCCCAAATAGCATTGGAAGGGGCGGAACACTGGAGGTGACAGATCGAAGTCACCAAATCTAAGGTTTCTGGCGGGTTTTAGCAAAATTGGAGCCTTTCCAGGCGAAATTGAACTTGGCCGCAGGTATAAAGTTTGCTCTACTCTTTGTGATCTTCATTTTTGTAATTTTTGAGAATTTTTAGAAATAGTTGAGTTTTCGACGAGGCGGCTGACCGCCACCCACGACAGCGTGTGGCCAGGGGGTCGTCGATGTTATTCTTAGGCTAATTAGATGCCTTGAGTTCAGTTTTGGTAGTTGTATGACGTAGGTTGATTGTTGGAATCTAAATTTTCTACGTTACGTTAATAGGTCATTGTATAAATTGACGATCCGACCGTTGGATCGTCACCAAACTTTAATACGTTATAGTACGTAATATTTGAGGACCATAGGAATTTACATATCAGGAATCCGATGCATGGATCTTCCCGAAATTGGATTTGTAAGTTCATAAAATAAAAGGTTAACCGCCACTTGGTTTTGACAATTGGCGGAGATCCGACCGTTGGATCGTAATGAGACTTTAGGATGTTGTTCTAGAAGTATAATGTGCATCTTTGGAAGCAACGGATCAGAAAACCATGATGCAGATCTTCCGAATTGAATTATCTAGGGATGTGTTTTATGTAAATTGTGTATTTTATCGATACGAACTCTGAGATGTGATTTGATAATTGGTCATAGGCGACGATGGTTCGTGATGACTAGTATTTATATATATGTGTGTGTGTGTGTGTGTGTGACAATTCCACAACGTTTATAAATTGCTTATTGCATATAATTACTATGAATGCTTTGAAATACTAATATGAACTACGAATGGCTTGATCCCTATTTAGGGTACGTAAGTAGTCTAACAAGATGTTAGATACAGCCATACAATATTTGAAACAAAACCTTGTTTGGGAATTGAGCAATATGAAGGAAATTGGTGAAAATATGAGATTTAACCTTATGTTTTTAGTGATGGATGTTGGTCATAAATCGATGTGGAAGGAATCAAGAAATCGAAATAAGGAAACGTAAGTAATGATAGGTAATTAAACTAGTGTTTAGTAGGACTTATCCCCGATAATTATTTCCGAAAATAAATAATTCGGGAGTGGTACGTTATAGATTGTGTATTTTACGCCACATTATATATTTATATGTATATATTGGAAAAATACTATGACATGGTTGAGTTTTAGATTGCATTATGGCATATCCATGTGTATATTACCTGCACATAGTTATTGTGAATGCTTTGAAGTGCGAAGGTGAACGCAGAACACACAGGTAAGTTCAGGTGAGTTACGATATTAGTTGAAATGATTGATTTATGGCATGATCACATTTATGTTTTAGGCAACTCCCACATTGTCGTACAGGTTGTCTATGAGTTGTATATGTCATATGAGATGCATTTAGAGCTCATAAACCTGCACCTCGGTGTTTGTGCTCCTGCCTGTGGCCAGGGCACAGTCCTTCACGTGATGTTCACATCCCGCACCTTACGCTCACCTTAGATCCAAGGTAGGTGCACAAGCCTATCATACAGACCACTATAGGGGGTTCTGACTCGTAGGTGACCCGTGATTATTCGCACAGTCTTCACGTGATCGTAGCACTTGAGCATGCTTATTTACACCCATTCCTGTTGTACATACCAGTATAGGTGGTTCTGACTCGTGTGCAGGGATATATGATGAGCTGTGGATAAGTCGTACAGGTCACTATAGGTGACTCCGACTTATGAGCTAGCATATATGATGAGATATGGATAAGTCGTACAGGTCACTATTGGTGACTTCGACTTATGAGCTACCATATGTCCGACTTATGAGCTACCATATGTGATGAGATATGGATAAGTGGTACAAGTCACTATAGGTGACTCCGATTTATGAGCTAGCATATGTGATGAGATATGGATAAGTCGTACAGGTCACTATAGGTAACTCCGACTTATGAGCTAGCATATGTGATGAGATATGGATAAGTCGTACAGGTCACTATAGGTGACTTGGACTTATGAGCTAGCATATGTGATAAGATATGGATAAGTCGTACATGTCACTATAGGTGACTCCAACTTATGAGCTAGCATATGTGATGAGATATGGATAAGTCGTACAGGTCACTATAGGTGACTCCGACTTATGAGCTAGCATTGATTGATGAGATATAGTTGTAGTCATACAGGTCAGCACAGGTGACTCCGACTTGCGTGCTAGTATGGGTTATTAAACACTTGATTATTTATATTGCTAATGAGATGTTGTGATGTGGTATACTTCTGGATTTAATGCTAGTATACTTTTGATTTCATGTTTATCCGTAGTATGATTTTTTAGAAGCTAAACAGGTATTACAATGAGGGATTATATCGTTTAGAAGATTTTTTTTATTAAAGCTTTAGTCTCTAGCCTCACTCTTGTTTTATCCCTCCAGGTCTAGTAGTAGAGCTTTCGTATCGACAAGGATTTGTGGCAACTCTTGGTATTGGAGATTACCTTCAATGGTATGATTTTCAATCCACTCTATTGTACTTTACTTATGCTCTGACGTCACATGTGAAATGGGTTCATTTCCGCTCACGGCGCACTCTTGTATTTAGACACTTTTAAGTTTAAATTTATTCACTTCTTCCACATCATCACACTTTATGGCTTCGTCACCTTATAGGTGTCGGCCAGCACAGCTCGATTCGGAGTCCTAGTGGACATTCCGGGTCGGGGTGTTGTTGGAAATATGCCCTGAAAGTCAATCTTTGGAAGAAACCTTTCAGGACAATAAATGGATGTATAGATGACTCTTATACATCAAATGGCAAAGATACTATTTAGGACTATCTCTATAAACGATATATGTCCTAAATAGTGAATCCATGGACAATGGATCGATTGAAGAAGTAATCTAATGAAGTTAGACTACAGAGACCTTCTTCACATAACCATCATGTCCAAAAGGTTCCTGGTCATAGGATTGTCAGAGGGATACTGACAATGCATAGACCGGTACATACTATGTCAGCTTCAATTAAAAGGATGGAAGGTCTCATCCCATTCGTGTAGTGACACTAAGACAAGTATATAGGTGCTCATTAAGGGAATGAGTTCACTGAACACAATCGAACGAGAGTACTTGCATGGAGGTCTACTCACATGTCAAGCAAGTAACTCTAATGGTTGGGAAAATGTAAGTAGTCATTTGACCTGAGGCATCATCGTTGTCTTGTGGTTAAGTACTTGATCTTTGATTATGTCAAAGTCACTCCATCCGCGGGTGTCCACGGCATAGTCGGGGTTAAGCCACTTAGTCATGAAGGCAAGTGAACGCGCAACAAGGAATCTCTATTCCTTGTTAAGAGAGGATGAATACTCTAAGATATGATTCTGGAATCTTCGGCCGAAGTATCGAGCGTAATAAAGGAAAGCGTTCCTATACGACTCAATTGAATCATATAAGAAGGAATAATCACATTAGGGGTTTGACATAATATATCCATACCCTAGTGATGTGATTGAGAGAATTGTTTTAGAGAAGGATCGAATTACATTGTAATTCCAACTGAATAGGTTCTCCGAACAACTTCTACATTAGCTTGGGTAGCCACGAACAACTTCTACATTAGCTTGGGTAGCCATGATATATGGTTAGGTGTCACTCATGGCTTGTGAGTTCTTCTAGATGATTAAATATAGTCGTCAAAGAAGAAGGTGAATTAAAAGTAAGTTTTAATTCACTAAGTGATTGGATTAAATATAATCAATTGGATTGGTGTCAATCACCTCACTGCCTTGCTAATTAGAACCTAAAACGATTGTTCACCAATACACTCTTGTAGTGAGTAATTAATGGATGATGGAAATAATTAATTGGATTAATTAAGTGTTGTGATTAATTAGAAAGTCTAAAGAAATCATAAAAGCGATATTAGATCGTTTTGGGCTTAAAGAAACGTTCGGGCTTAATTGGGCCCATTGGGCCTAAACCCATTGGGCTTTTATTCAAGCATTGGATGACTTGAAATAAATAAAAGCCCAAAGCCCAAACAACACAAAGGGGCCGGCCAAAGGAGGGAGAGAAATGTCAAATGTTGACTTGTTTCTTTTTGGCTATAAAAGGAACTTTATAGGAAATGTTTCATTAGGGTTTTTTGAAGTGTTAAAAGAACAAAAGAGAAAAAGAAAAATATCTCTCTAACACTTAAAAGGCCGGCCACCATAGGGGGATTTAGCTAATCATTTTTTCACCCCTTTGGTTATTCCTTCATCCTTCTCACTACACTAGTGGGTGAGGATCTTTAGAGGTTTTCAATTTTGGAAACTTGAAGAGAACCTAGGAGCACTCATGCTAAACAAAGTGGAGAAGGCAAGGAAGGAGGCTAGGCTCAAGGAGTTCAAGGAGCAAAGGGCTTGGAGGTGGTCCATCCTTAGTCTAAGATCTAGATCAAGAGGTATAAAACTACTCCTAAACTTTGTTCTTATATAAATTTGTTTTTGATGCATCTTACATAAACCTATGCATCTTGAAGGAGATTTGCATGACTATTGCTTTGATATTATTTGATAACATGCTTTCGTTGCTTTCGTATATAAATTTTGAATTGTATATGCATGCTAGTCACTAGAAATCCCACCTGAAATCTCATGGTTTTCCCTTCAGGTGTGTCATTTTTGGTGAACCAAAAGGGGTTGTTGGCTTATATATAAAGAAAAAAATATATATATATATATATATTGTTGCAGTCATATTAGATTAGGAATGTGATTGTGTAAATCCTAGTATATCTTGGAATATATCTTATATTCCTATTAGAAGTTGATTACCTATTAAAAGTTGTAATCCTAAAAGGGTAAGGAATCAACCTTCCCTACTACTATAAATAAAGGCACAATGGGGTGGAATAGAAAACACCCACAATTACATATCTCTCTCTATTCTCTACTATTGCCGTACCTTTCTCTCTATTTATGGTCTCCATAATTGTTCAATAAATTATGTCTGCAACACGTTATTAGCACACTCTTGACGCTGCGCTAAAGAAAGTTTGATTTTCAATTTAGGGAGTATTACGTTTTAGTCATTCTTTTTATGATTAATGTATTATTTTGAATTGATCTATATGCTATTATTTTGATCTTCAATCTGTGTTGAACGTGGTACAAAGCATTGGAAATGCAATTCCGGCTTTCCAAGAAGGAACCTCTACAAATTCAAAGGCTTTTATTGTTTTCTGCAAATCAGGTACGCTTAAGGAAGAGGGGGAGGGCATCAGGTAGTTGATAGCCGGCACTTCTAGGTTACGTCAAATCCTTGTGAAAATGAATCCAGAACGAAATCGCACTAAAGCTAGGGCGTCACCCGTAAGTGGCGCACTGTGTGGCTCGAGCATAGTGATAAATGAGCAAGGGTCGCTGTATCTCCATCGGCACCCGGATGCAGTGTTAAATGAGCAAGGGGGTCATAGAAACTTCTTTTTGAATGACTCCACTCAAAGTTGTTTGGAAGTGTATACTCCTATTAACTTTAAACAGGACACATAAAAGAAGTACTTTGATCCTATTAAATGGGGGAGGATGAAGAAGCTAGGACAGAAAGGTAGAGTTCAAGAAAGTAGAATGCGTTTAGGAATGTGGAATATAGGAACCTTAACTAGAAAATCTATGGAAGTAGTGGAAGTTATGGTGAGGAGAAGGATAAGTATTATGTGCCTACAAGAAACCAAGTGGGTTGGTCTTAAGGCAAAGGATCTAGAAAACTCAGGTTTTAAACTTTGGTATTCGGGCACAAATAGAATGAGAAACGGTGTTGGCATCATCGTGGACAAGACCTTGACACATGATGTTGTAGATGTCAAAAGGGTAGGAGATAGAATTATGGCAATCAAGATTGTAATAGGACAAGAACTCATCAATGTGATTAGTGCGTACGCACCTCAAGTAGGGTTAGATACGAGTTTGAAGGAGAAATTTTGGGAAGATCTTGGAGACTTGGTGCAAGGAATTGCTCAGACGAATAAGGTATTTATAGGAGGAGATTTAAATTGACACGTGGCCAAGGAGACAGACAACTATGGAGGTTTTCATGGTGACCATGGTTTTGGGGAGAGAAATGAGGATGGGGAAGCCATCTTGGATTTTGCAATGGCATATGATCTCTTCTTAGCCAACACCTTCTTTAAGAAGAGAGAAGAACATGTGATCACCTACAATAGTGGGTCGGCAAAAACACAAACTTATTTTCTTCTAATGCGGAAAGATGATCGTATAACTTGTAAGGATTGCAAAGTTATACTGGGAGAGAGCTTGGCTAATCAACATTGCTTGTTGGTGATTGATGTACATATCAAAAGAGAGAGAAAAAAGAACAAGACCTGGAAGTGCCCAAGGACTAGATGGTGGAATCTAAAAGGAGAAAAACAAGCCATTTTAAAAAAGAAAGTAAGCACGCAATGTGTGTGGGATAGAGATGGGGAAGCTAGCCAAAGGTGGGATTTCATGGCTAGTTGTATCTGAAAAGTAGCAAAAGAGGTATTAGAAGGGTGCAAGGGCTTTGCTCCACACCAAAAGGAATCTTGGTGGTGGAATGAGGAGGTACAAACAAAGGTGAAGGCTAAGAAGGAATGTTGTAAAGCCCTATACAAGGATAGGACCGATAAAAATGGTGAAAGGTATAGAATAGCGAAGCAAGAGGCGAAGAAAGCTGCGAGAGAAGCTAAGCTAGCGGCTTATGATGATATGTATAAGCGACTAGATACCAAAGAAGGAGAGTTGGATGTCTATAAACTAGCTAGAGCAAGGGAAAAGAAGACAATAGGCCTAAACCAAGTGAGGTGCATCAAGGATGAGGATGGAAAAGTTCTTGCTACAGAGAACACGGTCAAAGACACATGGAGAGGTTATTTTCATAATTTTTTCAATGAAGGACATGAAATGAGTACTTCTTTAGGGGAGTTGAGTAATCAGAAAAGTGTAGAAACTACTCATTTTACCGCCAAATCAGGAAGGAAGAAGTAGTTGTAGCTTTGAAAAAGATGAAGCATAGAAAAGCAGTGGGCCCAGATGATATACCAATCGAAGTGTGGAAAGTCTTGGGAGAGACGGGTATAGTATGGCTCACAAACCTTTTCAATAGGATTTTGAAAATGAAGAAGATGTCAAATGAGTGACAAAAGAGCACTTTGGTGCCTATCTACAAGAATAAGGGCGACATACAAAATTGCATAAACTATAATGGTATTAAGCTAATGAGTCATACAATGAAGCTTTGGGAGAGAGTCATTGAGCATAGATTGAGGCAAGAGACACGGGTTTCAGATAACCAATTCGGGTTCATGCCACGGCGCTCAACCATGGAGGCAATTTATATCTTACGAAGATTAATGGAAATATATAGAGATAGGAAAAAAGATTTACACATGGTCTTTATAGATTTGGAAAAAGCATATAATAGGGTCCCAAGAGACATTCTTTGGAGTATTTTAGAGAAGAAAGGAGTACGAGTATCATATATCTAAGCTATAAAGGATATGTATGATAGAGCAAAGACTGTTGTAAGAACTCATGAAGGACAAACCGAAAGCTTCCCCATAACTGTTGGGTTACATTAAGGCTCATCCTTAAGCCCTTACCTTTTTGCATTGGCAATGGATGAGTTAACAGGACATATTCAAGATGATATTCCTTGGTGTATGGTTTTTGCAGATGATATAGTGTTGATAGATGAAACTCAGGAAGGGGTAATGCAAGCTTAACCTTTGGAAAGAAGTGTTGGAATCTAAAGGTCTTCGCAAAAGCCGATCAAAGACAGAATATATGGAGTGCAAGTTCAATGCAAATGGAGGCCAAAATGAGTTAGGGATGAGGATCGGAGATCAGGAAGTACCAAAGAGCGACCATTTTCGCTACCTAGGATCTATTTTGCAAAAGAATGGGGAATTAGATGGAGACCTCAACCATAGAATACAAGCGGATGGATGAAGTGGAACAGTGCATCCGGCGTGTTGTGTGACTGCCATATACCACTGAAGCTTAAGGGAAAAAATTTTAGGACGACAATATGGCCGGCGATCCTGTATGGCACGAAATGTTAGGCGGTGAAGCATCAACACGTACATAAAATGGGTGTAGCGGAGATGAGGATGCTTCGTTGGATGTGTGGGCACACAGGAAATGATAAGATTAAGAATGAAGATATCTAAGGAAAAGTAGGAGTAGCCAAAATTGAAGGAAAGATGAGAGAAAATCAGTTACGGTGGTTTGGACATGTGCAAAGAAGGCCTACTGACGCTCCGGTTAGAAGATGCGACTACGAGACAAAGGTCCAGGGCCGAAGGGGTAGAGGAAAACCTAGCAAAACTTTGGAAGAGACTCTAAGAAAAGACTTAGAGTACTTGGATCCAACGGAGGACATGACACAAAACCGAACGCAATGTCATTCTAGGATTCATATAGATAACCCTACTTAGTGGGAAAATGCTTTGTTGTTGTTGTTGTTGTTGTAGGTACACTTAAAATAAAGTAAGATATTTGAAACGAGCTTGAAGCATAAAAACATTCCCCATGATGCATGAACCCCCCTATGTTTATATTTTCCTTCCGATATATATATATATATATTGTACATGTTCATATATTTGTCAATATATATATATATATATATATATATATATTTGTTTCATGCATTACGCAATTATGCTATGTGGAATTTGTGAGTCAAAGAATCGAAAGAACGTAGAAGCAATTCGGGTTTTTCAACCCTATATTTTTTTCGGAAAAAGAAAGAAAAGAAAAAAAAAGGGGGAAGAAAAATCATCTGTTCTTTTTTTGTTTTTTTTAGCTGAAATCGCACCAAGCCTGAAGCTTGGGACAACCCTTTAGGCCTTCTGGCCAAATTGAATCAGGCATACCGCTTGGATTCCTTGTGCATGGGTTTCACACCCACAACTCGTTCCAGAAGCAGCAAAAGCTGCTGGGTTTTTCGCGCCTGGGCCCATCGTCAGTAGCCTTGCGCTACTGGGCATTGCTCCGCTGCCACCTGCGGCCTTTTTGGTTGTTGTTCAGCCCGTGTCCAAAAATGGCCTCTTTTTTTTCTCCTCTGCAGCCCGCCAAGGCTGCCTTTCTCCTTCTTGGATTTTTAAGCCCATTCCTCTACATTAGGACTAGCAGTCCGCAGGAAAAAGGAAAAAATATTCCAGTAGTCCACTGGGTTTTTTTTACAACCCAAGCCCTTATTGGGCTTCTCTTTTGTCAAGGCCCACAACCCAATTTGCTGGGTTGTTACTCATTTACCCCATGCCTAATTCGAGCCTAATTTTTTCTATGGCCTCCGGCCAACATCCAATAATAAATAGACCTAGTCAAATTTTATTTTCTTTGTTTCTACAATCGACCCCAAATAGTCACGATCTATTGAATTAATTAAAACTGACTACCATTCCATTAATCTGACAATTAATTCAAAATTATTGGCCTGAAGTCCACTTTTGGACATTAACGATTCAATAATTTATTTCTCTTCTTTGAACTGTTGACTCACTTTTGTAGTCCCGAAACCCTCACACTTGAGTTCCTGAAGCAACTCAAATCCACTACACTTAAATTAGCATATTGCATTTTGTGTTCTTGAAAGGAGCATATTTATGCGACTTAGTTGGCTTGTTCTTGTGCATTTATGTCGTGTTTCCTTAGTTATTTTAATGTTTAAAGTCATTTTCGTGTGTTTTCAGACTCTAAGTACAAAGTATGCAAGAAGATGCATTTTGGAGGCCTTTGGAGCATGTTTCGGGCTTGGAATGGATAGCAAATGCATGGGCCAAGTGGATGGACGAATTTGAGAACTAAAGAGGCCAAGAATATGAAGAATTATGGTCCAAAAGATGAAGAAAACAGCCCAAAAATCTGTCACCCCAACTTGCATTCCTTGCCATGCAAAACACATAGAATTCCCTTTGGATTCCCATGCCATGCTTGATCACTCTTGTCCCCTACATAATTTCTGATTTCATGCTTTAATTCATTTAATTATTTCACTCAATTGCTTGATACCTCTTGTTCCCTTCACCCATTAGATTTTAGACAACCTTTACATCCATTACATGCACCAATTGATGCTCCATCATTCACATTTGGAATCCAATGGCATGTGTCACACATGTTGTTGCACCTTTGACCCATTTGTTGACACATTTCACCTCCCTTTCCATCTCTATGCAATGTACACAATCATTCATGCTCCCTAGCTACAACACCACTCCATTTTACCCTTCACACTTTGCATCATCACTTCATTTTCACCCTTGGACCATTGCACACCACACACACCAACTTGCCATGCATTTCATCCCTAGCCTAACCTGATTTTCTAAGGTTTTTGGGGCCTATAAATACATGTTTACACCCCTTGGCCAAAGAACAATCCCCCATATTCATCATTTTATCACAAAAATTCGTCCATACACACCCTAGGAAGCAAAACACCCCAAAAACACCATTCTAGTGCCTAGAAAACATAACAGCCACTCCACCTTCTTCCACCCTCTTTGCCTAGTTCTCCACCACCTTCCAACCATCAAACACTCTTCCACACTCACCCTAAACCCCTCCGTATCATTCCCCATCCATTCTACACCATAAATCCACCCAAAAATCTGTCCACAAGCTTCATGCCGCAAGCAAGGGAAAGGAGGAATCTTGGATGCACTTGCTACCAAGTTGGAGCATTTTAGGTGTTTTCTTTCCTTTGATTTTAATGTCTAATTTTATGTATCTTTGCTTTGTGAGTATGAGGAACTAAACCCCTCTTAGTTAGGGGGTGATTCGAAACCATGTACATGCTTGCAATATGATTTGATTACATTCAGTTGTTATTTCATAAGTTGCGGATTCAATTCGTTCATCTACTTGATTGATAACTTATTTGTGTATGTTGATTGAGAGTGCACGCTTAGTTTTCATGCATGAATATGATGCTAGATTATGAGGGAGTTTCACCTAATAGTTACAATCTTATAATCACAAGTAGTGAAGGTCGCTTGAAAACGATCGCGTTGAATGAATTCTTGGCACTAGTTTCATGCTCATCATAGTAACGAATGCCTCGTCAACACTTATAGTTCTAATTGTGCTTCATGATTCTTGATTGTATCTTTATTGTGCTCATCACGTAAGGAACCTTTGAGGAATGCTTTGAATTGTTGTATGCGCTTTTCCATCCAATTCATTAACTTAAGGAGAACTTGAAGGTTAATTTAAGCGTATCTAATTAACTTGGGGTGTTGAGTTTCATAATTTATTGAAAGAACAACTGAAAATCATTTTGTTTGCAAGTGTGTCATGTGTGGAGAAGAACCTCCTAACTAGCCTTTTATCCATCCTTTTCATCCAAAAACGTTTTACAATCTGTTTTGTTTTAAAGTTTCTGTTTTGTTTTCAATTTTCGTCCAAAACAAATCCCCCTTTATTTTGAAGTCTTAGATTAGTTAGAAAGTGTTTTGATTTGTGTTTCTAAGTGTTTTGATTCAAGTTTTCATCCAACTTCGTCCAAGTTCTTGTTAGGTTCTCAAAACTGCCCAGAAAGTGGGTTTTAGGCAGTTTTGAGTCATTAGGTTGCTGTTTTGAGTTTTATGTTTGTTTAAGTATTTTAAAGTATAGTTTTGCATTCTTTGAGTCTAGTTTAGTGTTTTAAATTTTGTTTTTATGTTTTTAAGTCAGTTTTCAAGTGTTTAGCAATCCCTCCTAATCCCCGGCCTAGAACGATCCCTACTTACATACTTTACTACATTTGATAAAAAGAGGGTTAAATTTTGTGTGCTTATATTTTTCACATCAGTTCTTGCAGGAACCTCTCTTTTATGAACGAAATGTTCATAAAAGAAATTGAACATGTAGTTTCAAATTGAGTGCCTTTGAAACCCGAAGTTTTCATAAAACAATACACCCATGAAAACCCGACGTTTTTCATGACAACCATGTCTTAGAACTTGAATGTTCTAACTTTGTTGCTTATGGATGATTCATTCCCATAGCACTAATCACAATCTTCTTCCCTCCAATTCAATGGATTATCAAACCGTCACAAGTTCAATTTTTCTAGTTTGGATGTTTCTTATAGAAACCATATTATGTGGGGTACAAGACGTGAATCTCCACTTCACTATCAAGTGGCTATGAAACCATTGAAGTCAATGGCATGGATGAGTTGAATAAGCCTCCGCCATAGTCTTCCTTCGAAGATTTATGCCTGAAGCATTACAAATGGAAATACATCCCAAATGAGGATTCCATGGCTCTTTGGCTTGCTCTTACGAGCTGTCTAATCATGAAATATATTGCCCAAAGCACACCATGATTACGTCCATGAATGAGTCCAATTTTGAAGTTTATAAATTTGATCGAATTTCGACTGGAGAATACTTTTTCTCGTCCTTCCTTATTTCTAACTCGCTCTTGAAGCAACAAGTGTAGAAAGCGGAAGTTTACCAAATTCTCGGATCTGATTACTACCACAAACATATGGTCGAATCAGGGCCTGCCAAGGTGTGGCATGATGCCTAAAGCGTGATCCTTGGCACTTAAGACCTAAAACTTCAAGAATAAGGGATAATATTCCTGAACCTCAACCCTGCAGAATTTACTTCCGTATCGATGGAATAGACCATTGGTTATGCACATGTTTGTGCCCTTACCAATGTTGTTGAGGAGTATGATTCTAGCAATCAATATGTGAGACTAATTTTGTTCCACCAAACATCATTGGAATAGCAAAATTTTGACATGAATGGCCTTGTTGGCTGAATCCCCTAAGTAAACCATTTACCTTGTGAACATTTTTCCATGTTCTTCGATTCAAGTTTGGTGTATGTTTTAATTATGGATAAGCTTATTGATATTGTCCTCGAATATGAGTTAATTGAATCATGTTTCTTAATACATGTGACCGATTCAATTAAACACGTGATTAGGTAGGAATGTGGGAAAGTTAGTTCTCTGGATGAATACGTACTACGCACACTAACTTTACACCTAAATCACATATCTAACAATGACTTTAGGTCTATCCAACCTGATTAAGAGCATTTGGCATGCTCCTTGTTGTATGAATGGTATTGAATTACCATTTAAGGGACCTTAAATTCTCCCTATCGTTGAGTTTTTAAGGATATTCGAGATGACAATGATCATAAATGAAACCACTAAAGAAAATATAGTGAAATATCTTTGCATCACCTCCAAAAATGAGCCCAAAGCTTTGATTTGGGGCTAATACGTTGTCGCCCAATTGGAAACACGCCACATATGGCCTACCTAGAGCCGGGTGATTGAGCAGTTTACTTGTTTTGACACAACCTTTTGAGACATTTAGGTCGAACAATGATGCTATGACGCATCTTCTTACCTGAAGTAAGGATCTTGTGCCTACAAGCACACTTCACCAAGCCTGCTCATTAGGGAAATTGATTTTCCATATCATTTCTCGCAAAGATACAAAATCACCTTTTTCACAGTGGATTCAAGAGAATATATGTGGACTAATCCAACCAAAATGCGGACCATATAAATACTTATGGTTTTGATTGATGAATCGACAAACTGGTCACATGTTTATCCACACACATTGCTACTAAACCTCCTGGCTGATTAAGGGTTCACCACCTCACTTATCCCTTAAAGTCCAGGAGATTGGATAATGCTTGAGAGTTTATAACAACGGTTTTCGATAAAGTATTGCATGTATTTTAGGTTTATAATCGAACATCGAATTCCCATGTTCACCCCAAATAGCCTCGCCTGATGATCATAAAGCGCAATTTAAATGATCGCCTGGATTTTGGTAAACGTACAAGTTTTCGGTTTCTACCTAGGGCTATGCCTATGCAATCTTGTATGCAGTTATGTTGGTCTGCCTTGAGGCCCATTGCTACCCAACCATTTTGACATTATAGTTCATTACAAGGAACGAACCCAACGATTTTCGTATTTATGCATTTGGGTGTGCATTCTATGTGCCAAGTTGCGCCGCCGCAACGTACCTACATGGGTCCTAAAAAAAGGATGTGAATCTTTGTCGATTATGATTCTCCTTCACACTAGCTCTCTTAGAGCCCTTGCACGCAATCTCTTTACCGCTCATTTGTGGGTTGTCACTTCAAATATACAGTCTTCCTACCATTAGGAGGAGCTAAGAACGTCAACGTTCCTGTAGAACGGCGTGAATTTCCATGGACGTTGCCCACTATGTCTCATCTCAATCCCCGTACTACACAAGTATGATAAGCAAGTGTGATAAATTCTAGCTTTCAGAATGTTGCTCCAGACGCATTCCTCTGATCTAGCTAAAGTGATAAGATCATGTACTAGTTGCAAACAAGCCTATAAGGATAGACGTACTTAACGGATGTCGATTCAACATCCCTAAGGTGTGCGGCCCCTATTAGATGGTCTGATACACCGGCAGATAGCCAATCAATCTGCCTTGGCCTGGATCATGACAGATCATTTAGTTCATAGGATTCACTTCCCTATAAGAGGAAGACACGGCACAACAATGAATCTATGCTTGATCGCAGTCTCAAATCATTTCCATCTTATGAGATTAATCTGGATTACTCCCAAGACTTGAAGTTCTTAGTCCAGTATACTAGTTTGGATGACCTAAATGGAACTGAAATGATATTACCATCAATGATATTTTTACTTATATGGTAGCTACCGTCATAAATGAAAAGCGACAATATCGAACTGTGTTCTGTTGATTAAGTGACAACATAGAATTGATTGGACAACGGAAATTACAATCCAGGTTAAATTCCTTACCAAAGTGTGTTTTGGACCTATCGTTCCTACACTACCCAAGGTAACCCTATTGTGTCACAAGTGGGAAATGAAGCGTTATGAGATGAATGAAATAGTGCAATATGATACATACCTTACGGTGCAAGGTTTCTCTCAAATGTCCTGTGATTGATAATAGCATGATGAAATGTGGTTAGTGTTTTCTCCATGGGGATATAGATATGGAGATTTACATGTAAGTTTCTGAAGAATTACATGGACTGGTTCAAATAGTTCCAAAACCACTAAACACCTTCTTAACTTGTTTGAGGTGTTCACTTACAATCCAACGGATGTTGTATACCCGTTTAAGTGATTATTTGATCAATCAGGGATGAATTATGCCCTTACGTGTTAAACTATGAAGTCGTATTCCAAATTGCTAGAGTAACAATTTATGTCGTTGACGTGAATCTCACTAAGACTCCAAAAGAGCTTGAGAAAACTGCCTCACACCTCAAGATGGAATTAGAGATGAAAGATCTTAGACAAACTCATTTATGCCTTGACCCGAAGTTCAAGCGTTGTTCTGACGGTACCTTGGTTTACCAGTCTAACTACACCCTATAGGTGTCACCTTTTAGTATACCTTTGATCGTCCATACGTTATAAGCAAATGAGACATTGGAAGAGATTATGGAATTTGAAATTCCATGTCTAAGTTCAACTTTGCACTTCGTTGTACTTAGCTCATTGTATTTAGACATAACATCTCCTTCGCTGTTGATCTATTGGTAAAGATGCAGCACCGCGCCTACACACAACCACTGAATTGGTATTAAAGACTACCCTAAAGATATTACGAATTTGGGCAAATCCCAGCGCATCTCGAGCGGATCCGACCCCCTGATCCTCATAATGATGCTTGCCTTGTTTGTTATGCTGACGTTGTACCTATCAAACCCATACAAAGTAAAATCCCCAAATGGTTATTTCTTTACCGTTAGGGATATCACAGCATCTTGGAGGTTCTTTATATGACCTTAGTTGCAAAATCTTCGAATCATTCCAAGACTTACCTTACTTCACTACGCCACAAGTGAGACATGGTTACGAGTTCTTGTTGAGCATATTCGAAGTACTTGTTGTTTTTCATCCATCGTTGAGTCCCAACAACAATCAATGAAGATTATGCTGCATGTATCAACCTAACTAAGCCATGAAGATTATCCATGAAGTCAACGCCAAGACATATTGCGTCTACATCTACATCAGTAGAGTATCAGGAGATTGAAGACATCCAAGCTGATCCCAGACAACCTTGTCGACCTCTACACGACGTCATTGCCGAAGTCAACCTTCCAGAAGCTTGTCCGAGGAATTGGTATGCCTAAAGGCTGGTTTGGTATTGCTGTGCTTTGAAAAAAAAAAATTGTTTCAGTTGTGTTGTGAGAATAAGCTTATTTTTGTTGCTTCACGTTTTCAGTTTTTTTTCACCCAAAACTGTTAAAATAAGCTGTTTTTAAGTGTTTACCAAATAGCTTTTTGAGCTCAGCTTTTTTTTACACCCACTTTTTATAAATTCACCTCAGTATCAAACCAATACTATCATATGCAATGCTTGTAGTTCTCATTTGTAAGTTATGTCATACTCAGGGGGAGTATCCAGAAGTATACTCACTTGACCTTAATGTACTCTTTTTCCCTACGATTATGAGTATTTTTTCCACTGGGTTTTTGCTACCTAACTAGGTTTTAATGAGGCACCCATCCTGGGCTAATCATACCCTTGTGAGCTCTTCTACTTGCATCCAAAAGACATATAGTTTTGACTTAATGCAACTTCTCACTTTTCTCCTTAGTTTATGAGTTTTTCTCCCACCTTGGGTTTTACCATAGCGAGGTTTTGTGAGTTTTACCTTTTTATGAATTATTTCGTTGATTTGAGACTCGCATTCGGTCATTGTGTCGACGACTTTATCAGCTGTACTTGTTTCATCATTGAATACCTGATTCACCATTTACTTGAGTATTTACACACTCAAGGGAGAGTGTTGCAGTCCTATTAGATTAGGAATGTAATTGTGTAAATCCTAGTATATCTTGGAATATCTTATATTCCTATTAGGAGTTGATTACCTATTAAAAATTGTAATCCTAAAAGGGTAAGGAATTAACCTTCCCCACTACTATAAATAAAGGCACAATGGGGTGTAATAGAATACACCCACAATTACATATCTCTCACTTCTCTCTACTATTGCCGCACCTTTCTCTCTCTCTCTCTATGGCCTCCATAATTGTTCAGTAAATTATGCCTACAACATATATATATATATATAACAATAAGGGGGGAGAGGGTGGGCTTAACCTCACAATGGGCTAGCAATAATGTGGTTCAAATTTGCCTTTGACAAGAATGGAACCTAAAATCTTTCACTTACAAGTGAAGAGGAATATCACTAAACCGTAGTACTAAGTGACTATTTATACAGATTATTACTAATGAAGTTTATTTTGTCACCATCTTTGTAAAATTTTCCCAGTTTAGCCCAACTTCCTCATTGTTTTCTCTATTTCTTTTGAATCAAACTCCAATGTGGTAATGGTAGGTTACGTCAGACATCTCTCACTTTTTGAAAGCTTCCATTGTTTATCATTGACCAAGAAATAAACACTGACTGACAGTCCACTGTTGAACTCAACAGCTTCTCTCTCTCTCAAAATTGGGATTCAACATGTAAAGAAAATTTTTGAGGGAAAAACTTGTATAGAGAAGACAAGTGATGGTGAAGCTCACCGATTTCTTTATTATCGTTGAATGCGTTTGAATTTTGAAATCTGTGTAGTGAATAAATACAAATTTAAAAATTTAAGCTTATCCAATGATAATAAATAGAATGGTGATCATTATGAGCAAAAATGCACTCACAATTTTTCTGGCTTTTAGGAGAAATTTTTCGGCGTTCCTGGCACACGAAATGAGTTGGCTTTCCCAACAAATAACAATTTGCCACCTAGCTCTTTCATTTTTCTGGAATAAAAAAATGCCAAATGTTAATCCTATATCAATACAATTCCTAATCTAACCCTATTGTCAAGAACTCTCAGTAACTTAGACCAACAAACACATAAAACCCTCCACGCCGCCGCCATACCAGCAACAACCCACCTCCACCAACGGTCAGCGAATTCATCTGCGACATCCCATCTCTTCTCACTTATTTCCTCGTTTTCTCTCTCATCTTCCCTCCGTTTTCTCCTTCTCTTCGGCATGGGACCCAAGATGGTCGACGACAACTGCAATCCTTAAATCTGCTATCTCCGATTTCCGATCTAAGAATCAGTGAGGTCGCTGACCTCTCGTATGTCCTTATCCGGCAAAAGAAAAAAAGGAAGAGAAAAGGAGAAAGAAAGGGAAAGGGAGAGAGAGAAATGGGTGAGGCCTGGAGGAGCAAAAGAGGGATGGGTGGGGTGAGGGTGTTAGGCGCAGAGGATCGGAATCTGGGTAAACTTTGTTTTGTTTTTACTTAAGTTCATCTTTTTTTAATTAAAGTTACAGGGGTGAAATTGAAAGTTGAAAAAAAAATGAATTAATTCAGCTATCCCTAAAAGGAAGAAGGCTAGGTGTTTGATGTTCATTGGTCTGGAACACAAACTGTTACTAGTGAGTTGGTATTCGCAGTACCTAGAAAAATTTCTCGGCTTTTAGACCATGTACGAAGCAGGCATTAAATTAGTGTTCTCGGAGATACGAAAGCCGGTTAGGCTGAAACCATAGGATTCGAAAGCTCTGGCTCTTAGTTCTGCTCATTGTTACAATTGTGCAGATTAATGCATTTTAGCTGAACTTTTAGCCGAGCAAATTCCGAAGAAATTTTAAATCCCCTGCGGATTGGAATTAAAAACAGTGTCCATGTACTGGCCTCTTTTTCCGTTGTTGTATTTACAAATACACCTAATCTTCAGAAACAGTCTAACTAGTAAAAGACCAAGGCTTTTAATTGACCTTCACTATTCTTTTCTTTCAGTAAGTATTGTGTTGAAGTATTCTTCCTGATATGGCTGCTGCCAGTGCTTTCGTGAAATCGGGATCCTTTGTCAAGGAAGAAGCCATCTGCTCCACCAAAAATTTGCGAACTTCGGGTGTTTCAGTTCTTATTTTTGTGCTCTTGGCATCAGCAGTACTGGACTTGGACTTGGTCAAGTCAAGAGTAATTGTAGGTCCAGTTGAGCCAAGGGAGGTTGAGCAAGGGACGGATCCTATTGCCACGCAGTGGTTTGAGTCCGATGTTGCTTCAATTTGGGAAGGGTTGGGGTGGTTGTGTTCACCTTCATAAGTTGCCACCAAAATAGATTGGTCCTCAACACTTCTTTGAACCTGAAAAGCAAACCACTTAGCCAAAATTACATTTAACGTATAAGAACAATGAAAAGCAAACGAAATCGTCTATTTACACTAAGTTTTAAGCAACAAGAAGGAAGGTTAATGAATTCACTCACCTTCTTTTTGACAGGGCAGCTTGGAGCAAAAGAGCATTTGAAGTAAGCTCTAGGACAAGGATTATCCCTAGTAACTTTTTGGCCATATTTCCTCCATTGATATCCATCTTTCACAACCTATTAAAATACACATAAAATTGCTCAATACAACAACTCAAATAAATAAAATTGAGTTCATTGTAAGTATGTGACATTGATTACGGATTGAGGACTAACTAATTACCAAGCTTGTATCAGATGCTTCGGTCTGGACACAAGCCCTTGAAATCTTAGCCTTGACGATCTCTTCTCTTGGTTTCTTGTAGGACTCTCCATCACTGGAACTGCTCTCCGAGTTTCCATTCACTGCTCCATTCATGATATTATTACTGTTTGTGTTGTTGTTGCTGCTTTCGGACTTTCTTTTCTTTGAAATTGGGCTAAGCTCCTTCTCAGGGTTCTTGCTCATGTACTCCAACAGTTGGCTTCTCAAAGCATTGTAGTTCTCTCCCATCACCGTCAACATTTCGGTTAGCTTCTTGTTCTCTGCACTCACTCGGTGCAATTCTTCCAATAGAGCACCACTCTGAATCAAAGCAGATCATAAACCTTTTAGCCATGGAACCCAAGCAGTTATATTTCTTGATATCAAACTACATATGCTCTGATACCATATGTTAAGCTTTCAAATAGACGCTTCAGCGGTCTACTACTAGTTAAACATTTATATTTCATGGTAGCGAAAATCCTAAACGCGTGCTTCAACGGCCTACTACTATATATATAGTTCATGTTTCAAGTGTTAAAGAGGTTGTATATTGAAGTTTTATAAGCAGTAGATTAGTTCTTCCTAAAGAAAAAGATTGTGAAAAATAAATAGTAAAATATCCTTATAAACCATGAAGGCAGGCCTTATTGGCAACCACAAAACAAGAAGATAGAGAAGACAAGGTGGAGAAAACTAAGAAGCCAACCTCTTCTTTAGGTGAAAGCTGCCTCCCGAAGTCGATCAATATTTTGCTATGCACCTCTTTTTTGATCATCTGAAATTAATCAAAGCAAATATTTAAACTTCTATAAGTTCATGAGCAACTTTTATAAACAATTAAGCAAAATGATGTAACTATTATTCGTGAGATTTTAATACATATAATTTTCGACTTACCGGAGTATCATCGAAAAGTCTGAGAGGCATGGAATTAAGATCCAAAGAAGCATCATCATCATTTGCAGCTGAGTAGTCCATTTCCTTTGAAATTAACAACACTATCTCTTCCTTCCTTGTATTAATCCTCAAGAAAATCTCTCAAGCCCTCAAGTTTGACCTAAATCTTGACCAAGTAGTTGTGTGAAACTGTCTTGAGTTTTACCAAATGAAAGGCAGTTTAATATATAGAACCAGAAAAAGCTCTCATACTGTCTTGAGTTTTACCAAAATGAAAGACAGTTCAATATATACAACCAGAAGAAGCTCTCATAAGAGATGAGTAGAGAGAGGAAACTGGGAAGAAAGAGAGAGAGAAGGAAAGATAAGAGATGAGTAGTGTCAGTGAAGAGCTGTATATAGAGACTGGCTTTTGGTGTGCGTTTATAAGAGGAATAATTATATATAAGAACTGCAAGTTCTACGACGTGTCGGTCGTCATGGAGTTTGAATTTCCTTCTACTTGATTTTTCTAGTCAAGCACGCCACACCAAGAATTAAATAAGTCATTTGAATTGTATTGTGTGTGTATGCTAATGAATTTATTTTACTTTTAATATTTTAATAATTTATTATTTTATTTTAAAGAATAGTGGAAGGAAGCAAGAGAAGTTCTATATTGACCCGATGATGTCTCTGTCATGCTATTATAATAAGTTCTACTTTTTCTGTTTTTCTAATTGGGGGTAATGAATATCGTATCAATGAGTAATATTATGGGTTTGCTTTTCTGTCACGTTTTGAACTTCGAAGCATTTTTTCCACGTTTAATGAACCTATGTACTGTTTTTTGTTTTTACATGGATGAAAAATGCATACATCTTTAAAAAAAATTAATGAGAAGGATTTGAAAACTTTGAATTTTAACGATAATGATAAAATAAAGGGTAAAATAAATAGTACTAAATTTGACTTGTAATTGTAAAAATGTGATCTTTCGTTAAAGTGAACAGTACCGGAAGCTTTTCATTAAAATTTATTATATATTTTTGTATTTTTTGATTTGCATGTCCAAACTTGCCAACGCATTTATTGTAAAATTTCAAGTGAAGGATATTTTACAGTTTTACAAAGACACAAATTAAACTTTTGTTTATTAGCAGTGATAACTTGAACTTGGAATTGGAATCACATTCCATTTATCTAAAAACTAGTTGATTTGAAAAAAGAGAAAAAAAAAGTTACATTAAACTAATATTTCATAATCAATCGATGAAGATCTACATTGGACGGTAGATTTAGAACTAACCATGAGGTGGATCACCATCTAGGCAAACTAACATTCTTCATTCTTCCGGCAGCTAACTTTTACAACCTCCTTGTGCACATGCATGGCACATATGTTTTACGGACAACATTAGGGTTAGTATACGGTACTTTTTAAGAAAAAAAAAAGGTATTAGTATTTTTTAATTTGTATTAGTATTTTTTAATTTGAACATGAATTTTGTAATGCAATCACATCTACGTATAACATCTTTACCTTAATAGTGCAATAAAACATTCATAACATACCTTATTAGAGCCTGAGAGCAATAACAAAGTCATTATTATATGTTATTAATTAACTAAGACTAGCAGATGCTCACACACACGGTTAAACAATTTCAGTTTATTTATTTATTTTATTATGAAAGTGTGATTAGTTTTAAATTTTTTTTAAAAAAAGTTATGAAAATTGGGACAATGATGAGCAATTGTGTTTTTTATTTTTAAATAGGGCATGTGATACTAACATGAATGTTAGGTTGCTGTAAAAAAAGGGCAAAATTGATGTTTATGTAATTACTAAATTGTTTATGTTTTTTTTATTTTTGTTCAGTTTTGGTGAGAGGGTTGAAATAGTAATTTTATACAGTTTTAGTTGACAATTAGAATTCTATTAATAAGTAGTTTAAATAATCATATTTTGACAAAAAAAAATTAAAAAAATGGAAAGAAAAAAAAAAGGAGTAATTAGGTTTTCATCCTTATTTTTACTACTCTATTGATTAAAACCTTATTACTTTTCAATTTTTGATCAAGGTCCTTTGTATTAATAATATCATTAATTATTTCAATAATAAAATATTTTTTATTTCTAAATATATTCATTTAATATTTAAAATGTTACAATTAGTATATTTATATTTATGGCTAAATTTTTTATCATATATTTTTATTTTTAGTTTGTACCCATTTTTAATTTGCAACCCTTTTTTAATTTGTACCAATTTTCCTTTCAATTTTAATTTGTACCCATATATTAATTTCTTTTTGTGCCCATATTTTTTACAGTTTTATTTGTATTGTACCCATATTTATTTATTTATTTGTACCCATTTTTATTTTTGCTAAATGTACCCATTTTGAAGAATGTACCCATGTTTTGATACAATCATTTTTTGGTTATTTTTTATGAATGTACCCATGTTTACACACACACACACAATAGTATATTTATATTTTAATATTTTTAATCCCACAAATTATGTTTTTTATTTAAAATCTCATTACTATAAACAACTATAAATTTTAATTTTTAATTTAAAAAATATAGTAACGTACATAGAAATAAATTATCAATTAATTTTAGGGACTTGGATCAAAAATTGAAAACCAACAAAGTTTCAGTCAAAGATTGTTCATAACTAGGGACCGCATCCAAAGTCTCCCAAAAAAAAAACTATAACCGTATCATTATTAAGTAACTATAGTAATGATTCTTATGTAACCTTAGGTTGTAAACTTTAACAACATTTTTTAAACTTCGTTAAATATGAATGTTAACATCAATAGATCAATAGTCTTAATTATTATTTTTTTTTTAGGGGGACAACTGGTGGTAAGCCACAATTATCTACCCCTTCTAGGCATGAAGAGGCTTTAGGGAATTTCACTCTGCCCGTGGCCATAGTCAAGCAGACTTACCAGCTCAGAACATTAAACTTGGGTGTCCGTAGAATTTATGACAATATTTCTTCTATATATATTCTACATGTGTTAGAAAACTAATTAGCAACATGGGGTGCCCAACTTCATATAAGCACATAATGTTCCATAATTTTCACATGTAGGATTTACACTCTCAATATATTTGTGTGTGTGTGTGTAAATTTTTTTTTAAGGTAACTAATTAAATTAATTAAGTAGCCAAGCTTCTTATAGGGTTGTATGTGTTGGAAATATGTCATAAAAGTCAATCATGAGATGATACTTTACGGATATTTCACATATTAAACTTATTTAGTTTAAGGGAAAGTGTTATTGTTTAAAGCCATCTCGTTAAATGTTCAATGCTTAAACAATAAGTCCAAGGAATATGCAATAGATAATGTAATCTAAGGAAGTTAGATTCATGAGACCTTTTTTTCTCATGCACATATCCTAAACGTTCATGATCATAGAATTGTAAATTGGGCATTGGCACTTCGATAAGATCAGTACATATTATGTCTTCTTTCTTTAGAGAGTGATTAGTCTCGAGTTAATGGTGTGAAAGACATCAAGATAAGTATGTAGCTACTCAACAGAGAGTGAGTTCATTGAACGCGATCAACCAGGAGTTCTTGTACTCATGTCATATGAGTTCTCACTAGTTGGAATACTTCAAAGTAGTCCTATGGCCTAAGACACCACAATTGTATTGTGGATACGTCTTTGATTATTTGATGATGTGTCAATAACCTTATGGTTTGTTCCATGCATTGTTGAGATCAGTGATTCTGTGAGTATACAACAAGTGATATCTAACTTTCAATCGTTGAAGTACAATACTCTATGATATGATTTAAGAGTCTCTAGTCAGAACACATGAATATGATTTAGGAATCATGTTCCAAATCACATATAAGTGTACATGTCAGTGTACAACAATGGATCTTTAACCTTCAAAAATTGAAGAAGAATACTCTATATGTTATGATGACGAATTGGCCATAGTACATGAATAAGATTTTGGAAGTATGTTTCAAATCACATTCAAAGTAATCATATAACAAGAGAATCACATTGGATAGTAGACATGAATAAACTATCAACCAAACAATGTGATAAAAAATATTGATATAAAGAAACATTGTATTGCATTGTAATCTCAAATTGAATAGGTTATCCACGTCTTCTACTGAGTTTGGGTAGCCATGACATATTGCTAGGTATCATTCATGGTTTGTGGAAACCCTGAAGATTAGCAATCACTAATCTTCACTACAGGGAGAATTGGAACAATCTTTCAATTCACAATTGATTAGCAAAAGTTCTAATCGCCAATTGCCTTACTGACCAGAACCTAATGGATTGCACATCGTGTAAGCTAATGATTGAAGAATACAACAGAATTGAGTAAGAACAATTAAATGGTTTATTTTATTATGGCTAGGATTAATTAATATGTTAATTAAACAAACGAATAAATTCATTTTAAACCTTGAGTTAGTATTGGGCCTCTAAGTCTCATGCACTTCGAACCATCAAGCTCATTAACTTAAATTGTATGACAACTTGAAACACAAGGGACCCAAAAGCTCAATGACTTGACATGGCCGGCCATTAGAGAATGGAGAGGGATTTCACTTAAGTGGAAAACACTATATATAAATGGAAATATCAACTCATCCCTCATTTGGGTTTTCAAGAGGCCAAAGGGAGGAAAAATCTCTCTTTTCTCTCTTGGAGGTTGGCCCCTAGGAGAATAATCTCTAGCTATTTTCTTCTCCTAGGTCGCTCATCTTCTTCCTAAATCAAACTTGGTGTCGAAACGTAAACGTCTCTTACTTTGGTGGGTTGGGGAATCCATTCAAGCATCTAAATTTAAGAATCCAAGGAGACAAAATAATGAAGATGAAGGTTGTGGAGTTCAAATCAAAGAGAGGAATGAAGGCCCTCACTTTGGGTGATTATCCTTTGCCTATGCAAAGTGGATCTACAAAGGTATAACAAATCTCAACTGAAATTGGTACGAGGCGGAATATCCTGCAAATAAAAATTAAGTTTGCATAGTAGAATTGTCAGATGAGCTAGTCAACTAGTTACAAGTTTGTCAGTGACCTAAAGTATAATTGCAAAAACAAAACTTAATTAACTAGTACGTCTAACTAGTCAGAGTCTACCCAAATTTGTCTCACAACAACAATTCCCAAACTTGAACACATTCACATATCATTTCATTATGCCAATGACAATTACAAAGAAATTATGAATTCAAGTATGCTGGATTGACTAGTCAAACTCGCCAGTCAACTAAGTACAGGTTCGTTAGTTAACCAAACACAAATCGATCAATCAAACTTAGTTTACTATAAGTTATCCTAGTCAGCAACAATTCAGTTCATTACTCATAATATGCATTATAAACTTAGTCGCAAACACATATCAAATAACAACCCATAGGATGCATGAAACATATGCTAATAAATAAGATATGTGGACAAGTTTAAGAAACAAAGAACACAATAAGTTTTTGGTTGGAAAAACCCACCTTTGGGTTAAAAAAACCGGGAACTCCACAGAGTCCAATCCACTAGTGCAAATAAGGTTCTTACAAATTATCACAACAAGCTTAATTCCTAGATCTAATCTACATAGTAGTTTTACCTTTGTGACACCGAGACTAACACAAACAAAAGAAAACAATATGATGATGAAAATTATATGAAATTTGGATTCAATGACCAGTCAATTTCTCTAGTCAAACAGTTGAAGGAAGAAACCAAATTGAATCCAACCTAGGTTTGTTTAAAGATTTGAAACTTATGAAAAACTAGACCATTGAAAAATGCAGCCCTTAACTCATAAATATGTGTAGTGTTTTGTTGCGAAAATTATATTAATCGAAATTAACCCAATTAAGTTTTAAATTTTAATGCTCGCAAGTGTACAAATCGTAGTATAATTATAGTAGGCAAGCACAAGATTGTTCCAACTAAAATTGATATATTTCTAATTATCTAACTTAATTTATACTTCACTTGAATTGGAAGTCTACGATTAATGATTTGAGAAAAATTTAGGACTTGAGATTCTACACGGATAAAATGTAAAATGAAATTAACAAGTGATTGAGAATGATGAACAACTTGCAAAGAAAATTATAAATCAGTTGTGAAAGACACTAGAGCATTGGATTCAGCATAACCAATCCTACTTTATTCCAACAATTAATCATTAACAAATAAACATCCATCTAGACAGTCTAGTTCCTTTAATTCATATACTATGTATACCCCTATGTGCTAACAATCTATGGCATCTAGATAACTAAACACATACGAATTTATTATGATTTGGGAACTAACTAAAGGGCCGCATGAAACCTGGTGTATGGCATCTACATCTAGGAATTCATGGTACCATTTGCAGGACAGTCAAATCGAATAAATAACATGACATATGCGTTAATTTGCATCTCATACACTCAATTCAAACCAAAGTGGTGGCCACTCACCAAGATTAAAATCAAGCTAATAAGCACAACAAAATGATACTCGAAGTGAATGCAAATTCATTAATAATTAAACTGAAGTTTCAAGAATTCATAGGGAAAAGAAATTAGTTCAACATAATCGGAAATATTATTGAATCCATAAAATTAAGAAGAAAACTAAGTTTAGAAAAACCCTAAAAACTCCTTGCTTTGTCGCAGCCTTCTTACCGTGCCTTTTCTTTCCTTCCTTGTGGAATGATGATCAATTTGCCCCCTTTGAATTCCTCTTATTTTCTCTATTTCTTTCATTCCTCTTAATTGTTGATAAATTAAGCAAGTAGACTAGCCCTTGCAAGACGGTGTGAGTTCAACCTCGTCGGCGACTAATCTAACACCTAATCTAACAAAATCTATCGTTTGACAAAAAAAAAAAAATCATCTATAAATTAATTCCAATCAAACTCCAGCAGTTCCTTTTTGTTTCTTTTGTCTTTTCCCTTCAACTTCATTCTTTCATTTTCCGTAACCGACCAAAGTTTAAAACCAATCTATTGTGTAACATCCCACATTACCCAAGGGTGAGGATCTTGTAAGCCTTATATGTTTATTCCCATCTTTACATAGAGTAAGCCTTATATGTTTATTCCCATCTTTACATAGCACGAGGCCTTTTGGGAGCTCACTGGCTTCGTGTTCCATCGAAAATCCGAAGTTAAGCGAGTTTGCTGATGCGAAATATATAAGCACACAAATTAAACCCTCTTTTTATCAATTGTAGTAAAGTATGTAAGTAGGGATCGTTCTAGGCCGGGGATTAGGAGGGATTGCTAAATCACTTGGAAACTGACTTGAAAACGTAAAAACAAAGTTTAAAACACTAACTAGACTCAAAGAATGCAAAACTATACTTTAAAACACTAAAACAAACCAAAAGACTCAAAACAGCCCCTAAACACTCAAAACTACCTTAAACACACAATTTGGGCAGTTTTGGGACTCTAACACAAACTTGGACGAATTTTGGTTTTCTAATGAACTAAAACACTTAAAAACATAATCTAAGACAAGTTCTAATTAATATGACTCAAAGAAATAAGATGGGGTTGATTTTGGATGAAAATAATTAAATTAAGACAAGAACAAAGTAAACAAATTCTTAGACAAATTTAAGTGAATCAAAACAGATTGTAAAATGAATTTGAATGAAACTTATGGATGGAAGGCTAGCTAGGAGGTTCTTCTCCACACATGTCACACTTGCATACAAAACGATTTGCTTTTCGATAAGCTATGAATACTCAACGCCCCAAATTAACCGTGAATTGCACTAATTAACCCTCAGTTTTTCCACAAGTTATTGGATTGGATGATTGCATACGACAACCCAAAACATTCCCTACAAGTTCCCTACATGAATTGCATAATAGAGATACAAGCACGAATCATTAAGTTCTATGAAAAACATAAGCATTGACGAGGCACTCGTTACTATGATTTGCATGAAACTTATGCCAAGAATTTACTTAACGTGATTGTGACTAGCAACCTTCATTACTTGTGAATATAAGTTCATAACGATTAGGTGAAACTCCCTTATATTCTAGCGTTAAATTCATGCATGAAAATTAAGCGTGCACTCTCAACCAACATACACAAATCATTTTTTATACGATCGGATAAGTAAATTGAATTCACAACTTATGAATCACAACTGGATGTAATCAAATCATATTGTAAGTATGAACATGGTTTCGAATCACCCCCTAACTAAGAGGGGTTTAGTTCCTCATACTCACAAGGCAAAGATACATAAAATTAGACATTAAAATCAAAGGAAAGAAAACACTTAAAATGCTCCAACTTGGGTAGCAAGTGCATCCAAGAATTCTCCTTTGCTTGCTTGCGGCAGATTGCTTTGTGGACGGGTTTTTGGGTAGTTTTATGATGTAGAATGGATGGGGAATGGTATGGAAAGGTTTAGGGTAAGTGTGGAGGAGTGTTTAAGGGTTGGAGGGTGGTGGAGAACTAGGCAAAGAGGGTGGAAGAAGGTGGAGTGGCTGTTATGTTTTCTAGGCACTAGAATGGTGTTTTTGGGGTGTTTTGCTACCTAGGGTGAGTATGGACGAATTTCTGTGATGAATGGTGAATATGAGAGTGTGAACCCTTTGCCAAGGGGTGTAAACATGTATAGATAGGCCCCAAAAACCTTAGAGAATCAGGTTAGGCTAGGGAGAATGCACGACAAAGAGTGTATGTGGTGTGCAATGGTCCAAGGGTGAAAATGAAGTGATGATGCAAAGTGTGAAGGGTAAAATGGAGTGGTCTTGTAGCTAGGGGGCATGAATGATTGTTTACATTGCATAGAGATGGAAAGGGAGGTGAAAATGTGTCAATAAATGGGTCAAAGGTGCAGCAACATGTGGTACACAAGGCATGGGATTCCAAATGTGAATGATGGAGCATCAATTGGTGCATGTTATGGTTGTGAAAGTTGTATAAAATTTTGTGGGTGAAGGGAACAAGAGGTATTAAGCAATTAAGTGTAATAATTAAATGAATTGAAGCATGAAATCAGAAATTATGTAGGGGACAAGAGTGATCAAGCATGGCATGAGAATCCAAAGGGAATTCTATGTTGTTTTGCATGGCAATGAAGGCAAGTTGGGGTGACAAATTTTTGGGCTGAGTTCTTCATATTTTGGACCATAATTCTTCACATTCTTGGCCTCTTTAGTTCTCAAATTCGTCCATCCACTTTGGCCCAAATATGTGACATGCATTCCAAGCTCCATTTTGCTCCAAAATGCTCCAAAATGCATCTTCTTGCCTACTTTGTCCATAAAATCTGAAAACACACGAAAATGACTTTAAACATTAAAATAACTAAGGAAACACGACATAAATGCACAAGAACAAGCCAACTAAGTCGCATAAATATGCTCCTATCATTTGCGCGAGAGCAATCCCATGATGGGTGACCTATTGGAAGTTATCGCGTGAGTTCCCAGAAACAAAATCGTGAAGGCGTGGTCAGGGCCCAAAGCGGACAATATTGTGTTACATTGGAGTTGAGCTCGGGATGTGGTGGGGGCTCGGGCCAGGATGTGACAATTTGGTATCAGAGCCAATCCCTGGTCAGAAGTGTGCCGACGAGGACGTCGAGCCCCTATGGCAGGTGGATTGTAACATCCCATATCGCCCAGGGGTAAGGATCCTGTAAGCCTTATATGTATATTCCCATCTCTACCTAGCATGAGGCCTTTTGGAAGCTCACTGGCTTCGGGTTCCATCGGAACTCCGAAGTTAAGCGAGTTCGCGCGAGAACAATCCCATGATGGGTGACCTACTGGGAAGTTCTTGTGTGAGTTCCTAAAAACAAAACCGTGAGGGCGTGGTCAGGGTCCAAAGCAAACAATATCGTGCTACGGCGAAGTCGAGCCTAGGATATGGTGGTGGCTCAGGCCAGGATGTGACAATTTGGTATCAGAGCGAATCCCTGGCCAGAAGTGTGCCGACGAGGACGTTGGGCCCCTAAGGAGGGTGGATTGTAACATCCCAGATTGCCTACGGGTGAGGATCCTGTAAGCCTTATATGTATATTCACATCTCTACCTAGCACGAGGCATTTTGGTAGCTCACTATCTTCGGGTTCCATCAAAACTCCAAAGGTAAGCGAGTTCGCGTGAGAGCAATCCCATGATAGGTGACCCACTGGGAAGTTTTCATGTGAGTTCCCAGAAACAAAACCGTGAGGGCGTGGTCGGGGCCCAAAGTGGACAATATCGTGTTACGGTGGAGTCGAGCCCGGGATGTGGTAGGGGCCCATGTCGGGATGTGACAATTGCCTTGTGCTATTCGGTTACTGCTACAACCATAGCCTTCATATTGCCCTCTTCAATTCTCTACTTGATTCCAAACATTAATTGTATTTCCCAAATGGACATCCTCCAATTTCATTCCAATGAGTAACCTGAAAAAAGATTGAAATAAAACTAATTTAAGCCACATGTATTTTCTAAATCACAATATGTAAATCCATAGTCTACACTTCAATCAATGGCCATAGGCATTTAAACATACCACCTGATTATATTAATATCAAGAAATTAACATGATTTTGATCAAATTCATTAGTTTGACTATAGAAACTCAAAGTCATTTAATTCCTCTCATTTAAATCCTACATATCATCATAAAATGTAACTTCCAAGGTGAAATACATAATAAATTAAATATGCGCTAATCATGTTTACACATATTTGATATATGAGAAAATGTTATGCAACTAGGTTTTAAGTGAAGAACACAAAAGAAATCACAAAGACTTTTAATACACTCTTGAAAAATTTAAGCTTTCTAACCTAAAACAAATGAGATGTTAAGAACATTTGAGCAAGTATTTTCATGGATAGTTCATAAAAATTCAATTTTCATGGATAGTTTATAAAAATTCAATAAAGAACATTACCAAGAAAATGCTTGATGCTTCTAGGGCATCTAAGATGGAGATGAAAAACAAAGACTCTCTCTAAAATTAATCTCATTCAGCCAAAAACCAAATAAGCCCTAGCTGCACTTTTAAAGAGAGGCATGAATGTTTCAGACAAGGGGAACAAGGAGACACATGTCAAAAGCCAAAGCAATCATTTCAAATGAAGGGTGAGAAAACCACACTTGGGAAAAAAGTGTCAGTCAGCCCATGTGGGTTGTCTTAAAGTGTCTGCTCAGCTAGCTGGAAAAGTAGGGAGCAATTCTAACCGGACAACATCAGTAATCAAAATACAACAGAAATTTTAAACGTGAAATATATATGCATGAACAAAACTTTAAAGTGATGGTCCAAATCTTTGAGCAAATATTTCCAACATTAGTAGCCCCTTGTGCAGAGAATGTCCTAAAACTAATTTGAGCGCGTGTGGTACATAAACAATATTGACAAGGAAAACCAAACACAAGTCTAGACTACACAACTCTCATTGTGAATTTAAGTTGAGTCATGATTCACAACTACTAGGCTTCGAATTTCAGGGTTAACTTTTGTTTTTTATTGCATACAAGCGTGCTTATGTTATTTATTTAATTGTTAAATGCATATGAACTTATTTTTATCAAATTATTCCTTCAGAATCGCGAGGTGTGTGACATTAGTAGTACACTGGAGAAGGGTTCTGCTGTATAATTCCTTCGAAGTTGATACTTGCGATTTGCGTCCAGTGTAATAGGGTTAAGTTTAAAACATGCAAAACGCGTCATTTTATGAAAATTCAGTTAAGTTGGGTTCGGTTTCTAAACCATTGAAACTGAAACCGAACTAATAAATTTCGGTTCGGTTTGTTTTTTCTAACTTGGTTTGGTTTTTCTTCGGTTTAGTTTTTTTCCGACTTTGACGTAGTGTTCGGTTTAGTTTTTTCCGCTTTTCGATTTTCGAACACACCCTAGATAGTAATGTTCAAATACGAAGAATTTTATCGAGAATTTGACTTCCTCATTGTCGTGCAGCTAAAAGGAGACTATTCTTAAACAAATGCCATAATTATAGTTTTGCGAAAATTAATTAATCTGGAATGACGGTTAAACCGCGTACACATCAGCAGAGTAAACTATCAGTAGAAATAAATCATTTACAAATTATGATTGTATATAAATATATGCGTGTATATATGATAACAAAGACATGTTACTTAGAATAAACTTTTACTACGTATTGACCCCTTGTCAAAGCTGTTTTTGTTGAATATACATGATGAATTGGAATTATACATTAAAACAATAAATGTTTATGCCGAGTGTAAATCCACTCAAAAATGGAAGATTGATTAAGGTGAATCTGATGGTAAATAACCATGGACTTTTTCATTCTTTCTTTGTTTTGTGAAAAGCCAAAAGTATTACGTCTTAAATTTCATCTCTCCCTCGGAAAAATACAAGGGTTTTTCCAGTGTATTCTTTCACATGCATGAGTGCATATTTTATCGACAAAAATGCAAGGAGATTATCTTTTTGGACCATATTTTATAAACCACATGATGTGATAGTTGGTGGTTGATCCCTTTTTTATGGATTTAAAGAAGGAATCCAACTATCAACTAGTACATTATGTGGTCTACAAAATATATATGATCAAAATAAATGGTCTCTCTAGTTTCATCCTTTATGGACTTCACAAATCAGTCTCCCTCCTTCCTTAGTATAAAGTTTCAAGGCTTCCTTTGATATTTTCTTAGCCAAAGATCAATAAAATCCTTACTAATTAGCCTATCAATGGGGTAATTTTTTGACATAATTAATAAAATATTTATAATAATTATGCATAGGTTAATGAAGCATGCCACATGGGTTTAAGCTAGTTAGAAAATAACTATTATATCCTTTTCTTTGCACTCCATTCCATTCCTTCTTCTTCCCTCTTACAACTCAAAAATCCAAAATACAAAAATAATCCAAAAAATCCACAAGGCAACATATGGACTTTTACCCAAGAAAGACATGATTGCCCTCATTAAATAGGTAGGCTTCTCAGATACTCCCATGTGTAGCTCAACATCTCTGGAAGTTGAAGCAGCTGACTACGATTGCTCAAGCTTCCCTGCTTGTGGCAAGGAAAAGTCAAAGGCAATAAACGAAGACACTAGTAAAAAAAAAAAAAAGGTTGCGCGACGACATTTTGCGTGACAGACAAAAATTCGTCGCACAAGACGCACTTGTGCGACAACACACCAAATTCGTCGCGCAAAATAGAATATAAATAAACCAAACTTGTGTGACGAATTATTTGTTGCTCAAGAATACTTAGCGCGACAATTTTTTTTTTGTCATCGCATAAAGTTAGCAAGAAAACATGGGTAATTTAATTTGGCAGGAAAAACTTGCGAGACGAAAGTTTACTTTTGCGCGACAAATATTCGTCGTGCAAGTTCCACCAACTTTTCCCCTTCCAATGCATCTGAATCAAGTAATAAATCTAAGACTATTTAATGCAGATGTTTGCACGACAAAGAGTTCGTTGCGCAAAGATCCTAACTTTGCTATTTATAGGCGCTTCTACTATCTTTTTCTTCACAATTTCATGCTGAGATGGCGGATAAAAACAACAATGAGAGTGTGCGTAAGGCCGACGAGCATGATATGAGAGAACATTTTGCGTTTGCTCGTGCAATTGCTGCAACTATGAGGAATAGTTGCCCCACTGCTGAGTGGCGTTCTTGGAAAGATGTGCTGGGATATGTGAAAAAGCTTGTGATGGATGAACTATTAGTAAGTTTATTGTTGATGGATCAATAATTTAGTTTGTGAAATTTTTAGTTATATGTTGGAATTAATTATATGTATATCTGTGTAACAGCGTAAGTATGTTTTTGATGATGAACCGAAAGAACAATTGATGAAGTTGCTGGAGGATGCGTTGGAGGAAGGTTACAGTATGTGGCGTTATGAAGTCTTGCAGAATGGAGCAGGATCATCCAAATAGTAGTTTAAAGTTTATGTTTTGTACGACAATTTTAAATTTAAGGTTTTTTTAATCTAATTTATGTATTTGGACTTAATTAAGCACCCTGGCTATGGCTTATATGTGTTTTTAATCTTTAATGAATATCGTACTTATGCTAAAAATAATTGTATGGATGAAGACATAAATTATTTGTAGATTAAATATTTAAGGTATTAACTATTTTTAAAATAATATATTAGGTATTAATTATTTATAGAATAAATATTTAAAGTATTAATTAATTTAAGAATAAATATTTAAGGTATTAAATTGTTTGTGAATATTTGTTTGTAAGTACAAAGTTTACGTAAACATAGATATCTATGTTTACGTAAACTTTGTAATTACAATTATTTTATTCTATTCGTCGTGCAATATATTGAGCGACGCTAAATCATTGCTCAAATACACCTTGCGCGACGAATACATATGTTTGTCGCGCAATGCTCTGTCTGAATGCATTCAAACCTTCCAATTTATTGCTCATTAATGATGCATTTTGCGCGACGGCTTATAGTTTTGCGCGATGAAATAGTCGTCGCGCAAAGTTGTCTTAGTGCTATATTAACAGAGTTTCAGAGTCGAAGTTTTCAAAATTTTTTTGTTTAAAAAAGAATGGCCGATTCTGGGGAAGGTTTTGGAAAAAAGAAAGTTGTAATGTGAGTAGAGAGGTACCGACGGAAGCAAGTGCCGTACTTTGAAGGCAAAAATTTGGCTGAGGTGTACGCCGAATTCATTTATGACATTGGGAATTTGGTGCGGAGGAATTGTTCTGCCGAGTTTGAGTCTTGGAAAAAAGTCTCTGAGGAGCTGAAGAAGTCCATGCTGGAAGAGTTATCGGTAAGTTTATGGTAAATAATGAAAAATTATTTTTGATAAAATGTAATATTTTTCAAATTACTAATTTATTGTTATTGGCATTAATGTAGGTTCATTGGGATATTGATGAAACCGATGAGAAGCAACGGATTTATGTGGATGGGCTTTTCAACACGGATTTATGTGGATGGGCTTTTCAAGCAAAGATTCCAGAAGTGGAAGTTTGATGTGTTGCAGGCGAGGGAGGATTGAAGTTGATGAGGGTTGATTTTTTTTTTAAATAAGATTTTGTGGACTTTATGTTGAATTTAATGAATAAATATATGTTATGTGGATGAGTCTTAATATTTGCAGTAATTATAATTTTTATTTGGGATCGTACATTAGTTTTGTTTATTAATTTAATGTTTAATTAGGTTTGAGTTTTTGATTTATAATAAAATAAAAATTTACAGTACATAAAAATGAAGAAGGAAAACATAAAAAATAAAAAACAAATATTTCTTGCGCGACGAAAGTATTCTTTCGTCGCTCAACTTGCATTTGTGCTACGAATACAATCCTTCGTCACGCAAGAATTATATGCGCGATGAACAAGTTTTCTTCGTCGCTCAAGGGTTCTTTGCGCGACTAACAGTTAATGCGTCGCGCAAAATCGTTCGTCATTTTTAGTCTGAAATCAGCCTTGTGCAGAGGCAAACTGCAAAAAATTGTAGATTGTGCATCTGCACTCATCCCTGCGGTTTTGCTGAATCTGGTATCCGTCATTTTCATTTTCTCTCAATTTCATCATCTAAACTACTCCCTTCATCTTCTCTAGGTTGATCGAGCTATCTCGGTGTGTCTAGTAAGCGTTTTTTGTCGTTACGGTAAAAGTATTAATGTAAATTCATACTAACGCCATTAATTTCATTCTCTATAGGGATATTGTGTGTGATTAGAGATTGGTGGATAACGATTGAGAAGGTAATTTCTTCGTTTTATTTTTTAAACATACACCATTAATTAAATTATGTTGAACTTTGTTTGTTATGTTTATATTGTGCTATGAAATTATATTTATATTATGTTGTTAAATTTGTACTTGACGTACAAATATGTGTTGTGATGTACGGAGTTAATTGAAATTAACTTCGTACTTGTTTTTTATTTTTAGTAAAACTTAGTTTCCCGTTTAAGGATTAGTTGGATTTCGCGCATGGATGTGAAAGCATGATTGCAATCCAATTAATTCTTGAATTGTCCCATTATTTGGACAGTTTGGGAATGCATAGTTATGACATGTAGTTTATGGCTGAAGGATTAGGTTTTGGTTGTGAGGATTTCGGTATCATCTCTGTACGTTCTTCGGGTTGTACACCTGGAGAACTGTATCGAGATGGTGCTGAAATTCATCCACGTCGAAATCTAATCTGATGTAGCCATAAATTACGTGACATAACTATGCATTCCCGAATGGGATAGGGCCCCTACCGGAGGCATAAGGTGACATTATCAGTTTGTATCAAGTTGTTGTGAATGTTGTATTGTGATTGTTGTATTGTTATTGTGGTTCCAGGAATTATGGACAGGACGTGGATACCGAACCCGAATAGATGCGTGGACGAATACTTGGATGGAATCGAGGATTTTATTGACTTTGCAAGTACACACAACCCGGGTGCAACTAGAATCTGGTGTCCTTGTAGGAGGTGTAACAACACGTTAAGGGAGACAATAGAAAATGTTTGATTTCATTTAGTAAGGAATGGAATGATTGAGACATATAATACTTGGAACCATCATAGGGAACAATTAGACAATGCTTAGTCTTTAAATGCCACAAGAGTGGATAATGTTGAACCTATTGTCGATCCTAATGAACAAGTCATGGATATTATAAATGATGCTTTTCCATTTGCATCGACAAACACCAATCACGAAGGGGAAGATGACGTGCCTACACCAATGGACGGTGCAAAGTTTGAACAATATGAAAAACTATTAAAAATGCCAACCAAGAGTTATACTCAGGGTGCGAAAGCTATTCCGTTCTCACGGCCATTGTGGAACTAATGCAAGGAAAAATAAAGCATCGTATGTCGAACCGGTGTTTCGATTACTTTCTGGGGGTTTTCAAGGGAATGCTTCCGAAGGACAATTGTTTGCCGAAAGACCATAGAGACGCGCAAAAGGTGTTGAAAGGTCTTTGGATTGGGTTATGAAAAAATTCATACTTGCAAAAACAATTGTATTTTATTCTACAAAGAGTATAAAACATTGGATAAATGCTCTGTTTGCAATGAGTCGAGGTTCAAAATGACATCTCATAATAGAACCACTAAGATCCCACAAAATGTCATGCGTTATCTACCCCTGAAACCTAGGTTGCAGCGATTGTATATGTCGTCGCATACTGCCACAAACATGAGATGGCATAAGGAAAAACGGGTAGATGACGATGTGATGCGACATCCTGTAGATGGGGAGGCATGGAAAGAGTTCGATCGAACATTCCCTGAGTTTGCTGCTGATTCTCGTAACGTTAGATTGGGACTTGCCACTGACGGATTTAATCCGTTTGGGATTTTATGGACACAGGGTGTTTGCACATACGATAAATGTACTGGCAAGATGTTCACTTTGCGGGCTGCAGTGATGTGGACTGTGAACGATTTCCCTGCATATGCAATGGTTTCCGAGTGGAACACTAGGGGTTATATGGCATGCCCTGTATTCAAGGAAGACATAACATCTAGTTGGCACGCTAGAAAAGTTTGTTACCTTGGTCATCGAAGATGGTTACCTTGGGACCACGAGTGGCAAGAAAAGGATAAAGAGTTTGACAGGGAGAAAGAGCATTGCCTCAGACCCAGAGAATGGTTAGGTGCTCAGATTTTGGAATAGCTTAACCGTTTGGATTTTGCTATTTTCGAGACCAATGTCACTAGAACAAGACCTGCTACATATATAAACTGGACGCACAAGTCTATGTTTTTTGAGCTCCCATATTGGTCGAAACTAAAATTGAGGCAGAACCTCGATGTTATACATGTTGAGAAAAATGTATTTAACACATTGGTCGGCATAATTCTAGATATTGAAGGCAAGACAAAGGACACGATCAAAGCTCGTCTTGATTTGGAGTAAATGGGAATACGACGGGGTTTATGGATGAATAGGGACAATGATATAGCCAAAAGGGATCTTGCATTTTTTTCAATGAAATCGAATGACAAGAAAGAATTTTTAAAGTTTTTATCGTCTGTAAAGTTTCCCGATGGGTATGCTTCAAATATCGCGCATTGCGTGAACGTTGACGGGGGTAAATTAGCTGGCTTAAAGAGTCATGACTGCCATGTGGTTTTGCAACGCCTATTTCAAATTGGGGGCGGTGGGGTTAGATTTAGGGTTCACAAATTGGAGGTTACATTTAGGTTCTTAAATTAGACTTTTTAGGGTTCTTAATTGGGGTTAGATTTAGGTCTTCACTTAGGGGAACAATTTTGGGCAGTGAGGTTAGATTAGGTTTTCTGAAATTGGGGGTTAGATTTAGGGTGCTTCACTGGGGGTTAGATTAGGGTTCTTAACTTAGGGGTTTTTTAATTTCAAGTACAGGGTTCGAATTAGGGGTTTTCTAATTTAAGTACAGGGTTCTTAAATTAAGGATTTGCATTGTTGATTACCACGATTTGTTGATATATAATGGGGTATTACCCTTTGTTGTTGCCTTAATAATATGATAGACTCGATTGTGTTGCTTGTTGAATTCGGCCTCCCAATTTTGAAGTTACATCTACGTTTTCATATTAATCTTTCTTTTCTGCACAGTAATTTGAATTCCTCCATTATAGTTTAGATTATATATATATATATATATATATATATATATATATTAGACGTATTAGCAAACTTCTTTTGCTGCAAATCGCAGAGCACATGAACTTTGTTATGATAGGAATGTTTCAATGATTTTCATATTTCTACATCTCCAAAATCATTGAATCTGCCCATATGCATTCAGAAAATGCTTTTGACCAGCCAATGGACTGGAATTCCCATATGTTTATTTCAGTTAACAAGTTCATTTGAAATCAAATCAACAATTAGCAATCCTTTTGTAGCCATTGAAGTTGTAAGCATGTGAAAACAGAATCAAAATCTTTGTGTACTAAACAAATTGATTGCCAATTTTGTAGATGTCTCACCTGATTAGAACCCAGAGGCTGATGACTTCTACACCTAATCCGACAGCTACACCTAGTCCGACGACTATACCTACTACTGCCGCCACTGCTCCAGTAGAGATGGACCATAGGCCAGTTAATCCGGTTCACTTAGATGGTCCTTCAATCCCACAGGCGCAGGCATCGTCGACTTCTTCGGTGGTGTTACCTATTAGCGCCAGACGAACTCACCGACGCCCCCGCACTGTGGATCAGATGTCGCCATCAGGATCCACAACAGATGCTTCCGGTACACGGCCAGGTATACAATCCTAATTCACTCCCTCATTCCCTTGTTTACTAAAGTTTAGGGTTTAGGGTACACGATCAGGTATTCAATTTGTTATGTCATGTAAGGATTAAAAAGTTTTCATCATTCCGAACCTTTTATTAAATTGTTGTGATCATTGTGTTAGATATGTATATTGTTTATGTTATTTTCAGGGTTTTGGGAAATGTGTTAAGTATAGGGGAGGTTATGCCAAAATTTTAGTAGGATTTGTTATTAGTTATGGGTTAATGATTTTTTTTTTCATCTCTTTACAGCAAAGAAAAACACACGGGGACCTTGTCGGCAATTGAAGACGGGGAAGGTCACCCGGGTGACCAACGGTCGTATCCCAATTGGATACGATGAGCGACATCGAGCAGCACCAACGGCAGAGCAGCATAGTGCATTGGCCCACGACATTGGGCATGTCGCGCGGACCTTTTGCCCTATTGTCTGGGGATGGGAAATGCCAGGCGTCGGGAGACTGGAGCCTCGTCATCCTCGCAGTCAAAGACCAAGGTTACGGCTTTGACGCAGGAAGTCGCTGGGTTGAGGAGTGAGCTGGCATCGTACAAGTCTCAAATGTCAATGCTTGTACAAGCCCTCAGTTCCTCTGGGATACATCTCCCTGGTTTTTCTACACCATCGCCCTCACAGCCCTTCCACACTGAGCAAGCACAGCAATCAGGCCCGTCGACCTCCGACAACGTCCCCAACTAGCAGCAAGATTACCAAGCACCTCCGAATGACACGCCTATAGATTTTGCCTCTTTATTTTCGTAGTTTTGTTCCCTTTTTTTTAACTTTACATTTGTACATACATTTTATGAAATCTGTTTTTTTTCCTTTTATTCTATTTTTTTTATTAAAAATTACACGTGCGCGACGACGATATGTCGTTGCTCAAAACTAAGCGCGTCTTACAAAATGTCGTCGCGCAAAATTAAGCACGTCTTACTCTTCGTCGCACATTACCATGCGACTACTATAGATTTCGTCGCGCAACAAGTTTTGAGACAAATTACCCACAAACACACTTGTACTCGTTTATATCGTATGACGAAAACCTTTGTTCGTATAACTTTCTCACGACGACTAGTAAAGCATCGCGCAGTTGTTAAGACACACGACAAATTTGAAGATATTCGTCGCGCAATGTCTTTTTTCACTAGCTTTGCGCGACAAAATATGCGCAACGATTTTATGGTCGCCATAGTTTATGTGCGACCAAATAATTCTTTGCACGACAAAATGTCCGTAGTCGCGCAAACTGTTTAATTTAGTAGTGAGAATCAATTACTAAATTCCATCTTTAATACATTCCTAATTGAAGATCAACTAAGTAATCTATATTTCAATCAATTAGGGATACTTCCACCATTATCCCAATATATTATCTCCTAATTAATATCTTAGGAATATTCTTACCTCATTCATCTAACGGATGACACACCTTGGCCAATCGGATGTTACCATGTGTAGGGAAAAACCCTACACCCATGGCTGGCCACTACCTCCCTAAAAGACCTCCATCTCCACCAAATTTTAGTAAGCTTTTCTATATACAGAAAACCCTAAACATTCACTCTATTCAGATAGACTAACTTAGACATCGGAGATCCTTTGGCTAACCCTCCTTACTCCTCCCCCCACTCCTCATAGGCGTGTGAGGCTTTAGTCTTTAATCGAAGGTGTTGATTGTTTTGTAAGTACTTTTCTTCAAGACTGAAGACGGTAAAAATTGTCTACCACACTATGTACCTAGAAATTCACTTGCATATGGTGATTGAATTAATCTCATGAGTATACAGTACTTTATGATCATTGAGATTTTTAGGTTATCTTCCTTTTGACATAGGAGATAATCAAGTTTAGGTGCAAAAATTAAAAACATAAACGTGCTTGACTTTCGGATACAGTTGCTAGTTATTAAATGAATTATCAAATCAAAGAGTAATTCAAGTATTCAAACTGGTTTTCAATTTTCAAATGGCTTGCATTGTGATTAATTTTGGATTAAAAATATTGGTTAAAGTTAGACTTTGAGATTGCCAAAAAGCTTAATTGGACGGTGGGGTGCGTCACCAAATGAAATCACGAGCTTGATCGCATAAGCAAAAAATAAGTCAAAACCTAATCCGTGAGGACAAAATAAAGAAGTATACGAAGACTCAACCCTAGCTAAAGACCACGACCAAATGAAACACCAACCCCAAAAAATAGTTATTATAGACTCGCATCGCACGGTAGAATATGAATATGATGAATAAAATTAGGGTTTGATAGGGTCGGTCAGTCCACCGAGTTAAGCTTGCAAAAATTGTCCACGCATGCTCTCATTCATGAATAGTTTTTTCCGTACGTCCATATCCAGTTAATTTCATGAATTTGGATATATTGTTGGACTTCAAAATGTTCTGGTCTTACTTACAAGCACATGTTTGAGACTTATACACATACTGCCCCACTTCAACTTGCAGAATTGGTAGGGAAGGGAAGGGAGGCTCAACCACTAAAAGTACATTTGATCCCACCAATTATACAGTGGATGATATAGCACAGAAACGAAGAAAGAAACGAAGTCGTGCAAAAATAGGGACATAAGTTACATAAGTTTAGAAAATAGCATAAGATTATTGGAAAATTAAGTTTTTAAAAAAAAAAAAAAGAAAGAGACAAAGAAGATTACAGAGATATTGACCTGGACATTGACTATGGAGAATGTTGTAATCTTGTCACCCACTCGTGTCGGCTATATGGCTTTGCGCCTAAAAATGAAAACTGATACATGTAACTAATAAGTACATTGGAACCCACCAATGTTAAGGAGAATACATTTTTGAACGACATTTGTACATGATATGCCAGATGATACATGTAAGTAATATTTAATAAGATAAATTCATTAATAATGTAATATGTATATATCACTTGACATATATCATAGGATACAATAATGTGACTAAAATATGTGAACTTCATTTTTTAAAACTATTTAAATAATTTACCATGAAATACTAGAAGATGTTGTAGGCCTATTTGATTGAACGATCTAGGGTTTAAACAGAGAGAGAGGGCCGGCTATGGTTAGAGAGAAAATAGATTGATTTAATTCTGAGGTGTGTTTAATTCACCCCATTGTGCCTTTATTTATAGTAGTAGGTTAGGTAAAAACTTTTCCCTTTAGGATTACAACATTTAATAAGTAATCTACTCCTAATAGGAATATAAGATACATTATCATATCTACTAGGATTTACACAATCACATTCCTATTCTAAATATGACTGCATCACTCCCCCTTGAGTGTGTAAATACTCAACAAACACTACTAAGAAACCATTTATTAGTGTCGCTACAATAATTGACAAAAACCACATATTACTGTCGGACATTAAGCAAAATCCGACAGAAAATGGATGCAATGGCGAATATAATAACCGACAGATCTGCCAGCGTCAGGAAATGAATTTTCTGACAAAAAATAGTCCAAAACCGACAGAAATTGTGTCAGATATAACCGACAGAGAATATATTAATAATGATAAATAAATGAATTTTTTGTCGGATAAAACTGACAGAAAATACTAAAACTGCCAAGACTTGTGTCGGATGTAACCGACATAGAATTTATTAATAATGAATAAATAAAAACATTCTTGTCTGATAAAACCGACAGAACATATATTAATAATAAAAACAAATATAAACCACTTTCTGAATCATTTCTTCTCCTTCCAATTCATTCTTCCACATCACACACACAGAAAGAAGAGAGAAAACAGAGAAGCAGTGGCCACCAACAGAGCCTCTTGCTTTTCTTCACTCTTCAGCATTGTAAGTTCACTCACATCTCCTTCATTTGTTCAAAGCTCCCATCTCCATCAAACTCTCTGCAATTCCCAACTTTACTTCCTATTGCCTCTCAATTGTACTATTCTTCTGATCTAGTAGTACGAACGAAGTAGCATTTTTCTATGCATCAATGCTCGGATTAAAAGTCAAATTTTTGTTTTGTATAATCAAATCAAACACCGAAATAATAACCGAGATTCGGGAAACAAACTTACAATTGATATTTTTTTTTTGTATAATCTAATACCAAATCTACAATCTCCTTCAAAATTTCCCCTTTAAATCTCTATATCAACACCTGAAAACGCCAACAGAAACCACAAAAAGATCAGAATTACACAAAAACAAAAAATTGAATTAAAATTCCATAGAATTGAGAACCGAAGGCGAACAACGAAACCCTAATCGCACCTGAAAATTTGAAAATTGGGACGAAATTGGTAAGGAGGAGGCGAAGATCTGAACGATTCGGCGAAATGAAAGCCTTAAAAATAACTGAGGCTCACGAAAATGAAATTAATTTTTCCCACAAAAAAAAAAAGTTTGAAGGATGTTTCGTGAAATTAGAGAACCTGTGGGATTTGGGCGACGTATTGGTGAGAATTGACGTGTTTGACGGGCAACTGGCAGTCCTTGAGGAGATCAAGAGTGTCGGCGGCCATACTGCCTTTGCTGGGCAGGCCAAGGCGAATCTCGTTCCGTACAAAAACTCGGCCTTTCACTGCTTCCGCCACCGCTGTTTGCAGTTGCGAGACGCTGCAGGTGATGTGGAAGGAGAGAGAGATGGGGACATACTGGTGGGGAAGAAGGTGCTCTTTGGCAGGTTTGATGCCAACATATTGTTGCTCTTTTTTTTTGGATTTGGAAATGTGAGGAGTCGATGCAGATGGAGAGAGAGGAGAGAGAGCGGAGAGAGAGAAGGAGGTCATAGGTGGGTAGCTGACGAATGAGAATTAACAAAATATAAGTTACACGTTGTGTCGGTTAAAACCGACAGAAACATTTTTTAAAACATAAACTGATAGAAAATTTTCGACAAAAAACAAATGGCAGCAAAATTCCCCCAAAATTCCCTCCCAAAATTTTAAATTCCCCTCAAAATTTTGTTATGATTTAAATAAATAAAATAATAATTGTTTGGGTTAATAAATAAATAAATAATATGTATTTAAATAGAATACATTTTAAAAAATTAAATAAATAATTGTTTGGTTTAATAGATACCCATGTAAAATATGCAATAAAGAAATAAAAAGATAATTGTATAATGAAAATGTCATTACACAAACTAAGTATTGTCTAATCAATACTTGAAAATCATAAATAAAAATTTAGCACAAATTACTTTTCCTACTTCAAAATTTAGGCAAATTTAACGGAGATATGCATTCTACGAAACTAGTTTCAATGATCTAACCATCAAACTTGTTTGTAGATACTACAAGATCGCATACGTAAAAAATCGCAAAAAAAAAAAAAAAACATTAAGAAATTAGGAAACGGAACAAAAGTTTTCAACGGTTATAAACGAAAAATCACAATTTAACGGTTATTTTAGCTCCGGTTTTGATGATTTTTTTACAGTTATACTCCTCGACCCTATAAGAATTCAATGAACGAATTCGATCTTCAATTTTAAATATTTACACTAGTGGGTACCACAAAATCTTATTTTATATTTAATGAAAATATAATATTAACTCTAAGTGTTTATTTAATCTACCGTTTTGACGCGATATGCATTCTACGAAACTTTTTTCAACGATCCAACCGTTAAACTTGTTTGTACACACTCTGAGATTGTATACGTAAAAATCGTAAAACAAAATATTCAAAGATTGCATAACAGAACAAAAGTTTTCGACGGTTATAAACGAAAAATCACAATTTAACGGTTATTTTAGCTCTGATTTTAATGATTTTTTACAGCTACACTCTTCAACCCTATAAGAATGCAATGAATACATTTGATCTTCAATTTAAAATATTTACACTAGTGGATACCACAAAATCTTATTTTATACTTAATGGAAGTATAACATTAACTCTTAAGTGTTTGTTAAATCTATCAATTTGATAGGATATGCATTATACGAAACTTTTTTCAATAATCTAACCATCAAACTTATTTGTACACACTCCGAGATCGTATACGTAAAAAATCACAAAAAAAAAACATTCAAAGATTAGGTAAATAACAAAAGTTTTCGACGGTTATAAACGAAAAATCAAAATTTAATGGTTATTTTAGCTCCGATTTTGATGATTTTTTACAGCTACACTCCTCGACCCTATAAGAATGCAATGAATGAATTCGATCTTCAATTTAAAATATTTACACTAGTGGACTTATTTTATAATTAATGGAAATATAATATTAACTCTAAGTGTTTGTTTAATCTACCAGTTTAATGCGATATGCATTCTACGAAACTTTTTTCAACGATCCAACCGTCAAACTTATTTGTACACACTCCGAGATTGGATACGTAAAACATCGTAACAAAAAAATATTAAGAGATTACGTAACAGAACAAAAGTTTTTGACGGTTATAAACGAAAAATCACTATTAACGGTTATTTTAGCTCCGATTTTGATGGATTTTTACAGCTACACTCCTCAACCCTATAAGAATGCATTGAATGAATTCGATCTTCAATTTAAAATATTTACACTAGTGGATACCACAAAATGTTATTTTATACTTGATGGGGAAGTATAACATTAACTCTAAGTGTTTGTTTAATCTACCGTTTTGATGTGATACACATTCTACGAAACGTTTTTCAACGATCCAACTGTCAAACTTGTTTGAACACACTCCGAGATTGCATACGTAAAAAATTGCAAAAAACAAACATTCAGAGATTAGGTAACGGAGCAAACGTTTTCGATGGTTATAAACAAAAAAATCACTATTTAACGGTTATTTTAGCTCCGATTTTGATGGATTTTTACAGCTACACTCCTCAACCTTATAAGAATGCATTGAATGAATTCGATCTTCAATTTAAAATATTTACACTAGTGAATACCACAAAATCTTATTTTATACTTGATGGGGAAGTATAACATTAACTCCAAGTGTTTGTTTAATCTACTGTTTTGATGCGATACGCATTCTACGAAATGTTTTTCAATGATCCAACCGTCATACTTGTTTGAACACACTCCGAGATCGCATACGTAAAAAATCGTAAAAAACAAACATTCAGAGACTAGGTAACGGAGCAAAAGTTTTCGATGGTTATAAACGAAAAATCACTATTTAACGGTTATTTTAGCTCCGATTTTGATAATTTTTTGCAGCTACACTCCTCGATCCTATAAGAATGCAATGAATGAATTCGATCTTCAATTTAAAATATTTACACTAGTGGATAAATCTTATTTTATACTTAATGGAAGTACAACATTAACTCTTAAGTATTTGTTAAATCTATCAATTTGATAGGATATGCATTCTACGAAATTAGTTTCAACGATCCAATAGTCAAATATATTTGTATATACTCCGAGATAGCATGCGTAAAAAATTACAAAAAAAAAAAATAACATTTAGAGATTATTCTGGCAGCTGTCCAAAATTTTGCTTTGCTCGTGTTGGTTATATTTGACCGGGCCATGAGTGAACAAAAAATATTTAAAACATGTGTTTATTTATTTATTTTTAATCAATATAACATTTTAAAATAATAAAATCAGACATATTAGAGTACACTAGATGTTCATGTGTGTTTATGTGCCAGACAATGCGCTTTGTGACGCATTGAAAAAAATTGTTTGAATTTCTTTGTATCTTGTTGCTTACCTATGATAGAGCTTCAGATTATAGTCAATTTATGTCAGTTATAACCGCCACCATTAACTTAAAGACCACCAGAATCTGTAAAAATATTATAAAAAAAGGATTAAAAAATATTGTCGATTATAACCGACAAGAGTTTTTTAATATCCACCACTAAATATTTGCCAGGAATTTATGTCGGTTATATCCGACAAGATTTTTCTAATATCCGCCACTAACTAAATAATGTGTCGGATATAATTTATCCAACAATATTTTTCTAATATCCGCCACCTAAAGCTAATATTGTAGTAGTGAAACCATCCCATCAGATCTTTAGCATATAAGGTAGAATAGTTGATGAAATCATTAGCACAACGGGTGATCACGAGTCTCAAATTTAAGTGAAGTATGCATTTGTAGTAAAATTCACAAAGCCTCGCTATGGTAAAACCCAAGCCATGGGAAAAACCCATAGACTAAGGAGAAAAGTGAGAAGTATGCATAATGTCTTTAAACAAACATCAAACAGGACGAAGGTAGTGAACTCAATGGAGTATGATCATCTTAGGATGGGTGCCTTATTAAAACCTCGTTAGGTAGCAAAAACCCAGTGGGGAAAATGCTCCTAATCGTAGGAAAAAAAGTACATTAAGATCATGTGAGTATGCTTCTAGATACTCCCCCTGAGTTAGACATAACTTCTAAATAAGATAACTACAAGTGATTCAACTTAGATAATTTACGCATAACGATTCCTTGGACGAGCTTCTGAAAAGTAGACTTGGGCAATGACTTGGTGAAAAGATTGGCCAGGTTGTCTTGGGAACGAATTTGCTTAACTTCAATGTTCTGATGCTGCTGTTACTGGTGTGAGTAAAAGAACTTCGGTGCTATGTGCTTGGTGTTGTCTTATTTGATGTATCCCTTTTTCAACTGCTCGATACATGCTGCATTGTCTTCAAAGATCATCGTAGGAAGGTCAATGATTGATGTAAGGCCACTAGTGCTTCAAATATGTCCCATAATTTCTCTCAACCAAAAACACTCACGCGATGCTTCACGCAGGGTGAGAATCTCAGCATGGTTTGACGAAGTCGCAACTAGTGTTTGCTTGGTAGACCCCCAAGATATAGCGATGTCTCCAATGGTAAAGATATAACATGTTTTAGAATGTGCTTTATGTGGGTAAGACAAATATCCAACATCTGCGTAACCAAGAAGACGAGAATCAATCCGAGGACCATAGGGGGTGGCAATACTCGAAGATTCGTGGGTATAGAACAATCCCAAATCCGTTGTACCATTGAGGTAGCGAAAAATGTCTATAACACTATTCCGTGCCTGCGTGTGGGCGCATTGCTGTATCTTGCCAAAAAATTCACAGCGAAAGAGATGTCAGGTCTAGTGCACTGAGCCAAGTACAATAAAGCCCCAATTGCACTTAGGTAAGGAACTTGGGGTTCCAAAATCTCTTCCTCATCCTCATTTGGACAAAAGGGATCTCATTTAGCATCTAGAGTCCAAACGACCATGGGTGTATTTGAAGGCTTCGCTTTATCCTTATTAAAATGACGCAACACCTTTTGGGTGTAGTTCGGTTGATGTACTAGAATTCCATTCGAACAATGCTCGATCTCCAGGCCAAGACAGTATCGAGTTTTCCCAAGATTTTTCATCTTAAATTTCGATTTCAAGTGTGCAACAATTTCCTCAAGCTATGATGGAGTCCCAATGAGGTTTATGTTATCGACATTAACTGCAACGATCATAAATCCAGAATGTGACTTTTTTATGAAAATGCATGGGCAAAATTCATTGTTCACATAACCCTGACTTGTCAAATAGTCACTCAGACGGTTATACCACATCTGCCCGGATTGTTTCAATCCGTAGAGTGACCTCCTCAACATAATTGAGAGAGTGTTCTGTGGTGTAGAACTATTTGAACCAGTCAATGGAAGTGTTTCTGGAACTTTCATGTAAATTTTCGTATCTAGATCCCCATAGAGATACGTGGTTACCATGTCCATAAGCTGCATATTCAGTTTTTTGGAAACTACCAAATTTATTAGGTAGCGGAACGTTATAACGTCCATTATGGGGGAATACGTTTCCTCCTAATCAATCCCAGGGCGCTGAGAGAAGCCTTACGCTACGAGGCGTGTTTTGTATCGCACTATTTCATTCTTCTCATTATGCTTCCTTACGAAAACCCATTTGCAACCAATAGGCTTCATGCGTGATGGTGTAGGAACGATAAGTCCAAACACCTTACGTTTTGCAAGCTTATCGAGTTTGACCTGGATTGCTTGTTTCCAGTTTGACCAATTGATTCTACGTCAGTATTCATCGACGAAACGTGGTTCAATGTCATCGCTAAGCATGATGTCAGTAAATACTGAGTACACGAATGTATCATCAATGATCATCTTATTCCTATTCTAAACTTCATCCAATACTGCGTAATGGACCGAAATCTCACAATTCTTGGGACGGCAGCATGTTTCGTCTAAAGCATCACTGTAATTTAGAATAACCTCATGCGTTGGAATAGATGAGTGAGCGATGGTCGGATTCAAACTCGGGTCACTAGTTGGTGCCATTTTCCTCTTCCGGGGTTGTGAATCCTTTAAACCAAGGGCTCTGCCACGCTTCAGGGTCGGAGCAAATCATTGGTTAGCCGCCAATGTACCTTGCCATGTGGAGGGTGTGACCTCCCCACTTTCGGGGATGGTTCGGCCTTCCTAGGCAGGTTGTTGACGTACACAGGGTACATCTATCCTTACAGGTGTGTTTGCAGCGAGTATATTTGATCTTGTCACCTTTACTAGATCATCAAAAGCATCCGACATGCTTTGAGCAATGCTCTGAAGATCTATAATTCGTCGCACCTCAATTTTAGACTAGGTAGTGCGGGGATCTAAATGCGACATAGTGGGAGCATACCACGACAATTCACGGCGTTGTACGGAAACATTAACATGCTTACTCCCTCTAACGACGGGAAGACTGTCTCATCAAAGTAACAATCTGTAAAATGTGCGGTAAAAAGATCTCATGTCTAGGGTTCTAAGTAGCGAACACTTGATGGCGAATCATAACCGACATAGATTCCTATTTTTCTCTGAGGACCCATTTTGGTATGTAGCGGTGACACTATTGGCATATAAATGATGCACCCAAACACCCATAAATGTGAGACGTCAGGCTCGTATCCAGTGACCAATTGTAACGGTGATTGTGGTTGAGTAGCGGTGGGCCTCAGGCAGACCAACATAGCTGCGTGCAATACTGCATAGCCCCAGGCATATATTGGCAATTTGGTTCTCATAACCAAAGTTCGAGCTATCAATGAAGGCGCTTTATGAAAGCTTATGCTAGGCCGTTTTGGGTGTGAACATGGAGTACAGGATATTCCACATCAATCCTTACTGACATGCAATAATCATCAAAAGTCTGTGACATAAACTCTTCAGTGTTATCCAGTCGAATTGACTTAATCAGATAATCAGGGTGGTGAGCCCTTAGCTTAATGATTTGAGCTAGGAGTTTAGCAAACGTGGCGTTGCATGTGGACAACAAGCAAACATGTGACTATCTTGTCGATGCATCAACCAACACCATAAAGTATCTAAATGGTTTGCATGTTGGTTGGATAGGTCCACAAATGTCCCATTGAATCCTTTGAAGAAACTTAGAGGGTCAAGAATAATCTTTGTATATAAAGGTTGAGTATTTAACTTTCCTAAAGAACAAGCTTTGCATGGCGGAAGTCTAACATAGGGATGTAACTTATGCCCGTGTGAAGATTTGAGGATACAACTTATCATGTCACATCCAGGATGTCCCAAACGGTCATGCCAAAGCAACAAAGTGTCTTGGAACTCAGGCATAGGGCCGGCCACACTATGGGGTTCTATGCTGCGAATGGTTGTGATGTCAACCCACTCAGCAGACGTTCCAACTTCTTGTCAATACGTTTCTGGCCATATTCGTATGAAGTGATACAAAGAAATTCATAACCATTATCTTCAGTGGTTTCAATATGATATTGATTATCTCGAATATCTCTAAAACTATGCAACGTTCTTCCGGAACGTGGAGAATATAGTGCCTCCTTAATGGTCAAGATTGTACCATTAGACAACATGATACGTGCCTTTCCATATCCTTCAATCAGGTTGGATGAGCCTGAGAGAGTTGCCAAATGAGCTTTCTTGGGTATTAAGTTAGTAAAATAGTGTCGTTCACACAAGATGGTGTGCGCGGTTGCACTATCTGCTGGACAACTGACTTCTTCACTAGACATACCTAGAAACAAATTGATTGAATTGGTCACATATATAAATATAAGTCAATTCATTCAATTAAGCAATTCGAGAAAACAATATCCATTCAAATAACAATCCATAATTCAAAACAAACCAAAACCGTACAAATGATTCCAAATACTTAGAAAAATTGTTTAAAATTAAACCATAAACCTAAAAAATAGGGGGGGTAGGGGCCGGCCACACCCACTAGGGGTAAACACCCTAAAAACATCTCTAATTTACTCATCCATAGGTGTTGACGCCTCTTGAAAATCTGATATCTCCATTGATGTAGTTGCATCTTCCGAATGATCCACATGTGCAAAGTTAGACTCACGATGGGAATGATACTTGGCAATAGCCTCAGGGGAAGCTCGGCATACGCGTGACCAATGATCTCTTGATCCATAACGATAACACATGTCCAGTTCAGTAGAAGCGGGCAGAACAGGAGCTTTGCCCTTATTGTTGAAGTTTGGGACCTTAGGGGCGAGTGGTGGACACTGCTGAGTTACATTTCTTCCCTTAGGTGCAGTACTCTATTGACATTGGGCCCGTGGTTGGGCTTGCCACCCATTGCCATGGCCACGACGATTCTTTCATCATTTATGACTGCTAGAATAGGTCGCATCCACTTGAGGCGCGGCGTTCGAGCTAGTGGGTCGAGCTTGATAATTCTTCATCAAAAGTAGGTTTTTCCTTTCAGCGAGAAGTAAAATAGAGATCAAATCCAAAAACTTGGTGAATTTCTGTGCCCTATATTGTTGCTGCAGGACAATATTGGTGGCATGGAAGATTGAATAAGTCTTTTCCATGAGATCTGATTCGGTAAGTTCCACTTTGTAGAATTTCAACAAAGAAAGGATTTTACAAACTTCAGAATTATATTCATTCACAGACTTAAAATCCTGGATGCGAAGATGTTGCCAGTCGTGTCTTGCTTCAAGCAAGAATATATCTTTCTAGTTGTCAAAACGGTCGGCCAGAGTAAGCCAGAGGGTGCATGGGTCCTCCTTAGCGAGATACTTAGTCTGCAGTGCATCATGGATGTGTCTTCGTTTAAAGATCATTGTAGTAGTCTTCTGAGCTTCGTTAACAGGTTTGTCTGCGATAGGTGCCTTGATAGTGGCTCTAATGCCCTTTGCAGTCAGATAGAGCTTCACGCCTTGAACCCACTTCAGATAGTTTCTTCCAGAGACTTCTAAAGCGGAGAAATTGAGCTTGTTTAAGTTCGACATGTCCATAAAACAGAGGGAAAAACATGAGTAGTCATATGGTAAGCCATAGACATGTATCGTAGAACACATAGGTTCTATAGACATGTATTGGTTTAATTTACGCATAAAAGCTACAGGTTTCATGTGGTATGTTTTGAATGAAAACTTCAGGTTTCAAGGGCACTAAATTTGAAACTATAGGTTCAATTAAGTTTTATGAACAATTAGTTCATAATGAGAGGTTCCTGCAAGAAACAAAGAATGCAATATACTAATTTGAATATAGTGGATTTAAGGTTCTTCGGGAACTTAAGTGTGAAAGCTTCGTTACTACGAAAGTATGTGACGGTTCAAATTATAAAAATAGATTATTGAATCGTTAATGTCCAAAAGTGATCTTTAGGTCAATAATTTTGGATTCATTATCAGATTAATGGAATGCAGGTCACTTTTAATTAATTCAATAAATCGAGCCATACGAAGTCGATTGTAAAAGCTAAATAATATTAAAATAATATTATGGGTCGAAAATATAGCCCCAAAAATATTTGGGCTTGGTGCCATGAGCCAAAAACTCGGGTTGCTGCTAGAAGCGGCCCGCAGGGTGGTTGCAGGCCCAAAGGCCTACGAGGTGGCTAAAAAACCCTAGTCATAGCTATGTTTCATGTTTGGGTCGAAAGGGGGGGGCACGGGCAGGTCCAGCGAAAGCTAGCCGTGGGTTGGGCGCGCGAGGGTTTCGCCTAGCCTTTTAGGTTGGTGCGGGCTAAGGGAAAACTCCCAGCCAACTGGGCTGGGTTGGATAAAGGTTACGGGCCTGGGCTGTATAAAACCCAAGCCAAAGCTTGGTGCAGTCAAAGAGGGAGCAGCAAGCCACGAGTCAAAGCGCAAACGGGCTTAGGGCTTTAGGCCCATCAAATTGACCTCAGGCCAAAGCCTAGTGGTGGCATGCATAGTGATGGTGCGGTGGGTGTGTCACATCATGCCCAATTCCCCCTTTTTTTTTTCAAAAATCCCTTAGGGTTTAGGAAACCCAAATTTGCTTCTAATTTATTTTATATAATTTGACTCACAAATTCCACATAACAATTTAATTGTACAATGCATGAAACAAATGTTTATATTGACAAATATATGAACATGTACAATACACACACACACACACACACACACACACACACACATATCCAAAGGAAAATATAAATATAAAGGGGTTCATGCATCATGGGGAATGTTTTCATGCTTCATGGACGTTTCAAATATCTTCTTTTATTTTAAGTGTACCTAATTAGTATAAAACAAATAAGCCTTTGAATTTGGTGGATGATAGCCTCCTCCTACGATGCGTCAATTCCTCAGCTTCTGGCAAAAGCGTGCTGATAACATGTTGTACGCCTATTTGATTGAACGATCTAGGGTTTAGAGAGAGGGGGGGTTATGGTTAGAGAGAAAAGAGATTGATTTAATTATGCGGTGTGTTTGATTCACCCCATTGTGCCTTTCCCTTTAGGATTACAACATTTAGTAGGTAATCTATTCCTAATAGAAATATAAGATACATTCCCATATCTACTAGGATTTACACAATCACATTCCTATTCTAAATATGACTGCAACAGAAGAGGATTTTTTTTATTATTTTTTTAAACTAAGGATTCATCATAATAAAGGCTAAAAGTAATAACTGATATGCAAAAACATCCACCAATCGTTTTCAACTGGGGTGTATTTAGTAGTGCTTTTAAAATGACTGAAAGCACTTTTGATGAAAGTGCTTTTGGAACCAATCCTTAGTAAAAATGCAAGTGTGAACCCTCGAACAACTGTTGAAGTGCTTTCTGCAAGAAACACATAATTGGTGCTTCTTTCAAAATGCACTTCAATTGCTTCTAGAACCCAAAAATATTTTCACCAGGAGTGATTTCATTCATTTTAAAAACACTTATAAATAAGCTCTTAATTTTTTTATTGAAGGGAAACAAACAATCAACAGATAAATTAACATTTCAATTTAACTATTTGATTTTGAATTGGTTTAATGGGTTTAGGGTTATGGTTTATGGTGTTTAATCCCTTAAATAGGAAAAGAATAATAGTCAGTAAAGAGAGCGAGGAAGAGTTGAGAAAGATAGCTAAGAGAGTTATTTAATATCATTAGATTAGTTTGTACGTTTGTGAACCTTTCTTTCGTGGACGTGACTAAAAATTTGCAAGGTTTATATTTTTCGGTGACCGTGGACATTTTTTAATCATTTTTTGCCGTGTAACTTACACGGCGTGACTAAAGATTACAAAATAAAACATTGAGGTCAAGAGATCCAAGTATAAGCTACAAAGAGTTGCCAACAAAAAGGAGGAGCTTGGTCTAAATAGACTAGACCAAAATTACATGACAAGTTCTAATTGATCAATGCTTCTACAAATAAAGTTCATCACAATGCAACATTGCATGACAAACTTAAACCACTAGAAGGATGATTATTACTAGCATTATAGAGTCTCAAGTGGATACATCAATCGCAAATAGGGTGATGATGATACTCTTTTACTCTTTTTATTAACTTTGTTCAAGCTGATGAGCATGAATAAAGAACAGTGTGAAATGATAAAAATACAGTGTGTAAAAGTTAGCTCCCTAACCAATAATAAATTGAATTTATTGTTTTGAACTCACTTCCTCTCTATTTGTCACATCCTTTTTTTTTTTATTGATTTGAACTCATAATAAAAAAAGTTTTTATGGAATATTGTTTTGGTATATAGTGCTTTTTCCGATTGAAAGAGTATGAATTGCATTCAACGATCAGCATAATGAAAAATATGGTGTGCAAAACAGGATTTTGTAAAAAATAAACCTTTTGTCCCAAGCTACCAGTAATCATTTATTGATACAACGATATTGTACTTTTGGTGAAAATATTTTTATAACCAATCATTTGTAAAAACGCAAGTGAATCTTGAAAGAGTACTTGAAGTGCTTCCTGAAAGAAGCACATAACTGGTGCTTGTTCAAAAAACGATTTCAAGTGCTTTTGGAATCCAAAAATATTTTCTCTAAAAACACTTTCAGTTATTTTAAAAGTACTTCCAAACAAGATCTTAATTAGGTCAACCAACCAAATAACTCAACTATAATTAGGAATCGCAAGTGAGTGATTGCTTTGATAATTAAAGTCTTCCTCTTAAACCCACAGCGACTTGAGTTTAATCCTTCATCCATCATTTTAGTATATATTAGTGTAGAATATTGCTTGTACTAAATAAAGGACTTCAAAATTTTCCTACTTATAATTAAGGAGAAATACAACTAAACCACCATAATAATCTTTTTTTTTTAATAGACAATATCATCTACACTAATGGGGTGAGAAAGTGGGTTAAACCTCACAATGGGCTAGCAATAATATGATTCAAATTTATCTTTGACGAGAATCGAACCTAAGACATCTTACTTATAAGCAAAAAAGAATATCACTGATCGTAATACTAAGTGGCCAAATTGCAAAGAAATAAAAAGTCATCTTCAATAAATTGGGGACAAATAAATTGAAGGAGATTCATACGAGAAGTGAGATGCTTCCTCTCCTTTACAAATTTACAAAGTTCGCATTCGACGCCATGCGTGAGATCAGCTTCACCTGGGAGATGCATGCAGTTGCCAGATCACGATCATGGTGGTCCCCCGAATTCGTCAATTTTCCAAATAAAAATACAAATCCCACATGTCGATATTACCCCATGTATAATTTATTTTTGTTCATTGTGGAATGATTGATAATATTCTATTGTTTTTCCATAAAATACAAACTCATGCATGTCGAACCCAGATCATTTCTGGATTATTTGAAACTGTGCCTAAGGATCAAATGATCCGGACCGTTGAAATTTGGTACAACAGTTACAATTATTATAACTTTTAAAGGGACTCCTTGTTTGTAACAGTTGCATTAAATTTCAATGGCCGGGATTATTTGATCTTTAAACTTAGTTTCAAATGATCCGGAGAGGATATGGGTTGATGCATGTCCTTTTCTCTAAAATTGTTACTCACTAGTGATGTCCCGTCCTTAATATATTTATTTCAATCTTTGTATAATTGGAAAGAAGGTCTAATTCCAAAGCATTTAAATTAACAAAAACTTGATTGAATTGCCTCAATAATATATTGCAGCCGGAATTGGAACAGTGCTTCTATTGAGAGAGAAAATTGTCTAATTTCTCCCAGAAGACAAATATTAAAAGGATTAAAAAATAAATTAAATATAAATTTGCCAGAGTTTTCTGATCAGGAGTTCTAGGGATGCATTTGATGTGGATCGCATCTTTTCAATTCAATTGGAAATGAATCACGTGTACACGTTCGGGTTTGACATCAAAAAATAAATACATATAATTGTTGATACAAATGCACGTGAAATCTATGTCCGTCTGGGTGATAGTTGTCATGGGTTTGGTTTCGACCCACTTAGTGAAGTAGTTTGTCGTCATGATCATCATGCCTCTGCCCCAGTAGCAAGCGGCATTCGTCCCACCATGTCGATCGCCTACTACATGAATGGCCATGGGCTTGTCGGCGGATGGAGCTCGCTAGCAGGTAGTGTAGGTGCTGGCAGCTGTTGTGACATCCTGTTCCCTAACGTTGAAATTTTTTTATTATGCTCCTAACGGGCTAAATGGAAATCCTTCGTGGATATCCAAGTCCTTAGCACTCCTTATTCCTTTGCACCTATTTATAGGTGGTATGTGTTCTTACGAACATGTGAGCATGAACCAGCATAAATCGGATGATTTTTGCATGTTTCCCAATGAGGGGCAAAATGATAATTTTGCACTCTTGGGAATTTATTACTTGTTTATCGAGACAACAATGAGATATCGGTATTCCGGGCTACAAACTATAATATGGATAGGTTATTTGTTGGGTTCGTTAAGCAATAGGGCAAGTAGACCCCTCTACGTTAGTATTTTATTAATTAGGCATCATACATAATTAGTTATTGTTTGGGCTTAACCAAAGACACATACACACATATTCTCGTAGTACTTGAGGATGCAAACGCGTGGGTGCAAGTGAAATTGAATTTGGAGTTCTAACGAAGATTTTACGAAGCACCGAATACCAAGGGTATTTTAGTAAATTCACGCTTATGGGAGATATTTTATGTTTTGTCTTTTGTGGCTTAGGCTGTGTGCCAAGTGGGGGCCACACCACTCCTTCCACTATCTCCCGTGTCCCATCCTCTATATTCCTCTCTTTGTCTTTTACTCTCTCTCTCACTCAAACTATCTCTCATCTCTGGGTAAAACACCACCGAGACATCACCACACACAACACCTATGTCACTTCGGCGAACTCCAGACCACCACTGACTACCAGACTCTCTCTCCCTCTTTCCTTACCTCCCTCTTTCGTCTCTCTCAATCTCTGCAAGTGCAGGGAAAAAACATCATCACCACCGCCCTTTTTCATGGCAAAACTCCATTATGCAACTAAGGTAAGCCTCAAGATCACTCGGATTCTTCTTTTAATCATGATTTGATATCGTTTATAACCTTTCTACTTGATTTGGAGGAAGGTTAATGTTGAAAGGATGAAGGGGAGACTTTCCCAATTTTCTGAGAAGTGAAATCCGTGACCACTTGGCCACTTTCAGGCCATTTTTCCGGCCAACACCAACCATAATTTGGTTCCACTTTGGTATGGTCTTGTCCCTACATTTCTATCTACAAATTGGCTTTTGAATCATCGAGTTTGGTGAAGAATTGAGCTAGGAATGAGCTCTGAAAGTTAGCCTAAAAACCTGCAAAATCTGGAAATCGTGAAGAAGGCATGTGGGCTCACGTGGTGGCCGACGCGTGTAGCCACCTTGTGGCGGTGTGTGGAGCAACCCGAGGTCCCTCCTTAGGTTTCTCAACATGCTGAATCCAAATCCACCCTCCGTTTTTTGAAATTTAATCATTTTAAAATAGTTCATTTATTAGTCGTACTTTGTACTAAAACACGTATTTACATTAGTTCATTATATATACGTAAATGGTTTCATTTCTAGGTGAAACACATCGCAAGGATTTTCGATGCCTGCAAGGCGGGTTTGACCGGACTACATGTCTTGTGAGTGAGTCTTTGCTTTTAAATATTATATTTATTTAGTTTCCATTTATGTACTTAATAAAAAAAATTTCTACGTTATGCCTAGATTAGCTTAACATTTATAAGAATTAGCGCATTGATGGAATTTATGAAATTATGCTACGTCCTATAGGATGCACAAGTATGTGCATTATTATGGGATGCCTTAATGATAGTTACGGAAATGAATAGTATTATGTTGACTAGAATTGTTGATTTATCGTTGCATGATCATATTTATGTAACTGGTCATCATGCATGCTACATTGGTGTTAGTACTCGCTCAGGTCAGGGCCAGTCTTCACATGTATGTTCCCATCGTATCATACGCTCACTTTGGATCCATTATAGGTGCCAGTCTTGTCCTAGATTGCTATATGCAATTAGGACTCGTATGTGACGCACATAATGCCAGTTTTCACGTGATTGTAGTACTAGAGTATAAATCATTATTACACCCAATCTTGTTCATGTTGCAACACCTCTGCATGAACTCGTTTGTTAGCATATGTCGATGAACACCCGATATTATACATTCATTTATGCAAGATATTGTGATTACTAGATGTTATATGCAGAATACTATGATTTATTGTATTTCTGAAATATTGTTGGTTACGGTAACTGTTTTCATACTATATATAGCGTGTGTGTGTGTGTATACATACATATATATTTGTATATATTTGGAAACTATACTTATTTTACGGCGAGGGGTTATACGTTTTCAAAAAGGTTTGACAAGACTTTATTTTCAGGCCTACTCACCCTTATTTTTTGCCCCTCCAGGTCTTTGTGACAATGCTCTTGTGTCGACGAGGATTTCTGGCAAAAGTTGATATAGGACTACTTCCGATGGTATAATTCTTATCTAATTTTATTATACTTTACTTATGCTCTGACATCACATATAAAATGGATCCAATCCTACTCACATGTGCACTCTTGCATTTAGTCACTTTTAGGTTTAAATTTGTTCACATTTTTCACATCACTACACTTTATGGCTTCATCACCTTCGAATGTCGGCCATCACAGCTTGATTCGGAGTTCATATGGACCTTCTAGGTTGAGGTGTGTCAGTTGTAGACATTTGAACCAACTTTTTAGTGTCTTAATGCATGGCCAGCCATTAATAGCCTTCATTGAGAACTTTATGCGCCAAGAAATGGCCTTTACAGTGATTTTCACAAAAGCCTTCATGGATTAAGTGTCGAACATTTAGGTCATCAGGAAGCATCATCTAGTGGAGATGTTGTCTTGTAAAGGATATGTGAACAAGCATGTTGTTTGACATGGAGTAGCATGTTGCCTTCGTTTGAAGATTTCTCGATTCTAGCCTGTCTACAGGGAGTGTTCCATTGACTAAGTAGTCGATCATAGGATCTTGCCAGCTCAGGTTTGTGTTGATATGTGTCGCCTTAGTTGTTGATTCCATGTCTATGCTTGGCTTCTCCAGGTACTCCACTGTAATGGAGCATTTGAGCTGATAGTCAAGGTTGAAGCTTAGCTTGCTAATGCGTCCACATGGGCATTCTCTACTTGTGGAACCTGAGTAAGGGTGTAACTCTAAAATGTTGCAAACTGTTTTCGTATCTTCTCCAAGTATTACGCCATCATTGAATGTTTTGTCATGTACTCTTCTAAGGCTTGGTTGGTGATAAGCTCAAAATCTAAATAGATTACGAGCTTCTTCACCGCTAAGTCTTTTGCCAGCGGAGGTCTGCTAGCAGTGCTTCATACTCTGCTTTGTTATTGGTCGCTTTTAAGTATATAGTGATCACTTACTCGAGCAGTAATCGTCAGAGGTGATGAGGACAAGACCTACTCCCGATCCCTGGTTATTAGAGGAACCGTCAACATGTAAACGCATAAATCTCATGTGGGTAAGGCCGATGTGCTTCTTCATAGCAAGTAGGGAACCCCTTTGTGACTAAGCCTCATGCGTCGTGAAGAAACTAGAGTCAATAACCTTGCTCACGCCATCAACAAACTTGGCACATGTTTTTGTGTCCTCAAGCAAATTAGGCTTTAACAGCGCACAGATCTCAGAAAACTCCCATAAGGTTGGTTTGGCAGGCTGTTCACGGCTACTTATACAGGCAGACATTTCATTCTCAGCAGAAAGGGCCAGCCCTAGCACTGCCTTGGCAGCGGAATCATTATCCTTGCTCTTCACTGCTGCATGCACCTCCGAAATTAAACCAAACTTGGGCACAAAAGGCTATCTCAAAACAAAACTAGACATAAGGGGCACGACATAACTCCTCTGCTGCGCAATCTTGTCAACAACCGTTCTAGTAACCCTCGGGGAAGTAGGTTTCATAGACTCATATCCAGCAGCCTCTTTCTTCCCCCTAGAAGAAGGTCAGTCAATCACGAACCTCTTAGCAGTGAATGCATTCTCACGAGCAGCAGAGGAAGTCTTTGGCTTTTTCTCCACTGACAGCTCTCGATCGGGCAACGAAGATCTCTTTCTCCCACCTCCACTAGCAACAGGTTCCACGGTAGCAATTGGACAAGTGAATGCCTTACCTTGATCCTCATAATGTCCTCATGTGGGGGCAGCACACATTTTTCCCTACGAAGAGGACTGAGCAGCCAATGCCATTCGCGATATTCAGCAATGATCCCCAAAGCGATGTGCACATTCTTCATGTCTGGAGAAGTCTTGGGAGTTGAACCAAATTCAGAATCTATAAAAATAGAGGAGGACAAATCAGAAGGCACCTCAACAAAAGAAAAAAAAATAGCTTAGGGATTAAGTAGCCTACTTACCATCGATGAAATGAGTCAGAACGCTCAGCCCGGGCGAAGACTGAGCAAGAATACACTTCATGGAGTAGATCACCTCTTGGAAGAATCGAGGCATGGGAAAGGTGAACCCTAACATAGTTCACGACTACTACCATCCTTAGCCCATTTCATGCAAACCCCAGACAGAGTTGCATACTTAAACATCTCGAGGAAGTCTTTGAACTGCTTACCAAAACTTACCTTGACATGAGTAGCCTTGAAGTAGCCTAGCTTACTTGCAGATCTGCCCTAGTGATACAACGGTGGAATAAATTCATCATTCTTGTGGCTCAAGGAAGACATGTTCGAAAAAAAAAAATCCTACAACGATGCAAGGACAAAATTGTTAGAAGGCTACTTGAACCTAATGCACCAGACCCAAGACTTGGGCCTAGTATGCCAGGCTCTATCTTTCTCTTAGCCTAATAGAAGGCATACTGTCTCCATCTTTTCCCACGGCCCAAACTAAATAGAGGAGGGGAGGGTATCTCCGCGCCTCCCTTTCTTTCTTTCATGTCTCCATTGCTGCACGAGCCAAGCAGCTCAAGACCAATGCCTTAGCGCCAAGGTCCAGCACATGGGCTCGTGCCCAGCATCGTCATCTGGAAGGCCCGACCCTTTGTCCCCCGCGCAGCAGCCAGAGCATCGAGCCGACTCAGTTGCGCCTTTGCAGCGGCATGCCAACCCGACCCAGTTGCCACGACAGCAACACAACAGCCTCATGGCTGCCACTTTTTGCCACCTTTTCGACCCCCGTCAAGCCAAAATTCAAGCCCTGAGGCTCCAAAAAATCAAGAAGGAGAAAATTTAATTTTTCTTACCTTGGAAAAGAAGAAAAGCAACATAACACAATTCTTTGCAAGGGAAAGCAAAGAAGATTGCTAGGGGAGGGGGAACAAATATCCTTTGGTTTTCTCTTTTTCTTACGGGTTTTAATTGCACTCCAAATTTATTTAACCCCCTACTTGATGCAGACTTAAATAGGTTTTGGTGGCAATTAGATTTCCTTTCCTAGAAGAATTTAAATTCCAAATTAAAGAGGGAATCTACATCAAATTCGGTCAGAAACTCCATTGCAGCATTGGATTCCTACACCTCATGCCCTTTCCTGCGAGTAGCCCAGCAGGTTTGGGGGCATCTGTTGAGCCAAAAATAATCCTAAAATTCATAGAGCTGACACATGGATTATACTTAAATGCGTAGGGAGCAGTCTCATTCACCATGCGCAGCTGAGGTAGAGCATACAGAGATCAACGACTACTCAAGACACTGCTGCCCCTAGGAAAAGTCAAAGGTATTTGTGATAGGATAATTCCTTATTCTTTACTTAACACACAAATTAAACCCTCTTTTGACAATTGTAGTATATATGTAAGTAGGGTATCGTTCTAGGCCGGGGATTAGGAGGGATTGCTAATCTATTCTAAATTAATTTAAAAATATTAAATAAGACTCAAGGACACAAAATTAGGCTAAAAACTCTAATAACTCGAAACACACTTAAAATGACTCAAAATAATGAAAACAATTAAATTAAACACTAGGAACTGAAATGGACGGAAATTAAATTAAAAGACTAACAATAAAGAAAACTAACTAAATAATATAATTTAATAATGGATGGGTGTTTGGTTTTGATGAAAAGTAAATTAAACTTAATTAAATTACAGAATTGACAAAAACATAAAATTAAGGTAAAATGATAAATGACGGACTAGCTAGAGGGTTCTTCTCCACACATGTTATACTTGCATACAAAATGATTTCCAGTTGCTTTTCAATAAGCTATGAATACTCAACGCTCCAAATTAACCGTGAATTGCACTAATTAACCCTCAGTTTTTCCACAAGTTATTGGGTTGGATGATTGCATACGACAACCCAAAACATTCCCTACAAGTTCCCTACATGAGTTGCATAATAGAGATACAAGCAAGAATCATTAAGTTTTATGAAAAACATAAGCATTGACGGGACACTCGTTACTATGATTTGCATGAAACTTATGCCAAGAATTTACTTAACGTGATTGTGACTAGCAACCTTTACTACTTGTGAATATAAGTTCATAACGATTAGGTGAAATTCACTTATATTCTAGCATCAAATTCATGCATGTAAATTAAGCGTGCACTCTCAACCAACATACACAAATCAGTTTTTATACGAACAGATAAGTAAATTGAATTCACAACTTATGAAATCACAACCGAAGGTAATCAATTCATATTACAAATATATTCATGGCTTTGAATTAACCTCTAGCCAAAATAAGTTTATTTACACATTATTAAAACAGAAATAAAAGAGGAGTTTGGAAAGATTAAACCGAAAGAGGATCTGCTGCGTTCGTGCCCACTTCTCTCTCCCCCTGCCCGCGTCAGTCTTCCTTGCGTCAGTCTCAGCTGCAAGGGCAGCTTCCCCCGTGCTCACCTCTCTCCGCACGTCTCTCTTTGCCATGCTGCCTTGGGCAGCTTATTCCTCCCTCGATCACGCTGCCTAAGCAGCCTTTTTATTCTCTCGGTTTCACTCCCCCCTGACTTCTCTCGCTGCCAGGCTGCCAAAGGCAGCTCTCTGCCTTCCACCAATCCCCCCCTTTTCTTTTTTTTCCAAGATAGCCCGTCTTCTTTTTATTCTCCTGCACCTCTCTCCCGCTGGCCCTGTATGACTTTTTCTTCCCTTTATTTTATGCTGCACACTGGCTTCTGTCGCCCCACTGTCTCCCCGCAAGTCTATCTTTATTTTCTGCTTCTCCCCGCAGCTTCCACTCAACCTGCACACTGTCTCTCTTATTATTCTTCTTCTATCCCACCTAACTCTGTCCACTTCCTCTTATTTTCTGCCATTCTTTTTGTTCCACTATTATTCCCCCGTGTCTCATGCCTTGGATTCTCCTTTTTCTTCTTATTTTTCCACTGCCCAAAGGCAGCTTCCCTTATTTTATTCTTTCACGTTTTGCTGTCTCTTGGATCCCTTTTTTTTCCATTTGTTCCAGCTGCAAAGGCAGCTTCTTTATGTTTCTTTTCTTTACTCACCAACTGCAAAACACTTCAATTTTAGATATATCATATAATTTCTAATGCCATATAATTTCTAATGCATACCTAATAAATTTAGCCTAACTTCCATGACTTATAATCCGTGACATAATTCTACCAATAACCCATGACAAAATGAGAACGACTAAAGCAATTTTCGATGAATTTATTATTTAAAACTCATTTGTGCCATTTTTATTTTCTTTGCATAAACAAATCCTATAAACACAAAAATAACGTAAATAGCTCAAAATATAAGGAACTAACTTAAGAAAAGACGAGTGAATTCGAAGTAAAAATATATATAAATATGATCCGATCAATTCTTATCATAAATATATTCCTAATCAGAAAAGACATCTTTCAATTGAGTAATCCTAATCCATTATTTAGGATACTTGCCAAATTACTCAAAGATATCTATTTAAACAAATCTCTTGGAATATTCTCACCCAAAATACAACCAAGGGCAGGCCACCCCTAAACCCTAGAGGGCCGGCCCATACTCTTCTCCCCTCCTATAAATACACCTTTTATCTCCAAAATTCAGGAGGCTTTTTGCTACCCACAAACACTCATACACATTCTTTTCAGAATTCTAACTTTGGTATCAAAGATTCTTTGGCCAAAGGCCCCTATTCATCATGGGCGTGTGATGCTTTTGGCTTTAATCTCCGGTGTTATTATTTTGCAGGTGCATTTTCGTCAAAGGAAGAGGTGGCGGAAATTCGCATCCACAAATATAAATGATGATTTTGCTTCAAAAATTGCAAGAAGACAGTTTCTTAAAATTGATATTTTAAGGAGGTTTGCTTGAAGTGGTTGTATAAGATTTTGCTTTTGATTGTTGGGGTTTAGGTACTATGTCATGTCCCCAAGTGTATGTTTTTCCTCAAGTAGTATAATATATGTTTGTGTATTGAAAAAACAAACGTCTTGAAAGTTTGCCCCGGCACCCAAAAATTTAGTACTGGCCCTGCCACAGGGTAAGGTTTTGCCCTACACATGATGGTTGGGTGGTAGTGGGAGTAATGGTGGTGGATTGAGATGGTGGAGGGGTGGTGGCCATGATGGTGCGTATGTTTTTTTTTTTTCTTTCTCAATAAAAATTCTACCTTTGTTTATATATACAATTTTTTGGATTTAATTTTTGAAAAAACATAAAAACATATTTGATGGGTTACATATTTTAGCCTAGATATTGTTTTACACATTTTTCATTATTACTATAAGGCAATCTAGCCAAACACATTCTACACTTATTTTTATATCTGTAAAATGCAAAACATTACCAAGCATACTCTTATTAAACATGTTATAGATAATTGCCCCTTGATTTTTGGAGACACATTTGTCTAAAATATGTCTGAGTGAATTGAAAATTTTGGAAAATAATGTTACAATGTTCATTATATTTGTGAAAGAAGCGTTGCCAAGGATCAAAGATTAAAAAAAGTCTCAATAGTTAAAATGAACGAATGGCTTTAAAAAGTTGTAGCCTAGTCAAGCGTACAACCAGGAGTGGTTTGGTAAGGGATCCCAAACCGAAAATAGGATCCCGAATTTCAAACTGAAAATTTCCGGAATGAGAATTTGAAGACCATCCAAATCAAAATTTCGGTATTCCCAATTTTCGGCATTCTTGAAATATTTTCGATATTTCAGGATGGCTTGGTATTCCCAAATTTCATACAAATTGAAATAACAATGATTCATATCAAGTTAAATTAGCATGCCACCAAAATAAAATAATTAACAAACCCAAAAGCAAAAAAATAAGTTAATAACCTAATATGTTCGAAAACTAACAATACTTTCAGGTTGAAGAAATAGACACATTTGTGGGAGGTTCGTACTAGCAGATGTGGCGATAAAGAGCTATGGTTACTACCTGTAGACCACACCAATTATATTGCTACTAGTAGTTAGCAACAGCTCAAATGTATAATAATATATATAAATATATAATAACATATATCTAATATTATTTTCGGTTCGGTATGGGATTACTGAAAAATTGAGTAGACAATCATGAATCCCATATCGAAATTTCGGGATTGGTTCAGTATTTCATCCCAAAAATTTCGGGAATTTTAGTTTGGGATTGGGACCTTTTTGGTTTGGGATTGAGATTTTTTTTTTTGTTCGGTTTGAGATTTTCGGAAAATTTTTCCAGCCCTACATACAACTATAGGAAGTTACGAACTTCAAGTAAGAGTTCAACGGAAAACCTAGATGGGTTGATTCATCCATTGGATATGGCAATATGTGCACAATCATTAAAAGAGTGAAATTACGAAGTGGAGGTTATTAATTGAAAGAAATAAAAAGTACACTAGTTTAAGAAAATAAAAAGTGCATTAGTTTTCTTAAATAACAAGTGCATTAGTTTAAACAGTAGGATCTTGAGTTCATGTAGTTTTTTTGGTAATTTCATATTTATTTATTTAATAAAATTTTATATTCAGTTAATTTTGTTGCGTATTTTGATATTCAATTTGATATCAGAGTAGGTTTAGTTATTCGAGATTTAATCTACCCGTACCATGTCAGTTTGTTATTGTCATTAGATGATGAGAGTGCGCTAGTTTAAGAAAGTTTTATATTCAGTTAATATTGTTCTAGTTTTAATTCAACGTGAAATTATTGTTGTTTGTTGTAGTAAAAGGAACAGTGCGCTAGTTTAAGAAATTTAGATGATGAGAGTGGGGGATTACAGCTGGGTCAAATTACTGGACCGAATCAACTAATCAAGACAATAATAAATCCAAATCCTAACACTTCCAGATACATCCATTTCCAAATCAATCATCCATTTCCAAATCAATCCCGTTCGCTAGGGTCGGGTGGGGACCTGCAGGACTTGCCTACTTGGGTCTTCTAGCTATTTGTAGTCAAAGAATGGGGTTGGGCTTAGCCTAAAAGGATGGGGTTGGGCTTAGCCTCATAATGAGGTAGCAATAATGTGGTTCAAATTCGTCTATGACGATAATCGAATCTAAGACCTCTCACTTACAAATAAAGAAGAATACCACTAGGCCGTAATATTAAGTGGCATTAGCTATTTTTAGTTTAAGGCTTTGGTTAAGTCTTGCACTTCAAATTGTTAAAAAACATTTACTTTTACCCATGAGATTTTAGGTTCGTTTTTCTCTTCGCTTACTAATAATTGTAACAAAACAAACAAAAAAGAAAGTATAAAACGTGTATTTTTTTTTCCTACTAGCACTGAAGTCAACAAGTAACAAGATATCCTTCTTACACACGCTTTATGACTATGAGCATCAAAATTATGAAATAATTAACGTATCATAATATGAATAGATAACACCGATCTAACAAAAGTTGGTAGGTTTATTTGCAACGAATAATGTATAAGAGGTCGTTTTCAATTAAATCGTATGGCTTGAATGTTTGGTACCACAAACACAGAAGCGACATGCAAGTAGCTAAATGCCAAACTCAAGAAGCATCATTGGTGACCAAGATTAGTATACTTTTGGCAATTTGGCACGTAACGGTCAAATTATCCATTGAACCTGTAAACATTAAGTCTGCCATATTCCCATTCAAGAATTTTAAGGGATTTTTCATGTCTACGTTAAGTTAATTAATTTATATATACGACCTTTGTCAAAAAATAAAAAAAAATAAAAAAAAAAAAAAATTATATACGACCAAATTGATGAGTACTAATCTTGTAATGGTAGGACGAAGTTTAAGAAGCAAATGATTTGGTCTTCCGTCTTTACACGTGTGTGAGACTGAAAATTCTCAAAGTTGTTCCTCCTTGATTCAACTACATGCATGTTATAATTTTCCAAAAGTTCTGATGAGAACAGTATGCTTTGTTTGGTACGTTGGTTAAGGTGAGTAATTGCTTCCAGAAATTAAAGATTGACTTTATGAATGCAAATTTATTCCTTCTTGATTTTGGACAAAATTGCACCTACAAAACAATTAAGACCCTTGGTCAAGGCCAAGAGCCTCACGCGCCCATGATGAATGTGGGGGTGGGGGGAGGCTTTGGCCGAAGAACCTCCGATGCCAAAGTTAGAATTTAGAGAGAAAGTGTTTGATAATTTTTAGAGAATTTTAGTAAGAGAGTTGGAAGTGAACTTTGAGGAGAATGAAGGGGTTTAAATAGGAGAGTGGCCGGCCTCTTTGGGTGAGAGAGGACCAGCCCCCTAGCTCCCTTTGTGGGCTAGGTTCTTGATTTGAGTTTAATTTGAGAGTTATGGAATAATTAGCTAATCAATTAGTCAATTAATAGAATATTTGTAACATCCCACATCGTCCAGGGGAGTGGATCCTCTAAGCCTTATGTACATGCCCATCTCTACCTAGCATGAGGCCTTTTTGGGAGCTCATTGGCTTTGGGTTCCATCGGAATTCCAAAGTTAAGCAAGTTCGCGCAAGAGCAATCCCAGGATGGGTGACCCACTGTGAAGTTCTAGTGTGAGTTCCTAGAAACAAAACCGTGAAGGCGTGGTCGGGGTCCAAAGCGGACAATATCGTGCTACGGCTGAGTCAAGGCCGGGATGTGACAATATTTGCCTAATTGATTAGCTAATAAAAGGGGAAAATGAGGTAGAAATTATAAGGCATGACCGGCCCCCTTGGGAGAGAAGGTGACCGGCCTTATGTGTGTTTTTGGGAGTAATTGGTGGTTTAATTGGTAATTAATGGATTAATTAGGTAATAAATTCATTAATTAATCAATTAACATAATTTAAAAGAAATGTTTTGGGAATTACCTTGTACGAAGGAGGATAGATGAAATAGGTTTTGAATTGTTACCTATTTTGGGCACTTTTGACTTGATTGAAAGATGATTGCCTGTTGCTCGCGCGTAGGAACTCCAATGTGCCTCAAGGGTATTCTTGTCGTTTTTAACCAAAGATCCACGTGTCGCCTTGTGATTATTTTTGGCTCCACAAACTTCACAATGACTAACTAGATAATTGAGTTTTATTTTTTCCAAAACTTAGTGCTGTGAAAATAAACAACTGTGAAAAAAAAGCAAGTTAGTGTTTGGTAAACTGTAGCGTTAAAAGTGCTTTAAAAAAAAAAACCAAAATAGGATTGTCAATATGAAAGTTTCATTAATTAGTATTGTTCACCCCTACCTCCAATGAAAAAAAAAAACATTTTTTTGAGAAGCATGTCTAAAGCTATTTCTATTTTCTGCGCTGTTGTCAACCCATGATTTTGAAAGAAAAAAAATCACTTTTTTTTTTTCATTTATCAAACACAATTAAGACCCCAAAGTTGCCTGTAAAAATGTTTAAGCAAACCCCAAACGAGACCTAATTGTCATCACCATGTGAAAAGTATAAGACAATTGATGTAGACGGTTCTCTCTTTTTCCATATCAATATAATACATTACGGTTATTATCTAGAAAAATTAAGTTAAAGCTAGAACTGTTGCAGTCCTATTAGATTAGGAATGTAGTTGTGTAAATCGTAGTACACCTTGGATATCTCTTATATTCCTATTAAGAGTTGTAATCCTAAAAGGGTAAGGAATTAACCTTCCCTACTACTATAAATAAAGGCACAATGAAATGGAATAAAACACACCCATAATTACACATCTCTCTCTTCTCTCTCTATGCCGCACCCTCTCTCTCTATATGGTTTCTATAATTGTTTAGTAAATTATGTTTACAACACGTTATTAGCACACTCGTGAAGGTACGCTAATGAGAGTTTGATCTTTAATAAGGGAGTATTACGTTTTAATCATTCTTTTTATGATTAATTTATTATTTTGAATTGATCTACATGCTATTGATTCAATTTAATTTTTGGAGACTTTGGATGCGGTCCTTAATCATGAATATTCTGTGATTGAAACTTTGTTAGTTTTTAATTTTTGATTGAGATCCCTGAAATTAATGTAATAATTTATTTCTATGTACGTTACTATTTTTTTAAATTAAAAATTAGAAATTTTAGTTGTTTGTATAAATGAGATTTTAAATAAAAAACCATAATTTGTGGGATTAAAAATATTAAAATATAATATACTATTTTGTGTGTGTGTGTGTGTGTGTGTAAACATGGGTACATTCATCAAAATTAACCAAAAAAATCAAAACATGGGTACATTCTTCAAAATCACAAAAAAAAAAGAAAAAAGATATTAGGCTTAATAACATTAGTAAATTTCTTCGGTTAAAATTGACATAGATACATTTTAAAATCAAAGAATAAAGAATGTACCCATATAAGTTTAAAAATGGATTAGAAAAAAAATTGAATAGATTTTATATTAAAAAAATGGTACATTTTACATATAACAAATTTGTATATTTAAGAATGACTACATTTTAATATTAAAAAGTTTTACATGAATGGGTACATATTGACACACCCCGTCCCGAAGGAGGGCATGCTGGCCGTCACGTGAGAGTGACGTAACCATTTGCACAGTACGGAAGCTTTAAGATACAATTTATAAGTTGATACACCCGAAGGGAGTCCTAATTTTGTCCAATCTGTCAGAACACCGTCGAATTCCTCGTAGCCACCACACCTCAGCTATTCTTTAACCTGGAGGGGCGCAAAACCAAAATTGAGTGGGTCAGTAAAACAATTCTTTTCAAATCCAATTTTTTCTCAAAGCATTGTAACCCCTCTCCGTAAAACCTGTATACTTTCCCAGAAATGTAAAATATAAATATACATATATATTCTCAAAACTTCATTTTTACTATCTCAACATTTTTCTTTATCAATCATGCCATGCCATGTCTAATTCAATAGTTAAGTATGGATGCATCAACAATAATCATATTAGGTACAAGAAAGTAATCAACCGGAGGCCCTCTAATAGCCCTGTACGGTTGAACCTAGAGCTCAAAATCTATCATTCTCACACTCTGCCGGAGTCACTCCGCGTGACCTGTACGGCCTTCTGCACATAAGTTACGCTCTAGTGCTTCTCATAATCATCTGTGCACATAATCTAAGGTCACCCACCAGTCGGAATCTCACTAACACTCTCGCGACTGGCCTGTCGTACCCACTCCGCGTGGACTGTACGACTAGCATCTACTTGGATCCAAGGCGAGCGTGCGATGCGGTGAATACTATAAGCACTAAACTATGGTGCAGGATTTGAGCTCAATATACATCAACATCATCATAACAGAAATAAATACTCACATGTGCGTCCACCGCACCATTTCATACATATGCATCATAAATCAATTCTTACCTGTGCGTCCACCGCACCAATTCATACATATGCATCATAAATCAATTCTTACCTGTGCGTCCACCGCACCAATTCATACATATGCATCATATATTAATTCATGCATGGCATTTCAACTCACATTTCTATATACTTTTCATATCAATTCTATGCATGGTATTTCACTTCCCGTTTTTCCACATAACTCATATGCATTTCATTTTAAACATATTTTCATTTCAATTCAATTTCTGGGAAACGTCAAGTATATATATATACGGAAAACAAAACTGCCCACTCACCTGGAGTTCGTCCAACAACTCCCTAGCACCACACATCAAGGCGTCACGACGATCGCCGCCTAGAATAGTAATCAAATCCAACCTCAGAATTCATATCGATAGAATATATAACTTATATAAAATACGTCACTACGTAGTTCGATCCGGAAGATCTGCCACTCAGATTTTAAATCCATAACTTCCAGAGGTCCACAATATATCTCTAGGACAACATCCTAAAATTTCATCACCATCCAACGGTCGGATCTCCGTCAATTTCCAAAACTAAGTGACGGTTAACATTTTATATTATGGACTTACAATTCCAATTCCGGAAGATCCGTAACTCGGATTCCCAATCCGTAAGTTCCAATAATCCTCAAATATTACGTATTACAACGTATCAAAGTTTGGTAACGATCCAACGGTCGGATCGTCAATTCACATTTTTATCTAAATGTGAAAACTATAAAACGTTATTCGAACACCTAACCAACAATCCTTAATAACTTTCTCATACGGTGCTCAATTTGGGTATATGAATATACCACGGTGATCTACTCGACGTCACGGACGTCGACATATTTTTAAAATAATTTTATTTTTATTTATTTTTTTTTACTGTAGCACCTTCTTCTTCCTTGGGTCGCCAGACTGGTTTTTCCGGCGGCCGTTTTCCGGGCAGTTTTTCAAATTACCATAACTTTGTCATTTCTCAACGAAATCAAGTGATTCAAAAACGAGAGTTGTAGCCCTTGAAGAGACAAAGAGAATGGTACCTTGCACAACACCTAGTTCGCCGTGGTTTGGCCGGAAACGGCCTCGAAAGCCTCGGAGGTCGCCGGAAACTGGGTATTTTTCAAATGAGTATAACTTCTTCAATACTCAACTAACTTGCGTGAAACAAAAAGGAAAGTTGTAGTACTTGACGAGACGAAGAGATTGATACCTACCTCGACTCCTAACTCGCCGGGGATTCGCCGGAAAGAGCCTCGAAAGCTCCGGCCAAACTTTGAACTTGTCGATCTCCGTGTTCTTACGTCCAAAAACTTCCAACGAAGCACTCCGAGCTTCCTTGGGACTTCCTTAAGCTCACTGTGAGCTTAGTTTGGCCTAAAACACAACCAATTCAAAGCTCATGAACAGTACACTTTCATGGGGAGTTTAGAATCTAGGTTTTCCGAAGTAAAACTTACCTGAAATGGATACCAACGTGATCCTGAAGTCCTCAGGATTCCAATGGTGGTCTCAAACTTGACGTTGGTATAGATTTAGGGTGGTTTTAGTGGTGGTCCGTGTGAGTTCGAAGGAGAGAGACAGAGAGAGTGAGAAATCGTGAAGGAGGAGAGAGAAAGACAGTGAACGGGAAATGAGGAGGGTTTTGAGGGATGTGGGGATCCCACGTGGTCCTTATTCCAATCTCCAAACACCAAACTTTAACATTTTAACCTAAAAATCTAAGTTCCATCCTTATTAAATTCCATTTTATTTTCAAAACTTAGGAACCTAGATAATTAGCAACCTGAGCTTCACAAACTTAGTATTTCTTAAGGGCAATTTCGTCAATTCACAGCCACGAATATAATAATTTGGAACGGGCTGTGACACATATAATTAGCATGGGTACATTTAGCACAATAAAAAGTACAAATAAAAAAAATATATGGGTACAAATACAAATAAACTTTAAAAAATATGGGCACAAAAAGAAATTAATATATGGGTACAAATTAAAATTGAAAAGAAAATTGGTACAAATTAAAAATGGATACAAACTAAAACTAAAAATATATGATAAAAAATTTAGTCATAAATATAAATATACTAATTGTAACATTTTTAACATTAAATGAATATATTTAAAAATAAAAAATATTTTATTATTGAAATAATTAATGATTTATTAATACCAAGGACCTTGATAAAAAATTGAAAATGAATAGGATTTTAATTAATGGAGTAGTAAAAGGAAGGATGAGAACCTAATTTTTCCTTTAATTTTTCTTTGTTGAATGTGATATAGCACATTGGAGATGCAATTCCGTCTTTCCGAGAAGGATTTTCTACAAATTCAAAGGGTTTTGTAGTTTTCTGCTAATCAGGTACGCTTAAAATAAAGTATGATATTTGAAACGACCTTAAAGCATGAAAACATTCCCCATGATGCATGAACCCCCCTATGTTTATATTTTTCCTTCCGATATATATATTGTATATGTTCACATATTTGTCAATATATATATTTGTTTCATGCATTACACAATTTTTACTATGTGGAATATGTGAGACAAAGAATTGAAAGAATTTTGAAGAAATTAGGGTTTTCCAAACCCTAGGAATTTCGAAAAGAAAAAAAAAGGGAAAATTAAAACTTGGGAAATCTGCGGATGAGCCGCGCCACCACGTTGACCTGACGCCAAAGTCGAGCTTGCAGCTCAAAGCTTAGGTGCTGGAACGACGTTGTACTGACGTCCCTGTGAGGCAGCAGCCTTTTGGCCTTCGGCCTTTGTGGCGTATGTAAACCAGGCCTTCGGCCTTGGTTTTGAAATTCGTTAGGCCCCATTTTTCTCATTCCAGCCTGTGCTAGACCAAGCCAGCATTTGCTAGGCTTATCTCGCATCCCACCTCAGAAGTCAGCGCATTGCTGGGCTCCTTACACTTTGGCCCACTTCCTATTACAAGCTTGCAGCTTGTTGTAAGCTGGGTTGCATAACAGCTGTTCCCAAGCCCAGCATCCAAATTTTGTTCTGCTTTGATAGCCTGCCTTTTCCCCTAAGCCTACTTAGGCGTCCTTCTGTTTTAGCTCGAGCCTAAACTAATGGACCTATTATGTCAGCCTGCAGTTGCATTGATGAGCCCCTGCCCTTTGACCAGCCCTGTCCTATAGGCCATTTTTTTTCCTTTCTCGGCCCGCTGCCACTTGCAGCCATCTGGGCTGCTTTACAACCATGACCCGAGCCCAAATTTGGTCCTAATTTATTTGTGTGGCCTACAGCCAACATTAATAATAAATGGGTGTAGATAATTGTCCATAAAAAAAAAAGGGTCTAGACAAATTTAATTTTACTTCTACGATCGACCCCGAATGTTCTCTATCTATTAAATTAATTAAAGTGACCTGCAGTCCATTAATCTGATAACTAATCCAAAATTATTGACCTGAAGATCACTTTTGGACATTATCGATTCTATAATTTATTTCTATTCTTTGAACCGTTGACATCCTTTTGTAGTCTCGAAGCGCTCACACTTGAGTTCCCGAAGAATCTCAAATCCACTATATTTAAATTAGTATATTGCATTATGTGTTTCTTGTAGGAACCTTTCTTTTATGAACTAAACGTTCATAAACTAAATTGAACCTGTAGTTTCAAATTTAGTGCCTTTGAAACCTGAAGTTTTCATAAAACAATACACCCATGAAAACCAAGTCTTAGAACTTGAATGTTCTAACTTTGATGCTTATGGATGATCCATTCCCATAGCACCAATCATAATCTTATTTTGACGTTTCTAATAGAAACCATTTTATATGTGGGTATAATGCGTGAATCTCCACTTGACTATCAAGAAGCTGAGACACCATTGAAGCCAATAATGGCATGGAAGAGCTGAATAAGCCTTCACCATGATATTCATTCGAAGACTTATGCTTGAAGAATTACAAATGGAAAATACCTCTATAATGAGGATTCCATGGCTCTTTGGCTCGCTTCTATGGACCGTTTAATCATGAAAGACATTGCCTGAAGCACACCATGATTACATCCATGAATGAGTACAATTCTAAAGTTCATAAATCCGATCAAATTTTGAGTGGAGAATACTTTTCTCATCATTCGATGCTTCTAACTCGCCCATGAAGCAACAGTGTAGAAAGCGGAAGTTTACCAAATGGTCGGATCTGATTACTAAGACAAACATATGGTAAAATCAGGGTCTGCCAAGGTGTGACATCGTGCCCAAAACGTGACCCTTGGCACCTAAGACATAAAACTTCAAGAATAAGGGATAGTATTCCCAACTTTTAACCCTGCAAAATCTACTTTTGTCTTGATGGAATAGATCATTGGTTATGCACATGTTCATGCCCCTACCAATGTTGTTGAGGAGTACCATTCTAGTAGTCAATATGTGAGACTAATTTTGCTCCACTGAACACCGTTGGAAGAGCAGAATTTTGACATGGATGGTCTTGTTGGCCGAATCCCCTTAGTAAACCATTTACTTTGTGAACATTTTTCCATGTTCTTAGATTCAAGTTTGGTGTATGTTTTATTTATGGATAATTTTATTGATATTGTCCTCGAATATGAGTTAATTGAATCTTGTTTCTTAATACATGTGACCACTTCAATGAAACATGTGACTAGGTAGGAATGTGGGAAAGTAAGTTGTCTGGATGAATGCGTACTATGCACACTAACTTTACACCTAAATCACATCTCTAACAACGACTTCAGATCTATCCAACTTGATTAAGAGCATTGGCATGCTCCTTGTTGTATGAATGGTACCGAATTACCATTTAAGGGACCTTAAATTCTCCCTGTCATTGAGTTTTTAAGGATATTCGAGAGAATAATGATCAACAATGATACCATTGAAGAAAATAAGAGTGAAATATCTTTGCATCACTTTCAAGAATGAGCCTGAAGCTTTGATTTAAGGCCAATGAGTTGTCTCCCAACTGGGAATACACCACATGTGGCCGCCCTGGAATCTGGTGATTCAGCAGTTTACTTGATTTGGCACCACCAGTTGGGACACTTAGGTCAAACAATGATGCTACAACGCATCTCTTTACTCGAATTAAGGATCTTGTGCCTACAAGCACACTTTGCCAAGCTTGCTCATTAGGGAAATTAATTTTCTATATCATTTCTCGCAAAGATACGAAATCACCTTTTTTCGTAGTGGATTCAAGGGAATATATGTGGATTAATCCAACCAAAATGTGGACCATATAAATACTTATGGTTTTGGCTGATGAATCGACAAACTGGTCACATGTTTGTCCACACACATTGCTCTTAAACCCCCTGGTCGATTAAGGGTTCACCACCCTACTTATCCCTTAAGGTCTAGGAGACTGGATAATGCCGGAGAGTTTATATCGACAGTTTTTCAATAAAGTATTGCATGTGTTTTGGGTTTATAATTGAACATCGAATTCCTATGTTCACCCCAAATAGTCTCGCCTAGTGGTCATAAAGCGCAATTTAAATGATCGCCCGAATTTTGGTAAACTTACCAAGTTTTTGGTTTTTGCCTAGGGCTATGCAATCTTGTACGTAGTTATGTTAGTCTACCTTGAGGCTCATTACCACCCAATCTATATGACGTTACAGTTGGTTACTGGGTACGAACCTGACGATTTTCGTATTTACGCATTTGGGTGTGCATTCCATGTGCCAAGTTGCACTGTCACAACATACCAATATGGGTCCTCAAAGAAGGATGTGAATCTTCGTCGATTATGATTCTCCTTCACACTAGCTCTCTTATAGCTGTTGCATACAATCTCTTTACCTCTCATTTATGAGTTGCCACATTAATGAGACAATTTTCCCGCTGTTAAGGGGAGATAAGAACGTCAACATTCCTGTAGAACATCACGAATTTACGTGGACGATGCCCACTATGTCTCATCTCGATAGTCGTATCGTATAAGTGTGATTAAGTGCGATGAATTCTAACTTTCAAAATGTTTCTCCAGACGCATTCTTATGATCTAGCTAAAGTGACGAGATCATGTACCAGCTCCAAACATACCTGCAAGGATAAACGTACTTAACGAACGTTGAGTCAACATCCTGGAGGGTGTTCCACCCCTGTTAGACTGTTTGGATGCCCTTGTTGGACGGTCCAGTACACTGGCGGATAGCCAATCAATCTGTCTTGGCCTGAAGCACGACAGATCACTCGGTTCATAGGATTCACTTTCCTAAAAGAGGAAGACACGACACAAAAAGAATCCATACTTGATTGCTATCTCAAATCATTTCCATCTCATGAGATTAATCTGAATTACTCCCGAGACATAAAGTTCTTAGTCTAGTATACTAGTTTGGATGAGCTAAATGGAATTGAAATAAGATTACCATCGCTGTCTCAAACTGCTTTCCGTTGATTAAGTGACAACATAGAACTCATTGGACAACCGAAGTTACAATCCATGTCATATTCCTTACCAAAGTGTGTATTGGACTTGCCGTTCGTACACTGCCCAAGGTAACCCTATTGTGTTACAAGTGGGAAAGGAAGTGTTATGATATGAATGAAATAGTGCAATATGATACACGCCTTATATCGCAAGGTTTCTTTCAAACGTCATGTGATTGATAGCAGCTGTTGACCCTAAAAACTACCAAGCCTACGTGGCGCGTAGGCCGAGTAATCTATAAGCTAACTACGTCATTCGGTTGAATGCGAGGTGTGCCAACTCGTCGGCCGAGCTCGGTCGAGGAGTAAAATTTGTTAATGTTGCGTTGGGTGCACGGCTGACTTCTGCGTCTCACGATTGCGACCGAGGAAGGAACACATCTCGACCTTGGGTTCTTGAACCTGAAGACAAGGCTACTATTCTTACGAAGTTCATAAATCGTCGTCGTCAGATTCGGTCATAATGATGGTATTCGTTAGAGTAAGCTCACGCCGAATCGACACCAAAGTGTAAGGGCATAAATACTCAAAACGGATATATGTCTTAACAATAAACGTGGTTCAGCCATCGGAATGCCGAACTTTAAATCCCACTTGAGAGTATCTAATCATAAACTAACTCAGTGTGCAATATGCCGAGCCTAATAAACTGTAACACCTCACTTCGTCGAGACGGCTAATGAGATGACCTCGACCAATAAGGATTCGAAAATTCTTCTCGACCGAGACTTGGATAGATAACCAGTCACCCTTGACGCAGTGCTATCTATGCTGACTGAAGATGCTACAAGACTGGCTGGTTTTACGGTGACAGTATTATCTATGCCGATTGAAGATATCACTGGTTGCTTTCACAATGCTGTTTATCCAAACTGAAGGTGTGTTGGCGAAAAAAAAAAGGAAAAAGTCTCAAGGTTGTTGAGAGAATTTGTGCAGGGCAGTTGTGTGTTGAATTAGAGAGCTTGAACGATGCACATCCTTCTCTATTTATAGCACCAAGTCCTTTCTGAATCGAGTTAAAACCTCACTCGAATTAGGATTTCTTCTTCTAATAAAAAAACTATCTCGACCAGTCCTATTTTCACTATGACTTTGAACCCAGTCCTTTATCAAGCCGGATTCACTTTTATCCATATCTTGTCGAAACTCCTTATTGCGCCAAGATTCAATTACTCATCTCTCAGCATGACTTGACCAACCTAGGTTAGGAAACCCATGAACTTAACAGTCCACGGTAATATTTTCGTAAGGCCTCCTTGGCCGAGAATCCATCTCGGCCCAAACCAATATTTTAGGCCCAAACATTGCCTCATCGCTTCTGAGGACTTTTTCAGCCTGAAGTTTCTGGCCAAGGCCTGACCTTGAAGAAGCGACACCATGCTCCGTTTCTTGAGGAGCATTTATGAAGCACAATTGCACGATCTTGATCTGGTCAGATATCTTGCCAAGTGTCCTCTTCTCAGCATGACTTGAAGTGTCCTTTCATCATTACCTTCTTGATTCGTGAGATTTTTGAATTCCTCAAGACGTGCGGATGTCCAAACGTCTTCAAATCAATATACCTGTCGTCACATGCCATCATGCAACCTCGATTTACGAATCTTTCGGTACCCTTGAGATCGTGCGGACACCAAACCGTCCTTTCATCATAAAAGGACGCCATCACGATATCATCATGACCCCTTTATCTGTGAGTTTTTTGGTTCTTTCTCCTGAGTCTGTTAATATTCTCCATCACTCCATCATCATTAGCGATCTTCCCGATCATTATCCCCGTTTGATCTTCCATTCCATGAGTCTATAAATACCTGGCCTTCTATCATTCATTCTTTACGCTTTCAAATTTTCCTAACTCTCTCTTGCTCAAAGATTAAAAGAAACCCTATAATTTCTCCCAGAAACCTTTCGAAACCATTTCCAATGGCCCCCTTCATTTCCAAGCTCTCTAAGGAATGCGACAAATATGGGACCATCATCGATCAGTGCTCAATTTGAAGGAAATATTTGTAAAAACATGTTCATTTAAGCAACATCTATAGCATGCTATTAACAATTAAAAGGCGGAATCATGCTTGCATGCACTTAAAAACAAAACATTAACCATGAAATTCAAAGCCTAGTAGATTGGTGAACCAAGACTCAACTCAAATCAAAGTGAGTTGAGAAATTATACCTTTGTAGATTCCTCTTTGCATAAGCAAAGGCTAATCACCCAAAGAGAGGGCCTTCATTCCTTGCATCTTAGATCTATGGATTTGGATGGATGAAATAGGTTTCTCCAAGTTCCCAAAATTGAGAACCTCTAAGTCTCCACACCAAGGATGGATTGATGAAGAAATGAGTGACCTAGAGGAAGCAAGATTGCTAGTTAATTTCCTCTAGGGTGGCCGGCCTCTTTAGAGAGAAAAAAGAGCTTTGTGTTCTCATCCTTTCTCCAAAAGAAACCCTAAATGAATTTTGGCTATAAAGTCACATTTATACCTTAATTCATTGGAGTGGCAAACTTGTAAATAAGTCCAAAACCCACTCCGTCTCTAAATGGCCGGCCATTGGGTTTCATTGGGCTTTTAGGGCCTTTGTGAATTATTAGTCATTAAGTTGTCATACAACTTAAGTCAATGGGCTTGACGTTCGAAGCCCATTGGGCCTTGAGGCCTAAAACTAACCCGTGGTCTTTTAACGAACTTATTCGTTTGATTAATTAACATATTAATTAATCCTTGCCATAAATAATTAAACCATTTAATTATTCTTACTCATCTCCGTTGTTTCTTCAATCTTTACCTTACACGGTGTACGATCCATTAGGTTCCTTTTAGCGAGGCAGTGGGCGATTAGAACTCTTTCAAACCGATTGTGAGTTGAAACTTACTTTCAATTCTCCCTTTAGTGATTATACACGTTTAGGGCTTCCACAAACCATGAGTGACACCTAGCAGCATATCATGGTTACCCAAGCTAATCAGAAGAGGTGGAGAACCTATTTAGTTTAGGATTACAAATGCAATACGGTATTTCTCTAATACAATACTCTTGACCACATTGTTTGGTTTGATAGTTTATTCATGTCTACTATCCAATGTGATTCGTTTACTTATATGATTACCTTGAATGTGATTTGGAATGCCTTCCTAAATCTCATTCATACTCTGATAAAAGATTTTCAATCATATCGTAGAGTATTTTCCCCCAAACGGTTTGAAGGTTAGAGATCCCTTGTTGCGCATTCAATTGCCTCCATGGCTAAGTGGCTTAACCCCAACGATGCCGTGGACACTCGCGGATGGGGTGACTTTGACATAATCAAAGATCAAGGACTTAACCACAAGACAACTGTGATGCCTCAGGTCAAAGGACTACTTTGCATTATCCCAACCATGAGTTCTCATGTGACATGAATATGAGAACTCTTCGTTGATCGTGTTCAGTGAACTCATTCTCTTTTGAGCACCTACATTCTTGTCTTGATGTCACACACACCAATGACTCGAGACTAGTCACTCTCCCTGAGAGAAGACATAGCACGTACTGATCTTAACGGACTGTCAATGCCCAATTGGCAATCCTATGATCAGGAACATTTAGGATGTGTCTACGAAAGAATGGTCTCATGAATCTAACTTCTTTAGATTGCATTCTCCCAATCACATATTCCTTGGACTTATCGTTTAAGCATATAACATTTATATGAGATGGCTCAAACAATAATCTTTGCCCTTTATATTTAAACTACATTAGTTTAACTTTGTGAAATGTCCGTAAAGTATCATCATATGATTGGTTTTAGGGCACATTTCCAACACAATTAAGACTCTGCGCTTTGAGAGCGATATGAGCACCCCCCACCAAATCCTTTGTCCACTTTTCAAGGATGCAGTACCACCAGCCGTCACTGAACTCTTTAAGGATCAGTGCCTAACACCCATATTGTTAGGGTTTGAATGGTCGAGATGGGATTTGGCAAAAGCCCAAGGCTCCTGGCTCTCGACCACGGCGACCTGGGCAACCTGGGTTGCTCGGATGGAAAAGATCTTCGGCGAGCAATGGAAAGCTCTTGGCATTTATGATGTTATCTGTCTTTCATCTATGGAGCTTGTCGTAGACAAAGAGCTTCTTATGGCAGCTTCAAGCTTCTGGTGCTCAACCACCAACACTATGATCATTCCCCTTGGCCCTATGGGTCCTACCATCATTGACATTACCGCGATCCTAGGGACTTCCCCTTTTGGCATCCCGGTTGACGCTACCCTTTCCGGGTACCCATCGACCATCGACCTGAAGGCACTTTTCAACGATCGGGCCATCGAGATGCTGAGCGGAGAGGGCCAAGAACCCTTAAAGGAGGAAGTTTAGAAACTTTATAAGAACTTCCTTAACTACAACACTCTCTACCTTCACTTTACCGGCCGGGGGGATGAGAACCTATGGCAAGGGGAACACGAAGCCTTTCTCTTCTACTGGTATAACAAATTTATTTGTTGTACCAAGTCCAACAAATGTTTTGTCGAGAATATGCTGGTGGCCGAAACCCTGGCTAGCGGTCACACCTTGGCGCTTAGTCTAGCCATTCTTGCCATCTCCTGCGCTGTTTGGCCGAGATGACCATTCAGAAGATCAACCTACACTAGAGTGGCCCCTTATGGGTATTCCAACTCTGGCTGCAGGTCTATTTCGTCACCCTTTAGCCAGAGATTGCCAGCTTCTCGCGTACTGAAGCACTCGGCCTTCAGGTGGCTTTTCGACCAGTACTTCCTCACCAAGCCGAAGATGTGTTCAGATACTTCTTCGGCCTTGATGCCCTTTCCGATGACGAATTCTTGATTTGCCGTCATCGAGAATATCCTTTGTCGATCAAACTTCCTACATCAGCATGGAGTGCAGATGATGATGCTGATCTCCGTCAATCTTAAGGGTCGTTTGTGCTTACCCGCGACCTTCCTCTTGGGTGTGACGCACACCGAGCAAGTTGGGAAGTATATCACCCCCAATTCACTGCTCGGTAACTCGGCTATCTTCAGGGTTACCCGGTGCCTCTTCTTACTTCTCGCTCCCAGCTAAGCCGAGTGATAAGCTCATATTTATATATATTTTACATAAAATTCACTTGTCTTTTCTTAGTTAGTTCCTTATATTTTTGAGCTATTTACTATGTTTTTGTGTTTTGTGTGATTTATCAAGCAAAGAAAAGAAAAGTAGCACAAGTGAATTATTAAGTAACAAATTCGTCAAAACTGCCTGTGCAGATTATCTGACTTTGGAAGCATGTTACAAACAGCTCAGAATGAATGAGAGAATGAGCCTTATATGCGTGGAAAGCTACGGATGTCTATTGTCTGGAGCAATTTACGGATTGTTAATCTCATTTTTCTAGAAGAAGTTATGGGCTTTGTAACACTGAAAGGTCAGAAAAGGGCTAAGCAGATTTGGCTAATAAAAAGAGAAAGGCAACACATGGGCAAAGGAAACACACACACATGGGCAGAAAATGGGTGGATTGTTGGCTGAAATAATGAAGAACATGTGTCTGCAAATGCAAAGGAAAAACACACACACATGGGCAAAGGAAACACACACACATGGGTAGGAATTGTGTGTGTTTTGTGGTTGAAATGATGAAGCATGTGTGTGTAAATGTAAAGGAAAACATGGCAGAAAATGTGTGTGTTTGGTGGTTGAAATGATGAAGCATGTGTGTGTAAATGTAAAGGGGAAACATGACAACACACACCCACACAAGCTGCACATGCAAAGGAAATGGAGTGGTCCTCTCTCAAGCCTATAAATACCACCTCCCATATTCATCAACATGACAGTTTTTTCTCCTTGCTTTGGCCGAAATTTCCCACCACCATTCTCTCTAATTTCAGCCAAAAACCACCCCTAGCCACACCACCCATCAATCCTAAACGTTTCCATACCATTCCCCATCCATTCTACACCATAAAAACCACCCAAAACCATCCAAAACCTCTAGTGCCGCTGCTTGCAAGGAAGGAAAGAGAAGGAACATCTTGTGCCGTGCCTATGCCCAAGCCTTAGGAGTGTTGGAGCATTTCTAGGTGTTTTCTATCTTTGTTTTTAATGTCTAAATTTATGCATCTTTGCTTTGTGAGTATGAGGAACTAAACCCCTCTTAGTTAGGGGGTGATTCGAAACTATGTTCATGCTTGCAATATGATTTGATTACATCCAGTTGTGATTCATAAGTTGTGAATTCAATTTACTTATCCGTTCGTATAAAAACTGATTTGTGTATGTTGGTTGAGAGTGCACGCTTAATTTTCATGCATGAATTTGACGCTAGAATATAAGGGAGTTTCACCTAATCGTTATGAACTTATATTCACAAGTAATGAAGGTTGCTAGTCACAATCACGTTAAGTAAATTCTTGGCATAAGTTTCATGCAAATCATAGTAACGAGTGCCTCGTCAATGCTTATGTTTTTCATAGAACTTAATGATTCTTGCTTGTATCTCTATTATGCAATTCATGTAGGGAACTTGTAGGGAATGCTTTGGGTTGTCGTATGCAATCATCCAACCTAATAACTTGTGGAAAAACTGAGGGTTAATTAGTGCAATTCACGGTTAATTTGGGGCGTTGAGTATTCATAGTTTATCGAAAAGCAACTAGAAATCGTTTTGTATGCAAGTGTGACATGTGTGGAGAAGAACCTCCTAGCTAGCCTTCCATCCATAAGTTTCATTCAAATTCATTTACAATATGTTTTGTTTTACAAAGTTTGTTTTGTTTTCAAATTCGTCAAGAACCAATCTCCCATTTATTTCAAAGTGTTAGATTAGTTAGTAATCACTTTAGTTTGTGTTTTTAAGTGTCTTGAGTCAAGTCATAACCCAATTTCGTCCAATTTAGTGTTAGGTGTTCAAAACTACCCAGAAAGTGTTTTTAAGGTAGTTTTGAGTGTTTATTTGCTGTTTTGAATCTTTTTGTTTATCTTAGTATTTTAAAGTATATTTTTTCATTCTTTGAGTCTAGTTTAGTGTTTTAAACTTTGTTTTTACGTTTTCAAGTGATTTAGCAATCCCTCCTAATCCCCGGCCTAGAACGATCCCTACTTACATACTTTACTACATTTGATAAAAAGAGGGTTTAATTTGTGTGCTTATATATTTCGCATCACCGAGGACGCCTATCTGGCTCTTCAGACAAGAAGTGAAAGGATGCCAAGAAGGAGTTTCAAGAACGGTGCCAAAAATTCTGCCTTCTACCAACCGTTCAAGAATCTCTTAGCACTAACACTTTCGGTGATTGGTGGGAAGAGTATACCCAAAACTTTTTTGGTGCTTCAGTCGAAGACGTCCTGAACAAGATCTTCGGCGGTCGACCCAATAAGGCTTCTACCCCTCAATCTCAAGGTAACGGTCTATTTCTACCTTATTCTTTCGACTTTGAACTCTACTAATTTGCTCTTGCTTTCTCAGGTGGTCGGTCACTGAAAAATGCAGAAGTGGTCGCTGCAGTTGCGGTTAGGAAAAAATTGACCATTTTCAAAAGGGCTAAGCTTACCGCACAGGCCTTGCTGAGCAAACGGCCTCGTCAAGAGGCCTAGACAACCCTCGAACCCCCTCAACCCGTAAAATGGGTCAAGAAGCTAGCGAGGAAAGGAGAATGGGAGATTCATGTTATCTCCAATCACACTACAGGGGCGACGACTCCTAATGTTTCCCCTTCTACCCCTGTCGTTCAAGCTTCGACAGAGAAACGACCAGTATCGGCCAAAGAAACGGCTCATGTACGGCCTGTTTCTCAAGTTGTTGGACCAGTTGTTGCTCCGCTGGTCAAGGCGTCTGCAACTTCAAGGCCAGCGTCTGCAACTTCAAGGCCTACCGCCTTTCTTTGGTTACTTTTCTGCCTTAGATCTCTAAACCAGGAAGATACTGAATGTCAGGTGTCTACCCCTTCTTTTCATCGAACATTCTACGCGCCGAAGGGTGTTATTTATAGTTCTTGGCCGCCTCAGTGGCCATTGAACGTAGATAACCTCCATCGGCTGCGTGAACTAAGAAGCACTCTAAGGCACTGGGCTCGGCCATTAAGTTTTTAGGTTCGAGCAACGAGCCCGAAGATATGGTTGAAGTCTCCTCTCGGCAAGTTTAAAACAAAAACCTTCTTGCTATATTCTTTCATAATTTCCTTGTACTTAAAATGATTTTTATGCTCAGCCTTCATGGGAAGTTGAATTTAATGCTCTCTTGTCAAGCACTTCTGAAGCGGCTGGTCCTTCGACCGCTACGACTGCACCTGTCTATTCAGCTGCTCTGGTTCGGCTACAAGGAGTTTTATCTCTCTCGGCGTCATAAGTCCTTGAGCGCAAAGGGCTCGATTCGTTCGGTGCATGCCTAAACGATCTCAAAACAGATGGTCAAATGAGCGTCGAGATTATCGTTCAAGCATCGTCCGCCTTGGAGTGAGTTCGGGAATCCTTCAGTATTCTCGAGAACGCTCTTCGGGCTGATGATGACTTGAAAACTGCACTGGCCGTTCAGGAAACTCTTCGTTGGAAGATTGATTCCTTAAAGACGAAAGGGGAAGCCTTGGCCGACCTCGACCGTCAAATGGCCGAACTGGCAAAACGAAGGTCGGCCCCTGCTTTTGAGCTTGCGAGGGACTTCGAGTCGGGCGGGAAATCTTGTTTAACCAAATTTACGGTGAACGCGAAGCGAGTCGAGCAGCTGAAGTTGGACAAGAAGAACAGGCAGGCCGAGGTCATAATGCGTGAGGTGAGGTGGCTGAAGCTGAAGGCACTTCTTGGAACTCTTCTTCCTTCATCGCCTTAGAATAATTTGATTGTAAACCATCTTATTAATGAAATGACAAACTTTTACTCTTGCATCTCCTATGTGATTGGGTAGTATTTTTTTAAGAACTTTCCATTAATTGGTAATTTGTGAATAATACCGGTTCGATCTCTAAGATGATATGCCCCATTAATTGGTAAATTGTGAATAATACCGGTTCCACCATGTCGATTTCAACATTGGTGCCCCCGAACCCATATGGAGAAGGGTGGTGGGCTAAGAAATTGGCAAGCGCTTGTCCTTTTAAGGCTTTTTATGGGACGTACGGCAAACTAAACTCCGATAGTGCCAGTGTCCATTTCCCGATTCGGCCTTTGACTATTGGCCAAGTAAGGATATATCGAATAACATATGTCTGGGTGATGACCTGCGTAATGGATGAGAGCATATAATGTCGGAGTTTTGATGCGGTGAAGAACAAAACCAAGCAAAGCTTCTCAACTGGTGAATAATTGATTTTTGGAGGATTGAGGTGTCGGCTGAGATAGAAAATAGCTTGTTCTCGACCAGTGTCAGTATCTTGCGCGAGGAGGCAACCGATGGATTCTTCGGCTGCGGAAATGTAAAGCTTAAGGGGTTTATGGAAGGAAATTTTGTGAGAGACATGTTTATTTGAGCAACATCTATGGCATGCAATTAACAATTAAAGGCGGAATCATGCTTGTATGCACTCAAAACAAAACATTACCCATGAAATTCAAAGCCTAGTAGTTATGTGTACCAAGACTCAACTCAAGAACAAAGTGAGTTGAGAAATTTTATACCTTTGTTGATTTCTCTTTGAATAAGCAAAGGCTAATCACCCAAGGAGATGGCCTTCATTCCTTGCTTCTTAGCTCCATGGATTTCTTGGATGAAGATGGTTGAAAGGATTCTCCAAGTTCCCAAAGTTGAGAACCTCTAAGTCTCCACACCAAGGAAGGACTTGAAGAAGAGATAAGTGACCTAGCGGAAGTAAGATTGGTATCTAAAATCCTCTAGGGTGGCCGGCCTCTTAGAGAGAAAAGGGAGCTTGTGTTCTCATCTTTTCTCCAAAAGAAAACCTTAAGGATGAAATGGCTATAAAGTTGCCTTTATACCACCTCACAATGGAGTGGCAAACTTTCAATTAAGCCAAGTTCACTACCCTTCTCTATATGGCCAGTTTTCCCAAGCCTTTGGGCTATTTTGGGCTTCTTGAATTTTGTTTGTTAAGTTGTCATACAACTTAAGCTAATGGGCTTGACAATTCGAAGCCCAATTTGGGCTTTAAGGCCCAAAACTAACTCAAGGTTTAAAACGAACTTATTCGTTTAATTAATTAACATATTAATTAATTCTTGCCGTAACAATTAAACCATTTAGTTGTCCTTACTCATCTCCGTTGTTTCTTCAATCTCTACCTTACACGGTGTATGATCCATTAGGTTCCTTTTAGTGAGGCAGTGGGCGATTAGAACTCTTTTAAATCGATTGTGAATTGAAACTTACTTTCAATTCTCCCTTTAGTGATTATACACGTTTAGGGCTCCACAAACCATGAGTGACACCTAGCAGTATGTCGTAGTTACCCAAGCTAATTAGAAGAGGTGGAGAACCTATTCAGTTTGGGATTACAATGCAATACGGTCTTTCTCTAATACAATACTTTTGACCACATTGTTTGGTTTGATAGTTTATTCATGTCTACTATCCAATGTGATTCTCTTACTTATATGATTACCTTGAATGTGATTTGGAACGACTTCCTAAATCTTATTCATACTCTGGCCAGAGATTCTTAATCATATCATAGAGTATTCTCCCTCAAACAGTTTGAAGGTTAGAGATCCCTTGTTGTGCATTCACTTGCCTCCATGGCTAAGTGGCTTAACCCCAACTATGTCGTGGACACCCTCTGACGGAGTGACTTTGACATAGTCAAAGATCAATGACCTAACCATAAGACAACTATGATGCCTCAGGTTAAATGACTACTTTGTATTATCCCAACCATGAGTTCTCATGTGACATGAGTATGAGAACTCCTTGTTGATCGTGCTCAGTGGACTCATTTTCTATTGAGCACCTATATGCTTGTCTTGGTGTCAGTCACACCAATGACTCGAGACCAGTCACTCTCCCTAAGAGAAGACATAACACGTACTAATCTTAACGGACAGTCATTGCCCAATTGGCAATCCTATGATCAGGAACGTTTAGGATATGTATACGGAAGAGAATGGTCTCATGAATCTAACTTCTTTAGATCGCATTCTCCCAATTACATATCCCTTGGACTTATCGTTTAAGCATATAACATTTATATGAGATGGCTTCAAACAATAATCTTTGCCCTTTAAATTAAACTATATTAGTTTAACATGTGAAATGTCCGTAAAGTATCATCATCTGATTGGTTTTAGGGCACATTTCCAACAATCTCCCAGTTGCACTAGATCCAATCAGCTTGGTCATCAATGATGATACCTCTTCTGTAGTCATTTCAAAAATGGCTGAGTAGTAGGCCTAAACAATGGATATCTATATGTTATCCATAAAAGCAACCTTGAGAATAACGACGTCACCATTACACATGATTCTTAATCATGTGGTTTAGTCTCTCATTTGAGTTCGGATCTTGATGAGACCGTGATTCTCTGGCTTGAGCTATCACCCCATTAGTGTCGTAGTGTCGGTACACTTGATGCGAAATATATAAGCACACAAATTAAACCCTCTTTTTATCAAATGTAGTGAAGTATGTAAGTAGGGATCGTTCTGGACCGGGGATTAGGAGGGATTGCTAAACACTTGAAAACTGACTTAGAAATGTAAAAACAAAGTTTAAAACACTAAACTAGACTCAAAGAATGTAAAACTAAAGTTTGAAACACTGAAACAAACCAAAAGACTCAAAACAGCGAACAAACACTCAAAACTGCCTTAAAAACACTTTTTGGGCAGTTTTGAACACAAACACAAATTTGGACGAAATTGGGTTACAACTTGAATCAAAACACTTAAAAACACAAATTAAATGGATTTCTAACTAATCTAACACTTTAAAATAAAGGGGGATTTGGTTTTGACGAAATTGAAAACAAGACAAAACTTTGTAATTAAAACAAATTCTAGAACGAATTTGAATGAAACTTATGGATGGAAGGCTAGCTAGGAGGTTCTTCTCCACACATGTCACACTTGCATACAAAATGATCTCCAATTGCTTTTCGATAAACTACGAATACTTAACGCCCCAGATTAACCGTGAATTGCACTAATTAACCCTCAGTTTTTCCACAAGTTATTGAGTTGGATGATTGCATACGATAACCCAAAACATTCCCTACAAGTTCCCTACATGAATTGCATAATAGAGATACAAGCAAGAATCATTAAGTTCTATGAAAAACATAAGCATTGACGAGACACTCGTTACTATGAATTGCATGAAACTTATGCCAAGAATTTACTTAACGCGATTGTGACTAGCAACCTTCACTACTTGCGAATATAAGTTCATAACAATTAGGTGAAACTCCCTTATATTCTAGCATCAAATTCATGCATGAAAATTAAGCGTGCACTTTCAACCACCATACACAAATCAGTTTTTATACGAACGGATAAGTAAATTGAATTCACAACTTATGAAACGCAATTAGAAGTAATCAAATCATATTGCAAGCATAAACATGGTTTCGAATTCCCCCCCAGCCAAAGGGGGGTTTAGTTCCTTATACTTACAAAACAAAGAGTATTGAATTTAAACATTGAAAACAAGGGAAAGAAAACACCTAAAACGTTCCAGCAATCCTAACTTGAATGGCATGCACGTCCAGGGCTTCTCCTCCTTCCTCTTTGCTGCGGCACAAGGTTTTGGGGACATGTTTGGATGGTATTTGAATGGAGGAATGGATGGGAGATGATATGGTGGTGTTTAGGATGGATATGGGGTGTGGCAAAAGAGAGAAAGATGGCTGAAAATGTGTTTGTGATGTAGTGTATGAATGTGTAGATGGGTTTGGCTAAAAGAATGGATGGAGAATGGGTGGTGTGGCTGATTGTGTTTTTGATGTAGTGTAGTGTCTTGTGTTCTTCCCTTCACTCCCTATTTATAGAAGCTCCAAAGCAAAGAATCACTCAAGTGGCTTCAATAAACAATACAAATAAAGACCAAAATGATGCAAAAAACGGCTAGTTTACATGCTCTTTTATCATTGTGTCTTGCCTTAAACAAAAGGCAATCATTCCTCTCTTGCTAATTCAACTCCTTTATAGCTGTCCATGTGCCTTCATTCTTCAATTTCCGATGCATTTGCCTTGTATTCCATCCCTTTTCCACATGTACTAGCTGTTAGACAACTTTCACACACATGTTTTGCATCATTTCAGCTTGCAATTATGTTTGTAGTTGCTGAAAATGTGAATACAACTTGTAAAGCAATCCAACAAATGGCATCTTTCACTTCTTTTCCTTTCAAATTGTTCCTTAAGTGTATATATCTGCACACTTCCACACTTCAACTTCATTATTCAGATTTTTGCATTTGTTGAAACCCTTTTTAAAACACCAAAAACGTCCATCCCACTTGCTCCATATGCATGCAATCCATTTTGGCCCAAAATTGCTCAAAATTGCACCAAAATGCACTTTCTTTCCAACTTTGTTATTAGGACCTACAAACACACGAAAATAGCTTAAAACACTCTTATAAGCAATAACTAACTAAGTAAATGCAAGAAAACATGTTAACTAAGTCGCATAAATATGCTCCTATCAAATTCCCCCACACTTAGCTTTTGCTAGTCCTCGAGCAAAACGAAACAAATAAACAAAACAAAGTAAAAAAAACACATTCTAATCCTTCCAACATTTGCCTCAGGGATTTCCAATACACATGACATGTTAAAAATCATTATTCCCACAGATTTAGTTATCTTCACACTTGAGCACATACTTAATCACATTCACCACTTACTAGTTCACATTTAACCAATTAAAATGATGTTTTGAATGTAGTAACATGCCTTAGAGAATTTGCTCAATTCTTTATAAGATACTCTCTATTTTCACACATTTTCTGACTACACACCCTACACTAGTTATATGTGAGAAGATTGATGTAAACATGAAAACGAACACTCACATATATGTGTTACAAAGAAAGCAATTTCTGGAGTTATTTAGCATGTTTAGATATGATCTCATGAATGGAATGCTACTAATTAGATGCGAGAACCAGTGACACCATATGCTCATATCAATTTCAAACTCCACAAATTGAAACACACAACACTCAAGATTGAAGTCAAGGGTTGTAACAGGGCTTGGGGGTAATGACTAACAAAGAAATGATAGGAATAACAAACGTTCTTAAAGTGATAGCAAGCAAAGTAATGGAATCGACACTTGGAATTTACTTTAGAATGCAAAAATCAACTTTTAAAAGCAAAGTAATGGAATCGACACTTGGAATTTACTTTAGAATGCAAAAATCAACTTTTAAACACAAAGGGAAGATTCATGCAACACTTAGGGTCGAATTCAATGCTTTGGACCCTTTCCTCAACAAACAACACTTAGAGTTTTTTCTCATAAATTTTTCAACTCTTTTCACAACTTTTCTTCTTTTCATTCTATTTTCCACGAATTTTTCTTTTTCTTTTCCTTTTCTACCCATGCCTTATGAAGGACTTTCGCACACACATACACAAGAATCACTTCCCCCACACTTGTTTTTCTGCAAGAGTTCAACAAAAGGAATTCTTGCTAAATTATGCTTTACTATGCTTCAAGAACAAGGGTATGGATGGTCCTAATCTAGGCTAGGTGAGGATAGTGTGGGTAACAAAGAACATAGGCAACACAAGGCTCAATGGGGTTAAACTTAAACACATAATGAACGGGATAGTCTTTTTGGCTCTTGGCTCACTAAACAACTTCATCTTGAATATGTGTTATGCAAATCAATAACATGCTTTGAATGAAATAGGCATGAGTTCTAGCATTTGGAACTAAATGATGAAACGCCTTCTAAGTAGTAACCAAGCAAAGAATAATGAGATCATGCAACGACTTTAGAAAACAATGATGCACAGTTTATTAACTCTCCAAATAAACGTTTAGGCTCAAGTCTCACAAGGTTGTAGCGTACATATGAGTTCCTTCTTTCAAGCATGTTACAAAACTGATTTTTCCTTTATGATTGCATGTGAATTCATAAATTATAACCACAACCAAGCATACACCAAAGAGTAAATCAAATGTTCATCCATGTTTATAACTCTCTTTAACAGTCATGTAATTAAAAACCAAATCCTCATCATTGTGTTGGAAGGTACCCTAAGACACAAATAAACACAAAAAATAACTCTTTTTGGGTTTTTTTTTTCAAAACAATTTTTCAAATTTTTATGAGATTTTCGGATTTTTATGTCAACACACACTAAAACACTCCAAAACAGCTTAAAAACAGCAAGGAACAACACTAGAAGTAATGGGTGATAAACTCCTACGAATTTCATGCAAAACAACTTGGTTACCCCCCCCACACTTAAATCAAACATTGTCCTCAATGTTTTAAGCGTAAACTCACACAAAAACAAGCAAACAAACAATTAACGAAAAAACATGACAAATATGGCAAAGTAAAAACCAGACAGAGTAGAGTTTACGAACACAAATCTAGTTTTGAAGATAGATGATCTTGTTGACTTTGCACAGCTTTGATCTCGAACTGGTTTGGAATTCTGAGCGAGAGTTCGTTGGTTTCAAATCAGACTCCTTCTGCTGGGTTTATTTGATTGCACAGTCTGCATTCTTCTTTCCTTGTTTCTTATGCACGACAGGTAGGCACGAGGTAGAGGTGATGGTCTGTTTCTTTCTTCAATCTTTCCAAGTGCCCACCTCTTGCTTTCTTTCTCCTTGTCCCTAGTTGAGGATGAATCAGCACGTTGTCTCCACATGCTTTGAGGTATCATTTTCACTTCCCTTATCTGTTCCCCAGGCAGATGTGGTAGACGAAGAGGAAGCATAAGATGATGAAGATGAGTACTCGAGAGCAAGGCTAGGTAAGCAATCAGGAAGGGGTTCCAGGCAGTCGGTTCCAGATCGGAAGATTGATACCAAGTGCTGGCTGATTGCTTTCTTTCTCCTTGTCCTAAAACAACGACAAGGAGAAGGACAGGGAGAAAGCATGATATGAGATACTCTTGCTTTCAACCTTCATGATATGAAATACTTTTGCTTTAGATGGGTTGTTTGCAGAGGTACCCTAAGGAATAAGGAACACTGAGTGACTCGGGAGGGTTTGTTGGAAAGGCATTCTCGGAGATGACGGAAGGTTATGTATGTCTGCCTTGCCATGGAGGGTGAAGGTCGACATTTATAGGAAATAATAACCGGTACTGTTCTTTCACTCTTGTCGGCAACCGTTGGATGATTGAACAGTAAACTTCACGTGCTTTCTACTTCACCAGAAATTGTCGACAGATTGCCCGTGATTTTCGTAAAGCTGAGTGTGCATGTGACAGGTGCTGACACATCTGGAAAAGCAAGTGCCTATTCGATATCTGGAATCGACGTTTCGACAAACTGCCCGTGATTTCCGCAAAGCTGACTCTGCATGTGACAGATGTTGACACGTCTGAAAAAACGCTTCGACAAACTTCCCGTGATTTCCGCAAAGCTGACTCTGCATGTGATAGATGTTGACACGTCTGGAAAAGCAGATGGTTGGAATCGACGCTTCGACAAACTGCCCGTGATTTCCGCAAAGCTTACTCTGCATGTGACAGATGTTGACAAGTCTGGAAAAGCAGATGCCTCTCCGATATCTGGAATTGCCTCTTCGATCTCTGAAATCCCGTCGAGTGTAGAGGTTGCATGTGACAAGTGCAGACAAATTTGGAAAAGAAGATTGGCCGTGGTTTCTGAGCAAGCCCAGCTTTTGAGAAAGCTAGCGCCTCTTTGATTTTTTGGTGAGTTGGCCTCTTCGATTTCTGAGCTCGCCTCTTCGATCTCTGAAATCCCATCACATGCTGAGCCAACTCATCAGACCTTTTTTATAGAGGTACGCAGAACGTTCAAAGCACACTTGAATTTATGCCTGTAGAAAACTCCATTCTTGCACTTCTACGATCTTGACTTGTCCGACCTCTTCTTTCTTTAACACCTCTGAAAATGTCTGGCCATTCCGACCGTCGTTTTGACTTGAACCTTGGTGAAGAGGCAATCCCGCCTTTTCCAGACAACACATGGCGCCCATCCTTCATATCCCTTACTGGTCCTCTTACCGTTGTGGATTCGGTGATGAAGAATGACATGACCGCTGCGATGGTGGCCCGGAACCTTGTCACTCCTAAAGATAACAGACTGCTTTCCAGATGGTCTGATGAGTTGGCTATTAAGGAGTCTCTGGCTCTTAGTGTGCAGTGTGCGGGTTCTGTGTCCAAGATGGCCCAACGCTTATTTGCTCGAACCCGTCAAGTTGAATCGTTGGTGGCTGAAGTGATGAGTCTCAAACAGGAGATTAGAGGGCTCAAGCATGAGAATAAACAGTTGCACAAGCTCGGACACAACTATGCCACAAACATGAAGAGGAAAATAGACCAGATGCAGGAATCTAATGGTCAGATTTTACTTGATCATCAGAGGTTTGTGGGTTTGTTCCAACAGCATTTGCCTTCGTCTTCTGGGGCTGTACCGCGTAGTGAAGCTTCAAATGATCAACCTCTGATACCTCCTCCTTCTGTGGCCCCGCCGACTACTGAGACTTCTCCCAAACAGCCTTTGTGAAAGCTCCCTCTTGTATTTTTCTGCTTAATGTTCCTTTCTTTTTGTTTTTTTTTCATGAATGTAAAAATACCTTACCTATCTGTCAATGTTTCAAAAAAAAAAAATCCAAACCCAAAAATAATTAAATAAGCAACAACCAAATAAATTAAAAAAATTGACAATCAGGCAAAATAAAAATGCAGAAAAGGGAAGGTTTTTAGAAACGCAAAACTGCTTGTGGAGCGATTCAAAAATCTTCCTCATTTGAATACATGGGTTACCTCCCAAGAAGCGCTTGCTTTAACGTCTTCCAGTCGGACGATACCTCCAGTTAAGCTTGAATAGGACCTACGGTATGGAGGGGTATGTCCTCCACGGCATGCTCCTCAAAATACTCATACGTTGGCTCTTTAAATGGAAGGGAATAGTAATCCTTCTTAATTGGGGCGTTGAGCATCCTAAAGTCAATGTATTCATTCCCACCAGCTCGGATTTGATTGGGGACCTACACCATACAAGGTAACAACCTATTAGTTGAAATGGGAATCGAAATTGGAATAGGTGGCTTACCAATGTGTTGCAATGAAGTGGCAGCACTGTCAACAGATTTTCCAAATGTGCTTTTGGCCAAATTATGCATTTGGAGGTCAGTGGTGTGTTCTTTGTGCTCCACTCCAATTCCCTCGTCGTTGGTGGTTGGAAATTCATCATTCTTGGTTGGTGCTGAAGGTTCTTGCCCTATATCTTTAATTACATCAACGGCAAAACAAGAACGAACATCAGTAAGATTCACATTAGATTCAGGAATTTTAAAGTGAATCATATCACCAACAAATGCCATTGTTAATGCTCCCTTAGCCATATCAATCTTGGTTTGAGCTGTTTTCATGAAAGGTCGTCCAAGCAAGATTGATGATGGTGAAGAGTGGACTGCATCCTCCATGTCAAGCACATAAAAATCTGCAGGAAAAATTAAGTGGTCTACCTGCACCAACACATCTTCCAAAACTCCTTTCGGGTAGGCATTAGATCTATTGGCTAGTTGAATAACAACACCATCATGTTTAAGCTCTCCTAGATTCATAGATGCATAAACAGAATATGGCATTACATTAATTGATGCACCTAGATCTAGCATAGCATGTTCAAACCTTGTATTACCAATTACACAAGGAATTGTGAAACTACCCGGATCTTTGCATTTGGGTGGCAACTTTCTTTGTAACATTGCAGATACATTCTCGCTTACATGTACCACTTCTTTCTCCCGAATACGTTTCTTTGTAGTACAAAGCTTCTTAAAAAACTTGGCATACTTCGGGATTTGCTTTATAGCATCAAGGAGTGGGATATTGACATGCACCTTTCTAAACGTCTCTAGAACATCTTTTTCCTCCTCTTCGTTCTTGGCTTGCAAAAATCTCCTAGGAAAGGGTACATTGGGTGGAATATGGTTAGTATTAACCAAAATTGGAACTTCCTTACCGTTGTTGGCCGAATTGGATGGTTTAGGAGCATTTGGGGCCTGCGGCAAAAGTGTTTCCACCCTTTCCGTGGGGGTGCTTTGTTCCTTCTCTTCAAATATTAACTCTTCAACCTCATTGGAACGTGATTTGGAAGGTTGGGGATCAGATCCAACTTGTTTTCCACTTCGCAAACTCATGGCTTTGGCAGATTCGAATCCTCCATTTGGGTTGACAACGGTTGAACTAGGCAACTTACCTTGCTCTTTGAATTGTCCTACAAACTCCGCAATCTGCCCAATTTGCTTCTCCATTTGGTCCACCCTTTTGTCTTGGTTTTGCATTTCTTTGGCTTGATTTTCTTGCCCCTGAGACAAATTGGTGAGTAACTTATGAAGTGTCTCATTATCTAAAGATGTACCTGAGGTGTTTTGGGCAGGTTGTTGTGGGGCTTGTGTTGGTGCGTATTGCTTGGTATAGAAGCCCGGAGGTTGCTTCCTAAAGCCTCCTTATTGTTGGGGTTGTTGGGGCTCCCTCCACCTGAAATTTGGATGGTCTCTCCAACCTGGATTGTACGTATTAGAATATGGATCGTTCCTTGGCTAGTTTTGGCCTTGAAATCCAATTGCATTGGCGCTTTCCCATCCACCATTTTCAATCAATTGAGGGCACTTTTCAGAGGCATGTCCTTGCATAGAACACACACCACATACACTTGGTTCTTTCATCCTCATTCCTTCGGCCATCTGAGACACAATGGAAGTAAGATTAGCTAATTGCGATTGAATGTCGGATATGGAACTTACCTCATTCACTTGTTGCCGTGTGGTGTCCCTTTGACCAACGCCTTCAAATTGTTGAGCATTCAATGCTCGGTTAGCAATTAAGGTCTTGGCAGCCATAGGTGTTTTGTCCATCAAAGCTTCTTCCGCTGAGGCGTCTAGCATTTGGTGTTCAATTGGTAGAAGCCCTTCGTAGAAATATTGAAGAAAAAACTCCTCCTTCATCTGGTGCTATGGACATGAAGCAACAAGGGTTTTAAAATGCTCATAGTAAGTGGGAAATGATTCACCTTGGTTTTGCTAAATGCCACTAATCCTTTTGCGTAGTAGAATGACTCGAGAGGTTGGGAAAAACTTCTCCAAAAATGCCCGTTTCATACTCTCCCATGATGTAACAGTTCTGGGGGCTAGCTCATACAACCAATCTTTAGCCTTTTCTAAGAGAGAAAAGGGAAAAACCTTCATTTTCAGAATGCTCCCATTAACATTCACAGGGGTCATGCTCGAACAAACAACCTCGAACTCCTTCAAGTGTTTATTAGGATCTTCCATGGACATCCCGTGGAACTTAGGGATGTGATGCAACAAACTTGATTTCAATTCGAACTCGTCCGTCTTCCCTAGGGCAGCCAGGGGGTATTGGATGCATAGGGGAGCGGCATTGTCCAATCCCGAAGCGGAAAACTCCTTGATTGTTAGATTATCCGCTGCCATGTTGGGATCTTCCTCCTCTTTTTCAAATGGATGTTCTTCCAACTCAGGTTCAGGAATAGGTGGGTTACGATCTTGCTGATTCCTATTCCTTCTCAAAGTCCTCTCAAAATCGTCGTCAAAGTCCAAGATATGCTCACGAATCGGATGAGAACTCCGAGTCATAAACTAGTACCTAAAACAAGAGAACAACAAGGTCAGTAACTAGTAAAAACACACGGAAATAAACAAAAAGAAATAACAAGGGATTAGCAAAGTTGCTAATCCCTGGCAACGGCGCCAAAAATTTGATGCGAAATATATAAGCACACAAATTAAACCCTCTTTTTATCAAATCTAGTAAAGTATGTAAGTAGGGATCGTTCTGGACCGGGAATTAGGAGGGATTGCTAAACACTTGAAAACTGACTTAGAAACGTAAAAAAAAAGTTTAAAACACTAAACTAGACTCAAAGAATGTAAAACTAAAGTTTGAAACATTGAAACAAACCAAAAGACTCAAAACAACAAACAAAACTCAGAACGGCCTTAAAAACACTTTCTGGGCAGTTTTGAACACAAACACAAATTTGGACGAAATTGGGTTACAACTTGAATCAAAACACTTAAAAACACAAACTAAATGGATTTCTAACTAATCTAACACTTTAAAATAAAGGGGGATTTGGTTTTGACGAAATTGAAAACAAGACAAAACTTTGTAATTAAAACAGATTGTAGAACGAATTTGAATGAAACTTATGGATGGAAGGCTAGCTAGGAGGTTCTTTTCCACACATGTCACACTTGCATACAAAATGATCTCCAATTGCTTTTCGATAAACTACGAATACTCAACGCCCCAGATTAATCGTGCATTGCACTAATTAACCCTCAGTTTTTCCACAAGTTATTGAGTTGGATGATTGCATACGACAACCCAAAACATTCCCTACAAGTTCCCTACATGAATTGCATAATAGAGATACAAGCAAGAATCATTAAGTTCTATGAAAAACATAAGCATTGACGAGACACTCGTTACTATGAATTGCATGAAACTTATGCCAAGAATTTACTTAACGCGATTGTGACTAGCAACCTTCACTACTTGCGAATATAAGTTCATAACGATTAGGTGAAACTCCCTTATATTCTAGCATCAAATTCATGCATGAAAATTAAGCGTGCACTCTCAACCACCATACACAAATCAGTTTTTATACGAACGGATAAGTAAATTGAATTCACAACTTATGAAACGCAATTAGAAGTAATCAAATCATATTGCAAGCATAAACATGGTTTCGAATTCCCCCCTAGCCAAAGGGGGGTTTAGTTCCTCATACTTACAAAACAAAGAGTATTGAATTTAAACATTGAAAACAAAGGAAAGAAAACACCTAAAACGTTCCAGCAATCCTAACTTGAATGGCATGCACGTCCAAGGCTTCTCCTCCTTCCTCTTTGCTACGACACAAGGTTTTGGGGACAGGTTTGGATGGTATTTGTATGGAGGAATGGATGGGAGACGGTATGGTGGTGTTTAGGATGGATGGGGGGTGTGGCAAAAGAGAGAAAGATGGCTTAAAATGTGTTTGTGATGTAGTGTATGAATGTGTAGATGGGTTTGGCTAAGAGAATTGATGGAGAATGGGTGGTGTGGCTGATTGTGTTTTTGATGTAGTGTAGTGTCTTGTGTTCTTCCCTTCACTCCCTATTTATAGAAGCTCCAAAGCAAAGAATCACTCAAGTGGCTTCAATAAACAATACAAACAAAGACCAAAATGATGCAAAAACGGCTAGTTTACATGCTCTTTTATCATTGTGTCTTGCCTTAAACAAAAGGCAATCATTCCTCTCTTGCTAATTCAACTCCTTTGTAGCTGTCCATGTGCCTTCATTCTTCAATTTCTGATGCATTTGCCTTGTATTCCATCCCTTTTCCACATGTACTAGCTGTCAGACAACTTTCACACACATGTTTTGCATCATTTTAGCTTGCAATTATGTTTGTAGTTGCTGAAAATGTGAATACAACTTGTAAAGCAATCCAACAAATGGCATCTTTCACTTATTTTCCTTTCAAATTGTTCCTTAAGTGTATGTATCTGCACACTTCCACACTTCAACTTCATTATTCAAATTTTTGCATGTGTTGAAACCCTTTTTAAAACACCAAAAACGTCCATCCCACTTGCTCCATATGCATGCAATCCATTTTGGCCCAAAATTGCTCCAATTTGCACCAAAATGCACTTTCTTTCCAACTTTGTTATTAGGACCTACAAACATACGAAAATAGCTTAAAACACTCTTATAAGCAATAACTAACTAAGGAAATGCAAGAACATATGTTAACTAAGTCGCATAAATATGCTCCTATCAACACTGGAGACACTTTTTGGTTGGAACTGAATAGAGAGTTCATAAATGAACTTTCCCATCCAAACAACATTGTTGTAAGCTTCTATATGGCAATATATTTTGCATTCATAATGGAACACAATAAAGTCATTACTTTTAATGTTTTCATCCAAATATCTCTTTAGTCATAATAAAGAGATATCTAATTATCTCTTCATTCATAATGAAGAAACATCCAATGATGGATTAGATTCATAATCTAATACATTTATGCTTCCATTATGTTACTCTAATTCTTCCTCATTATTGAGGAATCCATCCTTTATTATTTCTCAAATACTTAAGGATTCACTTGACAATTGCCATGGTTCTGATCTTGGGCTTGCATTGATATCGTCTTGTACCAATCTTGGTACAACTCATATCAACGTTTTTCATACAATATGAAATACATAAATCACCTTTCTGCGTATACATAAAGGATTCTATTTACGCATTATTTCTTTGGGAGTCAAAGGGTACGTTCCCCTTGAGAAGAGTTACCTCCTAGTCTCACTAGAGTTGTTCTTCTGATTGAAGTTTATCATCATATAAGAAACTTCCTAGCATCTTTCGTCTATCATTAAGGCTTGATATAATCCAATTATATCCTGAAATCTATCATTATAGATTTCCATCCCATGTTTATAGACTATGTCTCCCATATACATTCTATCGTTATAGAATGTTTAAAGTCATAACTTTAACGAAGAAGTATTCTTTTCATTTCCAAAATTAATATATCATATATGTGTATATATATATTCAAATTTAGGAACATGATTAACTCCCACTAATCTTTTGTAAACCTAGTAAACAAAAGATTCATTTACTTCTTTATGAGAAATCAAACGATTTGATCTTTCTTTCATAAGACGCTTATAGCTCCCACTAGCTTGCTAAGATTCATGATGGATGGATCTCTACAACTTACTTGTCTTCTGATTCATGGTTTTAGACATATATTATCAAGACTATCTTGATAATGGTTTCGGAAACCCATATTATGTCCAAACATTGAATCACCATTTAGTTCTAGCTAGCAATCTTCGAATTAATTGAAACCAAGACTACGTCAAAGATGGTTTCTTCAAAGTCAACGAATCTCTTTGATTGTAGTCACCTTCAGCTACTAATTAGCTATTAAAGGTTTCACTATTTCGGGTCAAATGGCACTCTACCATTTCCTTGAGTATATGTCGTATATACACTCAATGTAGTCATAAGGATTTTCATTCTTATTTCTTTCCAATTAAGAGGTGTAACTCTATGACATAGTCATAAAGTTCAAACCATTCAACTGAAACGGTTTATAAATCCTTCTCGACTACCTTAGAGCTTGTGGTGTAGGAACTAGGTTGTTATATTTGTTGATTATCTCGTCTCTCAAAGAACCCATTCTTTGAGTTCTATCTCTCGTTCAATTGCGTTAGGCAAATCATATTGTAGGATTACAATGAACTGCCCAACAAAACAACATTTGTTAGTTGGTTTATAGAAGTGATAGCCAAAGATTAATTTAAGGATACCCACAAGATAATTCTCAAACAAATATTGCTTATTAGCACACAACCCCAAATCTTAACACGATTAAGACTTATTTTTCTGTCCAACTACATCCTATGGAGTCATGAAAATTTTGGAAGATCTTCTAATTGACAATCATATTGTCTTAGAAATATATAACCCATATATGGGTAATTGATAACATCCAACAACCTAAATCTTATTCAAGTTTGTTCTTCTAATAATGGAGAAATCCATTATCTTATGATGCTTCTTTCCTTGATATCTTTCAAGGAAACTGTTCTAAAGTGTTACCTTTCTTTGGATCAAATCTAAGGAGGTAAATACTTTTAGATGTCTTACTCATCAACTTACATTCTTGAATTCTTTGACCTTTTGCAAAATATTTGGACTTGTGTTTATTAAAAATAAACGATAGTCCAACCAAGAGCGATCTTCGGTGAATGTCATACAATATGAGTAGTATTATGTTGTGGACAAGTGCCACTAACATCTAAGTGAATTAACCTCAACAACTTTGTGATTCTTTCTTCCTTTCCAAAAGAATAAAGATTCAAACATTTTGCCTCTATACAATTTTAACAAGAAGGCATTGGATCCGGATCTAACGATCCAAAGCATCCATCTATGACCAACTCATAATTTATGTTCTAGAGGTATCACAACTCGGTTGGGATTAGTCACTACCTTGCAACCTTTTGGGTTTTAAGCATCGTTATATTCTAAATAGTTAACACTACCATATCATCTCTACTATGGAGATAATCAATTAGATTACAATAATCTAATCATTCATTAATAAAGAACAATGTTTTGTCAAACAAAACATTTATCCATTTCTCATACGAAATTAAGTTCCTTTATTCAATTGGAATGTAAAGACAATCTTTGTTTTTCCATTTTCTTTGGTAGTTCATATGAGGAAGTAAGTACCACCTGCTTTCGCAGAGATCTACATTTGATTCACGTTCCGAATGTGAAGTACTTTCTCTTCTCTCATTAATCTTCTACTTCTTATTAGCCGCACTTTTACAACGATTGTAAAACATAGTTACTAATATGGAATCAAGCATTCAAGTAGAAGAACCAACTGTTTTGAACTATTCAAGAACAATTTACAACACCTTCGAAATGTGTGTTCTTGACACTTGCAAGATATTTCTTGCAAATACCCCTTCCAATGTCCATCATTTCATAAAGAAAGTTTGTTCCCTTGGAGTTATTTTGCCTTCTTCATTTGACTTCTCCTTTGACTACAATAGTCATGGTCCCTAAACTCCCACTATCTCTCTTGAAACTTATTTCAATTGTGTTATACACATCAAACAATTTGGAGAGCGTGTGGTTATTGTTCATTATATAGTTTACAATAAACTTAGTGAACCATTTGGATAAGGACACAAAAGTGAAGTCCTTGCCTAGTTTCCGTCTCGTGAAGTGGTTTAACACTTCAACACTCAATGATTCAAAATCATCATAAGTCCATGTTGATGGACTATTTTTGTCAACCAACCATTATGTTCTAAACATAATTACAAACTTTCAAGAGTTGTTCAAGGCAACTCTCATTTCTTCATACAACAATTTGAAAGTGAAGAATCATGGCACATAAAGTGTCCATGCCCTTGTGCTTACTTCTCAAGTTCCTTGCTCATGTAACAAATAAATGAGCACTAATGTTTGCGTTAACTAAAGGTTGTTCAAAGCAACTCTTACTTCTTCATACAACAATTTGTAAGTGAAGAACTATGACACTAAAAGTGTCCTTGTCTTTATGCTAATCTTCATAAGTTAATTTGTTATAACGAAGGAATAAGCATTGGTTGTTTGTGTTGTCCTCTTTATGATAGACTTATCTAACAAGTTCTTCCAAGGATACATTATCAATAGGAAGATTGTGAGGATGAGAGTACTTAGGTACATATGCAATCCATTTAAGACAATCTATGGGATTGTGGTACCAAGTCTGAAAACTAAAGCTTTCGGCTTTTTCTTTGTCAAGTTTTGGATAGCGTTTGCAAATATATTGGTAAATAAATATATAACGAATATAAATTGATTGATTTTAAGCCATTTGATCCGGGTCTTTAAATCGAACAGCACCACCCACTATTTTTTGCAAATTCCATATCCCTCATCGGAATTCGAGAGTTTTTGAGGAAACTCTTAGTAGGGTATGGGAGACTCATCATTACCAAGCCCACCTCACAATGATATGACGTTGGCTAGCATCAATAATAATGAAAGAGTATGCTTACTCATTTGCATCTCTTGCAAGTACCCATCTTATTTGGTCTCTAGAGAATGAAGCCTCACAATGATATGATGTTGGCTCCATTGCACTTAGTTAAGTCATTCCCACCATGCAAGTTTGACTAGGGGTTCAAGAACAACCTCACAATGATATGATGTTGATCATTCTCGTTGCCTACCATCACAACATCATGTATGCATATAGAACTCCTCCTGAGTAAATTGGTGTACGAGTCACAAACGATCGGAGCCTACCACGGTGGAAGGCCACAAAAGAGTGTTCAAAGCACTCTCACGCTTATCAACTTAATAATGGTTTGGTTGAGGGTTTTAAGTCTCATCACATATAAGCATGCATTTTAATCTTATTAAAACAATTTGGTCCTATTACAACTATTGGTCCATGTGATTGATTTAGTTGTACATGATACTCCCACTATGCTTGTAAAACGGTTTTTAAAGCAAGAGTATATGGTATTACTAACATAAGGTTTGCATTCATTGATGGACTATATAGTTGCCTTAGGGCCTTAGGATGACTATGAACCTTTGATTTGATCCAACACAAGCCTAGTGTTGAATCTCGGTCTAGGGATGGTGATTGATTTTAGTTACGCGTTTAATCACATTAAGGCGTGTTTTTCCTATTGGGCGTTGGACCCAACTACTCCAATTTCATGCATATCAAATAAAACAAGAAAGGAGTACTTCAAAGTAAAGAAGAGCTTATGCTCTTTTACAACATTTGATCAAAACAAATTACTTTAAAGTAAAGAAGAGCTTATGCTCTTTTACAACATTTGATCATTTCAAATTACAACCAAAATCTAATCTACACATTCCCATGGTTCAAATAAATTTGAAACGGGCCTTTCACATAGCTCAATTATCGTAGGCTTAGGTTCATAATCACCCTTTCTTTAATTAATTAACGCTTTGACTAATTAAACTTGAATGCAACATTTTCATTTGGTTTTTGTTTCCATAGAATTGATTTAAATGGAGCTAAATGAAATGAAAATCCAATTCTCATTTAAAGATACAAAACTATTTTGTTCTCAACTAATTTGGGCCGAAAAGCAATAACCTCAACCATTGGGCTATTTTGCAAAACACAAACTTTTAAGGTCCCTTTGTAAAAACACAAAAGTCCACTACTTCATGTAATTACAACTAGAACCCAAAAATTTCAACCAATTCAAAAACTTCATTAAAGGAGCAAAACAATTTGTCCTTTAGTGATTTTGGGCCTTTACGTAAAAACGTAAACTTTCAGGTTAAAGTACAAATACACAAAAGTATCAAAACTTTATGTAATTGCATAAAAGCCCCAAAAGTACCCTACTTTAATAGGGTGGCCTATTTTGGATTAGAGATGGTGTCATAAAACTTTTGAATTTTTCAACAAAAGTGAAAGGTGATGGTTAGGTTTGAAAAAGTGATTTCCATAAAACATGGTTCCTTGAAACAAGGAAAATGTGTAAGTGATTGGTATGGTGTTGATTGAAAAATGACAAATCATGTCATACCATTTATTACAATAAAGTCACACCAACCACCATAGACAAAACTTTATGAAAAACATCAAACACTTTGAATCAAAACACCAAACCTTTTTGTTCTTCGTTAGAACATAACAAGAACAATGAAGAACATCCATGAAAACCCATAAGAGCTCCATGAACATTTTTCACCCAAAGACACCCCAAAAACTTTGAAACTTAAGGGAAAAAACATATTACCATACCAGGGTACTTAGGGGTTCCTAATGTCACTTTAAAACACTTTTAACAAGACAAACATGAACCCAAAAATCCACCCTTTGGATTTGGCCGAATTTCCCCAAATACATGGCACCAAATTTTAGCTCCAAAATTCATGCTCATATGAACTACACCTACAACATTTGAGATGGCAAATTTTCTAACAAAATTTACATTCAAAGAAGCAAAAATAAAGCTTGTAACAATTACAACATTCAAATCATAAACTATGAAAATACAAAACCCAAAAGGATTCACCAACTACTAGACCTAGGCTCTGATACCACTTGAAGGAAATTTTGTGAGAAACATGTTCATTTGAGCAACATATATGGCATGCAATTAACAATTAAAGGCAGAATCTTGCTTGTATGCACTCAAAACAAAACATTACCCATGAAATTCAAAGCCTAGTAATTATGTGTACCAAGACTCAACTTAAGAACAAAGTGAGTTGAGAAATTTTATACCTTTGTTGATTCCTCTTTGCATAAGCAAAGGCTAATCACCCAAGGAGAGGGCATTCATTCCTTGCTTCTTAGCTCCATGGATTTCTTGGATGAAGATGGTTGAAAGGATTCTCCAAGTTCCCAAAGTTGAGAACCTCTAAGTCTCCACACCAAGGAAGGACTTGAAGAAGAGATGAGTGACCTAGAGGAAGTAAGATTGCTAGCTAAAATCCTCTAGGGTGGCCAGCCTCTTAGAGAGAAAAGGGAGCTTGTGTTCTCATCTTTTCTCCAAAAGAAAACCCTAAGGATGAACTGGCTATAAAGTTGTCTTTATACCACCTCACAATGGAGTGGCAAACTTGCAATTAAGCCAAGTTCACTACCCCTCTCTATATGGCCGGTTTTCCCAAGCCTTTGGGCTATTTTGGGCTTTTTGAATTTTGTTTGTTAAGTTGTCATACAACTTAAGCTAATGGGCTTGATGATTCAAAGTCCAATTTGGGCTTTAAGGCCCATAACTAACTAAAGGCTTAAAACGAACTTATTCGTTTGATTAATTAACATATTAATTAATTCTTGCCATAAACAATTAAACCATTTAATTGTCCTTACCCATCTCCGTTATTTCTTCAATCTCTACCTTACACGGTGTACGATCCATTAGGTTCCTTTTAGCGAGGCAGTGGGCGATTAGAACTCTTTCAAATCGATTGTGAATTGAAACTTACTTTCAATTCTCCCTTTAGTGATTATACACGTTTAGGGCTCAACAAACCATGATTGACACCTATCAGTATTTCATGGTTACCCAAGCTAATCAGAAGAGGTGGAGAAACTTTTCAGTTTAGGATTACAATGCAATACGGTCTTTCTCTAATACAATACTCTTGACCACATTGTTTGGTTTAATAGTTTATTCATGTCCACTATCCAGTGTGATTCTCTTACTTATATGATTACCTTGAGTGTGATTTGGAACGACTTCCTAAATCTTATTCATACTCTGGCCAGAGATTCTTAATCATATCATAGAGTATTCTCCCTCAAACAGTTTGAAGGTTAGAGATCCCTTGTTACGGATTCACTTGCCTCCATGGCTAAGTGGCTTAACCCCAACTATGCCTTGGACACCCTCTGACGGAGTGACTTTGACATAGTTAAAGATCAATGACCTAACCACAAGACAACTATGATGCCTTAGGTTAAATGACTATTTTGCATTATCCCAACCATGAGTTCTCATGTGACATGAGTATAAAAACTCCTTGTTGATCGTGTTCAGTGGACTCATTCTCTATTGAGCACTTACATGCTTATCTTGGTGTCAGTCACACCAATGACTCGAGACCAGTCACTCTCCCTAAGAGAAGATATAACACGTACTGATCTTAACGGACCGTCAATGCCCAATTGGCAATCCTATGATCAAGAATGTTTAGGATATGTATACGGAAGAGAATGGTCTCATGAATCTAACTTCTTTAGATCACATTCTCCCAATTACATATCCCTTGGACTTATTGTTTAAGCATATAACATTTATATGAGATGGCTTCAAACAATAATCTTTACCCTTTAAATTAAACTATATTAATTTAACATGTGAAATGTCCGTAAAGTATCATCATATGATTGGTTTTAGGGCACATTTCCAACATTTATCATGTCGGGGTGGTATGAGGACGAGTGGAATTGTGAGAGCAACCTTGATTTGTGTGAAAGCCGCTCGATATTCTTCACGCCACTCAAACTTGTCTAAGTCCTTAAGTTTCAATAGTGTAAAGAATGCCGTCATTTTGCCAGCGGAATTAGCTATGAATCGGCGAAGAAAATTTATTTTCCCGAGTAAGGGCTGGAGTTGTTTTTTGGTCGTCGGTGGTGAGGCGTCAATAATCGCATGAGCTTTGTTCATGTCGACCTCGATGCCGTGATGGTGGATAAGAAAACCTAAGAAATTACTAGCCGACACACCGAAGGTGCATTTGGCTGGGTTCATTTTAAGGTTGTGTCATCACATGCGAAGGAAAGCTTGCTGAAGATCATCAATATGCGCTCGGCGACTTTTTGATTGGATCACGACGTCATCAATATACACTTCTATGGTAATGCCGATTTGGTCACGAAAAATGGTATTCATCACGCGTTGGTATGTAACACCAGCGTTCTTTAGACCAAATAGCATAACTACCCACTCGTAGGTTCTGAGTGCCCCTGGGTAGCAGAAAGTAGTTTTATGAACATCGACCTCAGTAATAAATATCTGGTTATAACCGGCATATCCATCCATGAATGACAGCATGTCATGATTAGCCGCGGCATCGATTAGCAAATCTGAAATTGGCATAGGATATGCATCCTTGGGTGTAGCCAGATTCAAATTCTGAAAATCAATGCAAATTCAGAGGGCCCCATTTTTCTTGAGCACGGGTACAATATTTGCCAACCACTCGACGTATCGAGCGGTTCGGATAAACCCGGTATTTAATAGTCGAACAATTTTTTCTTTTATGCCAAGTTATACTTCAGTCGAGAATCGGTGAGGAGGTTGTCGAACAGGCTTGCAACCAGGTTTAATACGTAATTCATGTTCGACGAGGGTCTATTCGAGACCCAGCATTTCACGATAACTCCAAGCAAAACAATCTTTAAACTCGTGAAGCAATTGATGAAGTTTAACTTTCATGGCATGGGGCAATAATGCACTGATAAAGAGCGGACGAGGATCATCAGCCATTCCAACATTTATTTCCTCTAGAGGATCCTTAACTTGGGGTCGGCTGTCGTCGAGCTCGGCTGGTGCAGCCTGAACTTTATCCAACGATAGTACCAGGCCGTTAGCTTATTCGACCAAAAATTTGCTTAAGTTGATGCCCGAATAGGGTGCTTGGTAATAGCATACCAATGGGCCAGCATGCGTTCCATCATGGATGAAACCGCGGCCCGACGCCTCTCACTTTTGACATCAATCATCAGTGGTAGGGAGTAAATTGGCTAAACCGAGTCTCACCGAATCCTGGTGGACAATCTCGGTGCTTACCTCGATGGCTTTTTGGATTGTGATCCGAGTCGGCCGTCCATCTTCATTAAAACCCTGTACAGTAATATAGCCGACGTGATCATCATAATAGTGGGCCTGAATCATTTTGGTTTCAAATGGCTGAGTGTCGGCCGGGTGGACCACAACTAATTTACCATCCCAAAAAATGAGAACTTGATATAAAGAAGAAGGAATGCAATTCGTCTGATGAATCCAATCCCTACCGAGCAAAGCTTTATATTCAGTTTTGGAGTCGACGATAAAAAATACGGTCATGTGATTACGGCCTACGATGTTTACCTCTAGAGGGAGTACCCATTTGGTCTGAGACTTGTCACTGACAAAGCTACTCATGGTTATTCTGGAAGGAATGAGTTTGTCGGTGGATCGTCGTAATTGTTTCATGACGGATACAAGCATGATGTTGACCGTTGCTCCACAATCAATGAAAATCTTAAAGATTGGGTAGCCTTCAATATGTGCCGTGACATACAATGGTTTTAAATGCTAAAGATTAGTCGAAGAAGAATGGGGAAACAAGATGTCCAAGGCTGTTTTAAGTTTAACGTCGTTGTCGTCTAGTTACTCATCCACTGTCATAGTGACGAAATCAACTTGTGTTGCTTCTTCGGCGACCACATCGCCATCCAAGGAACTTGGTTGGCGTGTAGTCAGCTGAAATTCGACCGGTAGAACATAGACCATGCTGATTTCCATATTTTCAAGGACTGAAGGGCCCATTGGATCTTGGTCGTCATCTTCCAGAGTTGTAAGGACTATATCATCGTGCGTCGGAGCATTCATAGCCGGCTCGTTGTGTGTCTCAACATATTTAGGCGCTTGCACCATACAATCTAACGCTGTATCCTGTTGACTGTCGTTTTCGGGCTTGCATGCATCTGGTGTCAAACTCTGCTCCTGCCGTATTTTATGAGCTCGTTCTTCATAGGTGATTCGGCCATTCCTGGTGTCTAGGTAAGCGTCCAATCGTGCCACCCGCTCTGTCTCATCGGTCGTTAAGTCGAACAAAGAGACGACCGAAAAAACTTCGAAGTGATACTGAAGGTGTTGAAGATCTTCAAGAGAAAAAGGGAGTTCGGCTGTTTCAATATCCGTGTATGGGTCGACCCCTAAGCCGAGAACCTTAGCCTCTCAAATGTGCTAGAATCTGGCTTTTATTGTTAGATCAGTGGTTTTTTGGATGATCTGCTCAGCATCGGGGCAAGTTAATGCTAGGTCAAGAGCTTCTTGGCAAACCTTGGGCAACCCATACAAGTCGTTGGCGAAATATTTCTTGTGAAATTCTTTCATATATTCCAATGATTCGTTGAGGAATGAGGGGTGCAGATTCCGCCGAACGCTGATTAGTGGTTCTTTCAAAGGTAACGGAGGCAGTTTACTTTCAGGCTCTTTCTTAAATTGCTCGAAACGAGCTTTCATTTCCCCGGGTTGAAAAAGAAGTTTGATGCGCTTCTCGGCCTCTTCAATGCTAGTTTCGAAATCCTGATTAATTTCCTTCAGCCCTTGTAATTCAGCAATGATTGCTGGGGTTGGCCAATCATCTCAACTTCCTACTATTTCTTTCGGCTGCCATTTAGTGGCCAAAACAGACTGGGCAGCTTGTCGTCGAGCCAAGCAATCTATACCCTGACGTCGATGTTTCTGAGATTTGGATAGCGCGGTATACATGCTAGTGGGAGAATTGTAGCTGTACCAACGTTGGTCACGTGGTTCAGGTGGCCTAAAGGTTTTTTGATTTGCTAATGAGCTCGAACTACTGGAATTGCGAGAATAATAGTCCTCGTTGTACAATGGTGCGTCAAAATCAAGGCACTGTCTGACCGATGTAGGACCATCTGTCTGCTATCTTGGGTCGAGCCTGTCAAATACTTTCTGGCACTGGCCTTCACTAGGTTCCTTTGAGGGCTTTGCTGTAATCGCCGATTGGTGTTGTGATGTCGGCATCTGCATCGGAGGAAGTTTCCCCTTGGGCTCGGTTAATACAACGCACGCCTTACAATTGCTACATAAAACTATCGGCCCGTCATTTCCATCTTCGCTGAAGTCTGACATGGACTCAACTATGGCAGGTCCTGAAAGTTCGATGGGTGGTGCATTAGAAAACAAGTCGACCTTAAGTCGAGGTTGGGAACTTTTCTTTAAGATTTGTGGTACTATTGGCCCGCCATATTCTTTGTCGTTGTAGTTTGACATTGGTTCAACTATGGTCAGTCCTAATAGCTCGGTAAGTGGCGTGTTGGAAAATAGATCGATCTTGAGTCGAGGCTAAGAGCTTTGCTTCCGGATATGTTGTATTGGGGTAAATTCGACCTTCTCTTTTCCTTTGCCCTTGGGCAAACGGGCGTCTACCATGCCGACTGTCACTGAAGGGAATGGATCCTTATCAACCGTCATGTGTTTTTCAGGAAACTTTAGCTTGCCTTTGTCAATCTAGCTCTGATATCATCACGAAATATGACACAATTGTTTGTTGCATGCTTTGTCGAGTTATGGTATTTGCAATATGTCCTTCCTTTAAGTTCTTTAGCCTTGGGAATATTATGCCCTGGCCGAAGTTTAATGATCTTTGATGATAGCAATTGATCAAAAATTGTTTCGACCTTTGTGATATCAAAGGTGTAAACTTTTGATGTTTTTTCTGTTTCTTCAATGGCCGAGCGGGTTTTGACCTCTTTAGAATTAATTTCAGTCAATGCCTTGCACACGTATGGTTTATTTATTACTATCACGGCCGCATCCACGCTAACGTATTGAGATTCCTCGCCTTCGGTCGACGCGTAATTGACCGTAGGGTTTTTGTAAATCGTCCCTCAAGATGGGGGTTTCGACATTTTCTCTTCTCAGAGCAAATAGTCATATTGCTCAACTTGCTGGGCTAATTCATACATATCTCGAAAGTTTGCCCCTAAAAATTTCTTTTTGTATTCTACATCGAGTCCGTTCAAAGCAAGTCTTACAAACTCGACTTTAAGGAGAGGTACTCGGCACCAATTCCTGGCCGATTTAAATCTGGTAAGATAATCCATTGGTGACTCATCAAGTGTTTGAGCCATCCTTGCCAACGAAGAAACTGACATCTCCATCCCTGGCCGATAAAATTGCTCGTGAAATCTCTCAACCAATTCCTCCCAGCTTCGGATGGAATTAGGTGGAAGGTTTATATACCAGGCAAAGGCTGAACCGATCAATGAAAAGTTAAACAGCCGCAGCTTGTGAAAATCACTGTTGACATCTCTGCATTGCGCGATGAAACGAGCCACGAGGATAAAGATGATTCTCCAGCGAAAAGACTAAAGTCTGAAATTTTGAAACCTTTAGGATATCCGAACCATTCCACGTAAGCTGGATATGGATGGATGAATTTAGGGAACTTCGGCCCCTTTTTCAATGGCCGAATCAATCATCCGCTGGACCTCAGTTATATCGATGAACGTTACTTCCACCCTCTGGTCGGGTCCATCTGTCCTGCTACTCGATCCTCCTTTATTTTCTAAGTCAATTGGCTTGAGTCGAGTAGGAACTGGCTCGGCCTGTACTACTGGCAATAGATTATTCCTTAGTGGCAATTACCGGGAAAGATCGAATGACCTGTCGTCGCAAACCTTGCTAACCAGTATTTCAAGCAATTTGTTTTGTACCTTACTATTATTGTGTATCACATTGTGTAGCTTATCGATTCCTCGACTAAACGTCTGTTCAACCGCCCTAGACTGTTCGTCCAATTGTCTTCGAAGAAACGATATTGTTAGTGGATCAGAGCCTTCACCACCATCCTTATCACAGTCCTTCATTATCCCTTCATTAAGAACGCAGGTGTTTTTGTTAGGGATTTCTAGACTGCAAAGCTGACCGTCGATACCAACTTCCTTTTCTCGGCTAGTCGCGTTTGTGGACTCAGGTGTCATGGCACTAAGGGGATTATGTGCCTGTGATACACTTTGTCCTATGTTTTGAATTGATAAATCAGTTGTTGATTTTCCCATAGCTATTTTCTTTTTAACCGATCATGTTTCAATTAGCATGAACTTCGTAGTTTAGCACTGGGTCCCACTAGGCGTGCCAAAATGATGATCCTAAAAACTAACAAGCCTACGTGGCACGCATGCTGAGTAATTTATAAGCTAACTATGTCATTCGGTTGAATGCGGGGCGTGCCAACTCCTCGGCCGAGCTCGGTCGAGAAGTAAAATTTGTTGATGTTACGTTGGGTGCACGGCTGACTTCTGTGTCTCACGATTGCGATCGAGGAAGGAACACGTCTCGGCCTCTTTGGTTCTCAAACTTGAAGAGAAGGCTACTATTCTTACGAAGTTCACAAATCGTCACCATCGAATTTGGTCACAGTGATGGTATTCGTAGAGTAAACTCACGCCGAATCGACACCAAAGTGTAAGGGCACAGATACTCAAAGCAGATATATGTCTTAACAATAAACGTAGTTTAGCCGTCGGAATGTCGAACTCTAAATCCCACTTGAGAATATCCACGCCAAGCCTAATAAACTGTAACACCTCACTTCGCAGAGAAGGCTAATGAGATGACCTCGACCAATAAGGATTCGGAAATTCTTCTCGATCGAGACTTGGATAGATAACCAGTCACCCTCGACGCAGTACTATCTATGCCGACTAAAGATGCTGCGAGACTGGCTGGTTCTACGGTGACAGTGTTATCTATGCCGATTGAAGATATCACTGGTTGCTTTCACAATGCTGTTTGTCCAAACTGAAGGTGTGTTGGCGAAAAAAGAAAAAGTCTCAAAGTTGTTGAGAGAATTTGCACAGGGCAGTTGTGTCTTGAATTGAAAGCTTGAACGATGCATAGCCTCCTCTATTTATAACACCAAGTCGTTTCTGAATCGAGTTAAAACCTCACTCGGATTAAGATTTCTTCTTCTAATCAAACACCTATCTCGACCAGTCCTATTTTCACTATGACTTTGAACCCAGTCCTTTATCAAGCTGGATTCACTTCCATCCATATCTTGTTGAAACTCCTTATTGCGCTAGGATTCAATTACTCATCTCTCAGCATGACTTGACCAATCTATGTTAGGAAGCCCATCAACTAAATGGTCCACGGTAATCTTTCTGTAAGGCCTCCCGACCCGAGAATCCATCTCGGCCCAAAATAATATTTTAGGCCTAAACATTGCCTCCTCGTTTCTGATGACTTTTTCGGCCTGAACTTTCTGGCCAAGGCCTGACCTTGAAGAAGCGACACCATGCTTCATTTCCCGAGGACCATTTATGAAGCACGATTGCACGATCTTGATCTCGTCAGATATCTCGCCAAGTGTCCTCTTCTCAGCATGACTTGAAGTGTCCTTTCATCATTACCTCATTGATTCGCCAGATATTTGAATTCTTCAAGACGTGCGGATGTCCAAACATCTTCAAATCAATGTACTTGTCGCCACATGCCATCATGCAATCTCGATTTGTGAATCTTTCGGTACCCTCGAGATCGTGCGGACACCAAAACGTCCTTTCATCATAAAAGGACGCCATCACGATATCATCATGACCCCTTAATCTGCGAGTTTTTTGGTTCTTTCTCCCAAGTCTATTAATATTCTCCATCACTCCATCATTATTAGCGATCTTCCTGATCACTATCCCCGTTTGATTTTCCATTCCATGAGCCTATAAATACCTGGCCTTCTATCATTCATTCTTTACACTTTCAAATTTTCCTAACTCTCTTTTGCTCAAAGATTAAAAGAAACCCTTGACTTTCTCCCAGAAACCTTTCGAAACCATTTCCAATGTCCTCCTTCATTTCCAAGGTCTCTAAGGAATGCGACAAATGTGGGACCATCATCGATCAGCGCTCAATTAAGACTCTGCACTTTGAGAGTGATATGAGCACCCCCTACCAAATCCTTGGTCCACTTTTCAAGGATGCAGTACCACTAGCCATCACTGAACTCTTCAAAGATCAATGCCTAACACCCCTACTGTCAGGGTTTGAATGGTCGAGGTGGGATTTGGAAAAACCCTAAGGCTCCTGGCCCTCGACCACTGCGACCTGGGCAGCCTATGTTGCTCAGATGGAAAAGATCTTCGGCAAGCAATGGAAAGCTCTTGGCCCAATCAACATCCACTACTTCGTAAGGGTGTGTTGAAAAACCAAAATATAAAGTGTTTGATATACTAATTGTACAATCCTTCTAAGACCCAATTCTACAATCTTTCCAATTTTGCAATCCTTCTAAGACTTAATTCTACAATATATCTGTTGATGCACAAAATCAGTGAGGACTTTGGTACAACAGAAAGTGTTAAGTTTGTAACCTTCGCTAGATTACTCCGGTCACTAGTGTGGATAAGTAAGTAAATGGATAGGGACAGGGAAGCAAACACAAGATGTACGTGGTTCACCCAGATTGGCTACGTCCATAGAGTAGAGGAGTTCTCATTAATTGTGAATGGTTTACACAAGTACATAGGTTCAAGCTCTCCTTTAGTGAGTACTAGTGAATGATTTAATACAAATGACATTCCGAAATATTGTGAGAGAATGATCTCTATTTATAGAAGAGAGTTTCTAGTTTCATTATGACATTGACACGTGTCTTGTTATGATTGGCTTCTGATGTTGACACGTGTTGCACTACGATCGGCTTCTGATGTCGACACGTGTCGCGCTGTGATTGGCCTCCTGGTTGGAGGGAAACTCTTTTGGGTCATTGACGGTATAACGTTGACCGGTGCTCAGTAGTTTCGGGATTGGTCAAGTATGGTACAAACAGTGCTCCCCTAAGTTCCTGAGTGAGGGAAGCTCGTCGGTTGAAGACTTGCAAGATCCAAGCTATTGAGTAATCACGAAACTTCTAAGTACTGAAGTGTGGTATCATTTTCACTTACCTTATCTATCACATATGTAGATGTGGCATCTTCTCTGGAAGTACTTTTCCTCCATCCAGGGGTGGTATCTTTAACCGATAAAGATGCACAAGGTAATGTATCAATTTCACTTGAAGCTTACTTGTAGTTTCGAGCTTGGTCAAGTGCGATACAAACCTATAGTAGGAGTCCCCCAAGTCGCCGAGCTAGGAGATTTGCCGAATGAGGTAACAGACAAGGTAAGCAATCAGACTTCCAAGCAAGCAACCTGGATCGGAGGCTCGACTTCGGCTTCCGGTTGATTGTTCTCATTCTCTTTGTTCGTAAATAACACCAAGGATAAGGAGAAGCAAATGGAGGAGATGATATGAGATACTTTTGCTTTTGAAGAAGTAACTTTCCACAGGCTTATTCTTGAACTGGGCTGGAGGGTTTTCTGGTTTCCTCCAAATTATAAGGTTGACTCAAGAATTTGAGGGTCAAAACAAGTCCATCAAATCTAGAGTACATTCGACCCTGATGATATGGGATACTTTTTCTTTTGACAAAGTAATGGATGTATCGGCACGTGTTCTGTTACGCTTGTCTCCACATGCTTCCTTGTATCTTTCTCACTTGCCCTATCTGTTCCTCAGGCAGATGTAGTATCTTCTCTAGAAGCATAAGATGTTGAAGATGAGTACTCGAGAGCAATGCCAGGTGAGTAATCAGGCAAGGCGTTCCAGGCAGTCAGTTCATGACTGGAAGCTTGATTCCAAGTGCTGACTGATTGCTCTCTTTTTCCTTGTCTTGCAGGTAAGAACAAGGCCAAAGGAAAAGACAGGGAAAAAGCATGATATGGATACTCTTGCTTTTAACCCTGATGATATGAGATACTCTTACTCTGGTGTGGCTTGTTTGCAGAGGTATTATCCAGAGGAAAAGAAGCTGAGTATTTCAAGAGACTCTGTTGAGAATGCTCTCTCGGATGTTAAGAAAAGTTGAGCATTTTTTTTATTTGCAGGTTTGCCTGGCTGTGGAGGATGGAGGTCGACATATATAGGAGTCTCCCTAACAACAAGTAATAATGCTATTCCTTTACCCTTCTTGGTCATAGCAATGTAGTGGGAGCTGCTATTGGAAATGTGCCCTAAACCCAATCATATGATGATACTTTACAGACATTTCACATGTTAAACTAATCTAGTTTAATATCAAGGGCAAAGATTATTGTTTAAGCCGTCTCATATAAATGTTATATGCTTAAACGATAAGTCCAAGGAATATGTGATTGGGAGAATGCAATCTAAAGAAGTTAGATTCATGAGACCATTCTTTCGTAGACACATCCTAAACGTTCCTGATCATAGGATTGCCAATTGGGCATTGACAGTCCGTTAAGATCAGTACGTGCTGTGTATTCTCTCAGGGAGAGCGACTAGTCTCGAGTCATTGGTATGTGTGACATCAAGACAAGTACGTAGGTGCTCAATAGAGAATGAGTTCACTGAACACGATCAACGAAGAGTTCTCATATTTATGTCACATGAGAACTCATGGTTGGGATAATGCAAAGTAGTCCTTTGACCTGAGGCATCACGTTTGTCTTGTGGTTAAGTCCTTGATCTTTGATTATGTCAAAGTCACTCCATCAGGAGGGTGTCCACGACATAGTTGGGGTTAAGCCACTTAGCTATGGAGGCAAGTGAATGCGCAACAAGGGATCTCTAACCTTCAAACCGTTTGAGGGAGAATACTCTATGATATGATTTAGAATCTCTGGCCAGAGTATGAATGAGATTTAGGAAAGTCGTTCCAAATCACATTCAAGGTAATCATATAAGCGCATGAATCACATTGGATAGTAGACATGAATAAACTATCAAACCAAACAATTAGGGTTTCTTTTGGAGAAAATTGGAGAGAACATGTCTCTCCCTTTCTCTCTAAAGAGGCCGGCCTCCTTGGAGGGTGTAGCTAGCAATCCTACTACTCCAAGGTCACTCATTTCTTCTCCAATCTCTCCTTGGTGTGGAGACTTAGAGGTTCTCAATTTTGGGAACTTGGAGAAACCTTTTCATCCATCCAAATCCATAGATTTAAGATGCAAGGAATGAAGGCCCTCTCTTTGGGTGATTAGCCTTTGCTTATGCAAAGAGGAATCTACAAAGGTATAAATCTCAACTCACTTTGTTTTGAGTTGATTCTTGGTTCACCAATCTACTAGGCTTTGAATTTCATGGTTAATGTTTTGTTTTTAAGTGCATGCAAGCATGATTCCGCCTTTAATTGTTAATTGCATGCTTATTGATGTTGCTTAAATGAACATGTTTTTCACAAATCATCCTTCAAGTGGTATCAGAGCCTAGGTCTAGTAGTTGATGAATCCTTTTGGGTTTTGTGGTTCATAGTTTGTGATTTAAAAGTTGTAATATGTTACAAGCTTTATTCTTGTTTCTTTGAATGTAAATTTTGTTAGAAAATTTGCCATCTCAAATGTTGTAGATGTAGTTCATATGAGCATGAATATTGGAGCTAAAATTTGGTGCCATGTTTTTGGGAATTTTCGGCCAAATCCAAAGGGTGGATTTTTGGGTTCTTGTTTGACTTGTTAAAAGTGTTTTCTAGTAACTTTTGGAACCCCTATGTACCCTAGTTTGGTTATATGTTATTTCCCTAAAGTTTGAATGGTTTTGGGATGTTTTTGGGGTAAAAATGTTCATGGAAATTATTTGGGTTTTTCATGAATGTTCTTCATTGTTCTTGACATTTTTGCCAAGAACAAAAAGTTTGGTGTTTTGATTCAAAGTTTTGATTTCTTTCATAAAGTTTATGTTTTATATTTTTCAAATGTTTTAATGTGTTAGATATTTGTTTAAATGGTGTAAGAAATAATGGTGAGTGTGAAAGGATTAATTCCCTTTCACACACACCACTTGCACCACTTGCATGCTTTATGTCTAACTTAGCAATCAACACACACATCACTCATTTCTCCTATCCAAAACCGGCCCTCCCTCAAGTGGGAGTACTTTTGGGGCTTTTATGCAATTACATAAAGTTTTGATGCTTTTGTGTATTTGCACTTTGGCCCAAAAGTTTACATTTTTACGTTTAGGTCCAAAAACGCTAAAGGACAAATTCTTTTGCTCCTTTAATGAAGTTTTTGCATTGTTTAAATTTTGGGTTCTAGTTGTAATTACATGAAGTAGTGGACTTTTGTGTTTTTACAAAGTGACCCCAAAAGTTTGTGTTTTCGCAATATAGCCCAAAAATTTGTGGTTATTGCATGATGGCCCAAATATGTTTGAGAACAAAATTGTTTTGTCTCTTTAAATGAGAATTGGATTTTCATTTCATTTAGCTCCATTTAAATCAATTTTATGGATAAAAAAAACCAAATGAAAATGTTGCATTCAATTTAATTAGTTAAAGTGTTAATTAATTAAAGGGTGATTATGAACCTAAGCCTACAATAATTGAGCTATGTGAAAGGCCGTTTCAAATTTGTTTGAACCATGGGAATGTGTAGATTAGATTTTGGTTGTAATTTGATTTGATCAAATGTTGTAAAAGAGCATAAGCCCTTCTTTACTTTAAAGTAATTTGATTTATGCAAATGTTGTAATGAGCATAAGCTCACCTTTACTTTGAAGTACTTCTTTCTTGCTTTATTTGATATGCATGAAAATGAAGTAGTTGGGTCCAACGCCCCTAGGAACAACACGCCTTAATGTGATTAAACGCGTAACTAAAATCAATCACCATCCCTAGACCAAGATTCAACACTAGGCTCGTGTTGAATCTAAACAAAGGTTCATAGTCATCCTAAGGCCCTAAGGCAACTATATAGTCCATCAAATGAATGCAAAGTTTATGTTAGTAGTATCATATACTCTTGCTTTAAAAACCATTTTATAAGCATAGTGGGAGTATTATATACAACTAAAACAATCAAATGGACCAATAGTTGTAATAGGACCAAAATTGTTTTAATAAGATTGAAATGTATGTTTATATGTGATGAGACCTAAAACCCTCAACCAAACCATTATTAAGTTGATAAGCGAGAGATGCTTTGAACATCTCTTCGTAGGCCTTCCACCATGATGGGCTTCAATCGTTTGTGACTCATACACCGTATTCGTCCAGTTCTGGGGTATGCAAAGTATGTGCTTACATTCAGGAGAAGCCTATAAACATATGATGAAGTGAAGGTAGGCAACGAGTATGGTCAATATGATATTCTTCTGAGGCCATTCTTGAACCCCTACTTGAACTAGCATGGTGGGAATGACTTAACTAAGTACAATGGTGCCAATATGATATTCTTCTGAGGCATCATTTTCTAGAGGCCAAATTAGATGGGTAATTACAAAAGTTGTAAATGGCTAAAGCGTTATCCTCTCATCATTATTGTTGCTAGCCAATATGATATTCTTCTGAGGTGGGCTTGGTAATGGTGAGTCTCCCATACCCTACTAAGAGTTCCATCCAAAACTCTCGAATTCCAATGAGGGATATGGAATTTGCCAAAAATAGTGGGTGGTGCTATTTGATTTAAAGACCCGAATCAAATGGCTTAAAATCAATCAATTTATATTCGTTATGTATTTGTTTACCAATATATTTGCAAACGCTATCCAACACTTGACAAATAAAAGCCGAAAGCTTTAGTTTCCGGACTTGGTACTACAAAACCATAGATTGTCTTTAATGGCTTGTAAATGTACCTAAGTAGTTGTTGGAAATGTGCCCTAAAACCAATCATGTGATGATGCTTTACGGACATTTCACATGTTAAACTAATCTAGTTTAATATAAAGGGCAAAGATTATTGTTTGAGCCGTCTCATATAAATGTTATATGCTTAAACGATAAAGTCCAAGGAATATGTGATTGGGAGAATGTAATCTAATGAAGTTAGATTCATGAGACCATTCTTTCGTAGACACATCCTAAATGTTCCTGATCATAGGATTGCCAATTGGGCATTGACAGTCCGTCAAGATCGGTACGTGCTATGTCTTCTCTCAGGGAGAGTGACTAGTCTCGAGTCATTGGTGTGTGTGACATCAAGACAAGTACGTAGGTGCTCAGTAGAGAATGAGTTCACTGAACGCGATCAACGAAGAGTTCTCATACTCATGTCACATGAGAACTCATGGTTGGGATAATGCAAAGTAGTCCTTTGACCTGAGGCATCACAGTTGTCTTGTGGTTAAGTCCTTGATCTTTGATTATGTCAAAGTCACCCCATCGGGGTGTCCATGGCATCGTTGGGGTTAAGCCACTTAACCATGGAGGCAAGTGAATGCGCAACAAGGGATCTCTAACCTTCAAACTGTTTGATGGAGAATACTCTATAATATGATTTAGAATCTCTGGCCAGAGTATGAATGAGATTTAGAAAAGTCGTTCTAAATCACATTCAAGGTAATCATATAAGCACACGAATCACATTGGATAGTAGACATGAATAAATAAACTATCGAACCAAACAATGTGGTCAAGAGTATTGTATTAGAGAAAGACCGTATTGCATTTGTAATCCCAAACTAAATAGGTTTTCTCTACCTCTTCTGATTAGCTTGGGTAACCATGATATGCTGCAAGGTGTCATTCATGGTTTGTGGAAGCCCTAAACGTGTGTAATCACTAAAGGGAGAATTGAAAGTAAGTTTCAATTCACAATCGATATAAAATGGTTTTAATCGCCCACTGCCTCGCTAAAAGGAACCTAATGGATCGCACACCGTGTAAGGTGGAGATTGAAGAAAAAATGGAGATGAGTAAGAATGATTAAATGGTTTAATCATTTATTTATGGCAAGGATTAATTAATATGTTAATTAATCAAACGAATAAGTTCGTTAAAGACCTCGGGATAGTTTTGGACATTAAGGCCCAATGGGCTTCGAACGTCAAGCCCATTGACTTAAGTTGTATGACAACTTAATGAATAATGATTCACAAAGGCCTAATTAGCCCAAAAATACCCTAGGGCCGGCCATGATGCTAAGGGTAGTGAACTTGGAGTTATTTACAAGTTTGCCACTCAAATGAATAAAGGTATAAATATGACTTTATAGCCTAAAATTCATTAGGGTTTTGTTTTGGAGAAAATTGGAGAGAACATGTCTCTCCATTTCTCTCTAAAGAGGCCGGCCACCTTGGGGGTGCATCTTGCAATCCCACTACTCCAAGGTCACTCATTTCTTCTCCAATCTCTCCTTGGTGAAGAGACTTAGAGGTTCCCTATTTTGGGAACTTGGAGAAACCTATTCATCTATCCAAATCCATAGATTTAAGATGCAAGGAATGAAGGCCCTCTCTTTGGGTGATTAGCCTTTGCTTATGCAAAGAGGAATCTACAAAGGTATCTTTCTCAACTCACTTTGATTTGAGTTGAGTCTTGGTTCACCAATCTACTAGGCTTTGAATTTCATGGTTAATGTTTTGTTTTTAAGTGCATGCAAGCATGATTCCGCCTTTAATTGTTAATTGCATGCTTATTGATGTTGCTTAAATGAACATGTTTTCACAAAATATTCCTTCTAGTGGTATCAGAGCCTAGGTCTAGTAGTTGATGAATCCTTTTGGGTTTTGTGGTTCATAGTTTGTGATTTAAAAGTTGTAATATGTTACAAGCTTTATTCTTGTTTTGTGAATGTAAATTTTGTTAGAAAATTTGCCATCTCAAATGTTGTAGATGTAGTTCATATGAGCATGAATATTGGAGCTAAAATTTGGTGCCATGACTTTGGGGATTTTCGGCCAAATCCAAAGGGTGGATTTTTGTGTTCTTGTTTGACTTGTTAAAAGTGTTTTAAGGTGACTTTTGGAACCCCTATGTACCCTAGTTTGGTTAGATGTTATTTCCCTAAAGTTTGAATGGTTTTGGAATTTTTTTGGGTGAAAAATGTTCATGGAAAATTTTGAGTTTTTTCATGAGTGTTCTTCATTGTTCTTGACATTTTTGCCAAGAACAAAAAGGTTTGTGTTTTGATTCAAAGTTTTGATTTATTTCATAAAGTTTATGTTTTATGATTTTCAAATGTTTAAATGCATTAGATTTTTATTTGAAAGGTGTAAGAGATATTGGTGGGTGTGAAAGGATTAATTTCCTTTCACACACACCACTTGCATGCTTTATGTCAAACTACAAATCAACACACACATCACTCTCTTTGGTCTCCAAAACCGGCCACCCTATCAAGTGGGGTACTTTTGGAGCTTTTATGCAATTACATAAAGTTTTGATACTTTTGTGTATTTGCACTTTGGCCCAAAAGTTTACGTTTTTACGTTAAGGTCCAAAAACGCTAAAGGACAAATTGTTTTGATCCTTTAATGAAGTTTTTGCATTGATTAAATTTTGGGTTCTATTGTAATTACATGAAGTAGTGGACTTTTGTGTCTTTACAAAGTGACCCCAAAAGTTTTGCAATATAGCCCAAAAGTTGAGGTTAATTGCTTTATAGCCCAAATAAGTTGTGGTTATTGCATGATGGCCCAAATTAGGTAGAGAACAAAATTGTTTTGTCTCTTTAAATGAGAATTGGATTTTCATTTTGTTTAGCTCCATTTAAATCAATTTTATGGATACAAAAACCAATTGAAAATGTTGCATTCAATTTAATTAGTTAAAGTGTTAATTAATTAAAGGGTGATTATGAACCTAAGCCTAATATAATTGAGCTATGTGAAAGGCCGTTTCAAATTTGTTTGAACCATGGGAATGTGTAGATTAATTTTGGTTGTAATTTGATTTGATCAAATGTTGTAAAAGGGCTTAAGCTCTTCTTTACTTTAAAGTAATTTGTTTTATGCAAATGTTGTAATGAGCATAAGCTCACCTTTACTTTGAAGTACTTCTTTCTTGCTTTATTTGATATGCATGAAAATGAAGTAGTTGGGTCCAACGCCCTAAGACAACACGCCTTAATGTGATTAAACGCGTAACTAAAATCAATCACCATCCCTAGACCGAGATTCAACACAAGGCTCGTGTTGAATCTAAACAAAGGTTCATAGTCATCCTAAGGCCCTAAGGCAACTATATAGTCCATAAAATGAATGCAAAGTTTATGTTAGTAGTATCATATACTCTTGCTTTAAAAACCGTTTTATAAGCATAGTGGGAGTATTATATACAACTAAAACAATTATATGGACCAATAGTTGTAATAGGACCAAAGTTGTTTTAATAGAGATTAAAATATATGTTTATGTGATGAGACCTAAAACCCTCAACCAAACCATTATTAAGTTGATAAGCGTGAGAGTGCTTTGAACATTCTTTCGTAGGCCTTCCGCCGTGGTGGCTCCAATCGTTTATGACCTGTACACCGGCTTCACCCTATCATGGGGGAGCACAAAGTGCATGCTTATACTCAGGAGGAATCCATAAACATATGATGAGGTTAGTGTAGGCAACGAGGATGGCCGACATCGTATCATCGTGAGGCTATTCTTGAACCCCTTCACGAACTAAGCATGGTGGGAATGACTTAACTAAGTGCAATGGAGCCAACATCATATCATTGTGAGGTGACATTCTCTAGAGGCCAAATAAGATGGGTACTTGCATTAGTTGCAAATGAGTAAGCGTACTCTCTCATTATTATTAATGCTAGCCAACATCATATCATTGTGAGGTGGGCTTGGTAATAGTGAGTCTCCCATAACCTACTAAGAGTTTCTTCCAAAACTCTCGAATTCCAATGAGGGATATGGAATTTGCCAAAAATAGTGGGTGGTGCTATTTGATTTAAAGACCCGAATCAAATGGCTTAAAATCAATCAATTTATATTCGTTATGTATTTGTTTACCAATATATTTGCAAACGCTATCCAACACTTGACAAATAAAAGCCGAAAGCTTTAGTTTCTGGACTTGGTACCACAATCCCAAAGATTGTCTTAAATGGATTGTATATGTATCTAAGTAGTCTCATCCTCACAATCTTCCTAATGATAATGTACCATTGGAAGAACATGTTAGAAAAGTCTATCATGAAGAGGACAACACAAACAACCAATGCTTAATCCTTTGTTAAATGAACAAAGGAACTTACGAAGATTAGCATCAAGAAAAGGACACTTTTAGTGTTATTAGTTCATCACTTATAAATCGTTGTATGAAGAAATAATGAGTTGTTTTGACCAACCCTTAGTCAATGCAAAATCTTAGTGCTTGTTTCTTTGTTACATGAACAAAGAACTTGAGAAGAAAGCACAAAGGCATGGACACTTAATGTGCCATGACTCTTCACTTACAATTTGTTGTGTGAAGAAATAAGAGTTGCCTTGTACAACTCTTTAAAGTTTGTAATTATGTTTAGAACATAATGGTTGGTTGAGAAAAATAGTCCATCAACATGGACTTATGATGATTTTGAATCATTAAGTGTTGAAGTGTTAAAACACTTCTAGAGACGGGAACTAGGCAAGGACTTCACCTTTGTGTCCCTATCCAAATGGTTCACTACGTTTATTGTAAACTATGTAGTGAACAATAACCACACACTCTCCAAATTGTTTGATGTGTATAACACAATTGAAATAAGTTTCAAGAGAGATAGTGGGAGTTTAGGGACCATGACTATTGTAGTCAAAGGAGAAGTCAAATGAAGAAAGCGAAATAACTCCAAGGGAACAAACTTTCTTTATGAAAGGATGGACATTGGAAGGGGTATTTGCAAGAAATGTCTTGCAAGTGTCAAGAACACACCTTTTGAAGGTGTTGTAAATTGTTCTTGAAAAGTTCAAAACAGTTGGTTCTTCTACTTGAATGCTTGAATCCGTATTAGTAACTATGTTTTACAATCGTTGTAAAAGTGTGACTAATAAGAAGTAGAAGATAAATGAGAGAAGAGAAAGTACTTCACATTCGAAACGTGAATCAAATGTAGATCTCTGCGAAAGCAGATGGTACTTACTTTCTCATATGAACTACCAAAGAAATTGGAAAAACATAGATTGTCTTTATATTCCAATTTTAAGGAACTAAATTCCGTCACTGTGTGAAATGGATAAATGTTTTGTTTGACAAAACATTGTTCTTTATTAATCAATGATTGGATTATGGTAATCTAATTGATTATCTCTATAGTAGAGATAATATGGTGGTGTTAACTGTTTAGAATATATTGATGCTTAAAACCCAAAAAGGTTGCAAGGTAGTGACTAATCCCAACTAAGTTGTGATTCCTCTAAAAACATAAATTACGAGTTGGTAATAAATGGATGCTTTGGATTGTTAGATCCGGATCCAATACCTTCTTGTTAAAATTGTATAGAGGCGAAATGTTTGAATCTTTATTCTTTTGGAAAGAAGAAAGAATCACAAAGTTGTTGAGGTTAATTCACTTAGATGTCAGTAGCACTTGTCCACAACATAATACTACTCATGTTGGATGACGTTCACCGAAGATCACTCTCGGTTGGACTATAGTTTATCTTGAATAAACACAAGTCCGAATACTTTGCAAAAGGTTTCAAAGAATTCAAGAAATGTAAGTTGATGAGTAAGGCGTCTAAAGTATTTACATCCTTAGATTTGATCCAAGGAATGGTAACACTTTAGAATAGTTTTCTTGAAAGATATCAAGGAAAGAAGCATCATAAGATAATGGATTTCTCCATTAGGAGAAGAACGAACTTGAATAAGATTTAGTTCGTTAGATATTATCAATTACCCATATATAGGATATATATGCTTCTAAGACAATATGATTGTCAATTAGAAGATCTTCCAAATTTTTCATGACTCCATAAGATGTAGTTGGAAAGAAAGACAAATCTTAAGCATGTTAAGATTTGGGGTTGTGTGCTTATAAGCAATATTTGTTTGATAACAATCTTGTAGGATATCCTTAAATTAACTTTTGGATATCGCTTCTATAAACCAACTAACAAATGTTGTTTTGTTGGGTAGTTCATTGTAATCCTACAATGTGATTTGCCTAAGAGCAAATGAACGAGAGATAGAACTCAAAGAATGGGTTCTTTGAGTGACAAGAAAGTAATCAACAAATATAACAACCTAGTTCCTATACCACAAGCTCCAAGGTAGTCGAGAAGGATTTATAAACCGTCTCAGTTGAATGGTTTGAACTTTATGACTATGTCATAGAGTTGCACCTCTTAATTCGAAAGAAATAAGAATGAAAATCCTTATGACTACATTGAGTGTATATATGATATATACTCAAGGAAATGGTAAAGTACCATTTAACCCAAAATAATGAAACCTTCATAGCTAATTGGTAGCCTAAGGTGACTACAATCAAAGAGAATGGTTGACTTTGAAGGAACCATTTTTGACGTAGTCTTAGTTTCAATTAATTCGAAGATTGCTAGCTACAACTAAATGGTGATTTAATGTTTGGACATAATATAGGTTTCCGAAACCATTATTACGATAGTCTTGATAATATATGTCTAAAACTATGAATCACAAGACATGTAAGTTGTAGAGATCCATCCATCATGGATCTTAGCAAGCTAGTGGGAGCCATAAGCATCTTATGAGAAAAAGGATCAAATCGTTTGATTTCTCATAAAGATGTAAATGAATCTTTTGTTTACTAGGTTTACAAAAGATTAGTGGGAGTTAATCATGTTCCTAAAATTTAAATATATATTTGATATATTAATTTTGGAAATGAAATAAATACTTCTTCGTTAAAGTTATGACTTTAAAACATTATATGAAGATAGAATGTTTATGGGAGTTAATCATGTTCCTAAAATATAAATATATATATGATATATTAATTTTGGAAATGAAAAGAATACTTCTTCGTTAAAGTTATGACTTTAAGCATTCTATAACGATATAATGTATATGGGAGACATAGTCTATAAACATGGGATGGAAATCTATAATGATAGATTTTAGGATATAATTGGATTATATCAAGCCCTAAATAATAGACAAGAGTTGCTAGGAAGTTTCTCATATGATGATAAACTTCAATTAGAAGGATGACTCTAGTGTGACTAGCAAGTTGCCCTTCTCAAAGGGAACGTACCCTTTGACTCCCAAAGAAATAATGCGTAAATAGAATCCTTTATGCATACGCATAAAGGTGATTTATGTATTTCATATTGTATGAAAAACATTGATATGAGTTGTACCTAGAATGGTACAAGACGATATCAGTGCAAGCCCAGGATCAGAACCATGGCAACTGTCAAGTGAGTCCTTAAGTATTTAAGAAATACTAAAGGAAAGATTCCTCAAAGAATGAGGAAGAATTAGAGTAACGTAATGGAAGCATAAATGTATTAGATTATGAATCTAATCCATCATTGGATGTTTCTTCATTATGAATGAAGAGATAAATAGATATCTCTTTATTATGACTAAAGAGATATTTGGATGGAAACATTAAAGTAATGACTTTAGTGTGTTCCATTATGAATGCAAGGTATATTGCCATATAGAAGTTTGCAACAATGTTGTTTGGATGGGAAAGTTCATTTATGAACTCTCTATTCGGTTCCAACCAGAAAGTGTATCTAGTGTATCGACACTATGACACTAATGGGGCGATAGCTCAAGCCAGGGAATCAAGGTCTCATCAAGGTCCGAACTCGAATGAGAGACTGAACCACATGATTGAGAATCATGTATAATGGTGACGTCGATATTCTCAAGGTTGCTTCTATGGATAACATATAGATAACCATTGTCTAGGCCTACTACTCAGCCATTTATGAAATGACTACAGAAGAGGTATCATCACTGATGACCAAGCTGATTGGCTCTAGTGCAAGTGGGAGATTGTTGGAAATGTGCCCTAAAACCAATCATGTGATGATGCTTTACGGACATTTCACATGTTAAACTAATCTAGTTTAATATAAAGGGCAAAGATTATTGTTTGAGCCGTCTCATATAAATGTTATATGCTTAAACGATAAAGTCCAAGGAATATGTGATTGGGAGAATGTAATCTAATGAAGTTAGATTCATGAGACCATTCTTTCGTAGACACATCCTAAATGTTCCTGATCATAGGATTGCCAATTGGGCATTGACAGTCCGTCAAGATCGGTACGTGCTATGTCTTCTCTCAGGGAGAGTGACTAGTCTCGAGTCATTGGTGTGTGTGACATCAAGACAAGTACGTAGGTGATCAGTAGAGAATGAGTTCACTGAACGCGATCAACGAAGAGTTCTCATACTCATGTCACATGAGAACTCATGGTTGGGATAATGCAAAGTAGTCCTTTGACCTGAGGCATCACAATTGTCTTGTGGTTAAGTCCTTGATCTTTGATTATGTCAAAGTCACCCCATCGGGGTGTCCATGGCATCGTTGGGGTTAAGCCACTTAACCATGGAGGCAAGTGAATGCGCAACAAGGGATCTCTAACCTTCAAACTGTTTGATGGAGAATACTCTATGATATGATTTAGAATCTCTGGCCAGAGTATGAATGAGATTTAGAAAAGTCGTTCTAAATCACATTCAAGGTAATCATATAAGCACACGAATCACATTGGATAGTAGACATGAATAAATAAACTATCAAACCAAACAATGTGGTCAAGAGTATTGTATTAGAGAAAGACCGTATTGCATTTGTAATCCCAAACTAAATAGGTTTTCTCTACCTCTTCTGATTAGCTTGGGTAACCATGATATGCTGCAAGGTGTCACTCATGGTTTGTGGAAGCCCTAAACGTGTGTAATCACTAAAGGGAGAATTGAAAGTAAGTTTCAATTCACAATCGATATAAAATGGTTTTAATCGCCCACTGCCTCGCTAAAAGGAACCTAATGGATCGCACACCGTGTAAGGTGGAGATTGAAGAAACAATGGAGATGAGGAAGAATGATTAAATGGTTTAATCATTTATTTATGGCAAGGATTAATTAATATGTTAATTAATCAAACGAATAAGTTCGTTAAAGACCTCGGGATAGTTTTGGACATTAAGGCCCAATGGGCTTCGAACGTCAAGCCCATTGACTTAAGTTGTATGACAACTTAATGAATAATGATTCACAAAGGCCTAATTAGCCCAAAAATACCCTAGGGCCGGCCATGATGCTAAGGGTAGTGAACTTGGAGTTATTTACAAGTTTGCCACTCAAATGAATAAAGGTATAAATATGACTTTATAGCCTAAAATTCATTAGGGTTTTGTTTTGGAGAAAATTGGAGAGAACATGTCTCTCCATTTCTCTCTAAAGAGGCCGGCCACCTTGGGGGTGCATCTTGCAATCCCACTACTCCAAGGTCACTCATTTCTTCTCCAATCTCTCCTTGGTGAAGAGACTTAGAGGTTCCCTATTTTGGGAACTTGGAGAAACCTATTCATCTATCAAAATCCATAGATTTAAGATGCAAGGAATGAAGGCCCTCTCTTTGGGTGATTAGCCTTTGCTTATGCAAAGAGGAATCTACAAAGGTATATTTCTCAACTCACTTTGATTTGAGTTGAGTCTTGGTTCACCAATCTACTAGGCTTTGAATTTCATGGTTAATGTTTTGTTTTTAAGTGCATGCAAGCATGATTCCGCCTTTAATTGTTAATTGCATGCTTATTGATGTTGCTTAAATGAACATGTTTTCACAAAATATTCCTTCAGTAGTCTCATCGTCACATTCTTCCTATTGGTAATGTATCATTGGAAGAACATGTTAGATAAGTCTATCATGAAAAAGGACAACACAAACAACCAATGCTTATTCCTTCGTTATATGAACAAAGGAACTTACGAAGATTAGCATAATGACAAGGACACTTTTAGTGTTATTAGTTCTTCACTTACAAATCGTTGTATGAAGAAATAAGAGTTGCTTTGAACAACCCTTAGTCAATGCAAACACTAGTGCTTGTTTCTTTGTTAAATGAACAAAGAACTTGAGAAGAAAGCACAAAGGCATAGACACTTAATGTGCCATGATTCTTCATTTACAAATTGTTGTATGAAGAAATGAGAGTTGCCTTGTACAACTCTTGAAAGTTTGTAATTATGTTTAGAACATAATGGTTGGTTGACAAAAATAATCCATTAACATGGACTTATGATGATTTTGAATCATTGAGTGTTGAAGTGATAAACCACTTAACGAGACGGAAACTAGGCTAGGACTTCACCTTTATGTCCCTATCCTAATGGTTCACTAAGTTTATTGTAAACTATGTAGTGAACAATAAACACATACTCTCCAAAATGTTTGATGTGTATAACACAATTGAAATAAGTTTCAAGAGAGATAGTGGGAGTTTAGGGACCATGACTATTGTAGTCAAAGGAGAAGTCAAATGAAGAAGATAAAATTAACTCCATGGGAACAAACTTTCTTTATGAAAGGATGGACATTGGAAGGGGTATTTGCAAGAAATGTCTTGCAAGTGTCAAGAACACACCTTTCGAAGGTGTTGTAAATTGTTCTTGAATAGTTCAAAACAGTTGGTTCTTCTACTTGAATGCTTGATTCCGTATTAGTAACTATGTTTTACAAATCGTTGTAAAAGTGTGACTGATAAGAAGTAGAAAATATATGAGAGAAGAAAAAGGTGCTTCACATTCGGAACGTGAATAAAATATAGATCTCTGCGAAAGCAGATAGTACTTACTTCCTCATATGAACTACCAAAGAAATTGGAAAAACCAAAGATTGTCTTTACATTCCAATTTTAAGGAACTTAATTCCGTCACTATAGTAGAGATGGATGAATGTTTTGTTTGACAAAACATTGTTCCTTATTAATCAATGATTGGATTATAGTAATCTAATTGATTGTCTCTATAGTAGACATGATATGGTAGTGTTAACTGTTTAGAATATAATGATGCTTAAAACCCAAAAGGTTGCATGGTAGTGACTAATCCCAACTAAGTTGTGATACCTCTAAATCATAAATTACGAGTTGGTCATAGATGGATGCTTTGGATCGTTAGATCCGGATCCAATACCTTCTTGTTAAAATTGTATAGAGGTGAAATGTTCGAATCTTTATTCTTTTGGAAAGAAGAAAGAATCACAAAGTTGTTGAGGTTAATTCACTTAGATGTTAGTGGCACTTGTCCACAACATAATACTACTCATGTTATATGACATTCACCGAAGATCACTCTTGGTTGGACTATAGTTTATTTTGAATAAACACAAGTCCGAATACTTTGCAAAATGTTTCAAAGAATTCAAGTAATGTAAGTTGATGAGTAAGACGTCTAAAGTATTTACCTCCTTAGATTTGATTCAAGATAAGGTAACACTTTAGAATAGTTTCCTTGAAAGATATCAAGGAAATAAGCATCATAAGATAATAGATTTCTCCATAAGGAGAAGAACGAACTTAAATAAGATTTAGTTCGTTGGATATTATCAATTACCCATATATAGGATATATAATTCTAAGACAATATGATTGTCAATTAGAAGATCTTCCAAAATTTTCATGACTCCATATGATGTAGTTGGAAAGAAAGACAAATCTTAAGCATCTTAAGATTTGGGGTTGTGAGCTAATAAGCAATATTTGTTTGATAACAATCTTGTGGGATATCCTTAAATTAATTTTTGGATATCGCTTCTATAAACCAATTAACAAATGTTGTTTTGTTGGGTAGTTCATTGTAATCCTACAATGTGATTTGCCTAAAAGCAAATGAACGAGAGATAGAACTCAAAGAATGGGTTCTTTGAGAGACAAGAAAGTAATCAACAAATATAAACAACCTAGTTCCTATACCAAAAGCTCCAAGGTAGTCGAGAAGGATTTATAAACCGTCTCAGTTGAATGGTTTGAACTTTATGACTATATCATAGAGTTGCACCTCTTAATTCGAAAGAAATAAGAATGAAAATCCTTATGATTACATTGAGTGTATATATGATATATACTCAAGAAAATGGTACAGTACCATTTGACCCGAAACAATGAAACCTTCATAAGCTAATTGGTAGCTTAAGGTGACTACAATCAAAGAGAATGGTTGACTTTGAAGAAACCATCTTTGACGTAGTCTTAGTTTCAATTAATTCGAAGATTGCTAGCTATAACTAAATGGTGATTCAATGTTTGGACATAATATGGGTTTCCGAAACCATTATTAAGATAGTCTTAATAATATATGTCTAAAACTATGAATCACAAGACATGTAAGTTGTAGAGATCCATCCATCATGAATCTAAGCAAGCTAGTGGGAGCTATGAGCATCTTATGAGAAAAGGATCAAATTGTTTGATTTCTCATAAAGATGTAAATGAATCTTTTGTTTACTAGGTTTACAAAAGATTAGTGGGAGTTAATCATGTTCCTAAATATGAATATATATGTATACAAATATATGATATATTAATTTTGGAAATGAACAGAATACTTCTTTGTTAAAGTTATGACTTTAAATATTCTATAACGATAGAATGTATATGGGAGACATAGTCTATAAACATGGGATGGAAATATATAATGATAGATTTTAGGATATAATTGGATTATATCAAGCCCTAAATATAGACAAAAGATGATAGGAAGTTTCTCATATGATGAAGAACTTCAATCAAAAGGACAACTCTAGTGAGACTAAGAAGTTGCTCTTCTCAAAGAGAACGTACTCTTTGACTCCCAAAAAAATAATGCGTATATAGAATCCTTTATGCATACGCAGAAAGGTGATTTATGTATTTCATATTGTATGAAAAACATTGATATGAGTTGTACCTAGAACGGTACAAGACGATATCAGTGCAAGCCCAGGATCAGAACCATTCAAAATGATGTTAACATCCTAGGGTACTTAGGGGTTACAAAAGTCACCTTAAAACACTTTTAACAAGACAAACATGAACCCAAAAAATCACCCTTTGGATTTGGCCGAAAATCCCCAAAATCATGGCACCAAATTTTAGCTCCAATATTCATCCTCATATGAACTACATCTACAACATTTGAGATGGCAAATTTTCAAACAAAATTTACATTCAAAGAAGCAAGAATAAAGCTTGTAACAATTACAACTTTTAAATCATAAACTTATGAACTACAAAACCCAAAAGGATTCACCAACTACTAGACCTAGGCTCTTGATACCACTTGAAAGAATTATTTTGAAAAACATGTTCATTTGAGCAACATCATATAGCATGCAATTAACAATTAAAGGCGGAATCATGCTTGTATGCACTCAAAAACAAAACATTACCATGAAATTCAAAGCCTAGTAGATTGGTGAACCAATAATCAACTCAAAACAAAGTGAGTTGAAATTAATACCTTTGTAGATTCCTCTTTGCATAAGCAAAGGCTAATCACCCAAAGAGATAGGGCCTTCATTCCTTGCTTCTTAGATCCATGGATTTGGATGGAAGAATAGGTTCTCCAAGTTCCCAAAATTGAGAACCTCTAAGTCTCTTCACCAAGGTTAGATTGTAGAAGAAAAATGAGTGACCTTGGAGTAGTAGGATTGCTAGATGTACCCTCCAAGGTGTTGGCCTCTTTAGAGAGAAAATGGAGAGACAATTCTCACCAATTTTCCCCAAAAATAAACCCTTTTAATCCTTAATGAATATTTGGCTATAAAGTCATTTATATAGTCACTTCTTTAAGTGACCTAAACAACCAAAAACCCTAATTCATCCTTCATGGCCGGCCACCTAAAGGGATTTGGGCTTTTGGGCCTTAATGAATCTTTATTCATTAAATTGTCATACAACTTAAGTTAATGGGCTTGACGTTCGAAGCCCATTAGGCCTTAAGGTCCAAAACTATCCCCGAGGTCTTTAACGAACTTATTCGTTTGATTAATTAACATATTAATTAATCTTTGCCATAAATAAATGATTAAACCATTTAATCATTCTTACTCATTTCCGTTTAATCTTCAATCTCTACCTTTTATGGTGTGCGATCCATTAGGTTCCTTTTAGCGAGGTAGTGGGCGATTAAAACCATTTTACATCGATTGTGAATTGAAACTATTTTCAATTCTCCCTTTAGTGATTACACACGTTTAGGGCTTCCACAAACCATGGTTGACGCCTAGCAGCATGTCATGGTTACCCAAGCTAATCAGAAGAGGTTAGAGAACCTATTCAGTTCGGGATTACAAATGCAATACGGTCTTTCTCTAATCTAATACTCTTGACCACATTGTTTGGTTTGATAGTTTATTTGTTCATGTCTACTATCCAATGTGAATCTTGTGCTTAAATGATTTACTTGAATGTGATTTGGAACGCATTCCCTAATCTCATTCATACTCTGGCCAGAGATTCTAAATCATATCATAGAGTATTCTTCCTCAACTGTTTGAAGGTTAGAGATCCCTTGTTGCACATTCACTTGTCTCCATAGCTAAGTCACTTGACCCCAACGATGCCGTGGACGCCCCGAGGGGGTGACTTTGACATAATCAAAGATCAAGGACTTAACCACAAGACAACTGTGATGCCTCAGGTCAAAGGACTACTTTGCATTATCCCAACCATGAGTTCTTATGTGACATGGAATATGAGAACTCTTCGTTGATCACGTTCAGTGTACTCATTCTCTATTGAGCACCTACGTACTTGTCTTGATGTCACACACACCAATGACTCGAGACTAATCACTCTCCCTGAGAGAAGACATAGTACGTACTGATCTTAACGGACTGTCAATGCCCAATTGACAATCCTATGATCAGGAACATTTAGGATGTGTCTACGAAAGAATGGTCTCATGAATCTATCTTCATTAGATTACATTCTCCCAATCACATATTCCTTGGACTTTATCGTTTAAGCATATAACATTTATATGAGACGGCTCAAACAATAATCTTTGCCCTTTATATGTAAAACTAGATTAGTTTAACATGTGAAATGTCCGTAAAGTATCATCACATGATTGGCTTTAGGGCACATTTCCAACAATAGAAGGGTAGCTGAACCTTCAAAATTTATGTGTCTAAACTTTGTCAGAGATCTTTGGCAAAGTTATCTGTGGTACCCGATGAGCTGATGTTGAGTGTGAAAAATGGTGCCTCTTCGGAATCCGGAGAGTGGTGTCTTTTCAATTTTTGAACCAACGACCATGTTGCCCTTTCTTTTATAAGGGCACCAATTGTGTGCAAGAAGTACATTCAGAGGGTTATTGCTTGTAGGAATTTTTCCTTTACCTCAGAGATTTATTGCACCTCATTTCTCCTTCATCATTTCTGAGAATGTCTGGCTCATATGACCATAATTTTGACTTGAACTTTGGTGAAAAGGCAGCCATGCCTTATCAAGACAACATATGGCGCCCATCCTTCTTATCCCCTACTGGTCTTCTTACCGTTGGGGACTCTATGATGAAGAATGATATGACCGCTGCGGTGGTGGCCAAGAACCTTCTCACTCCCAAAGATAACAGACTACTTTCCAAACGGTCTGATGAGTTGGTTGTTAAGGATTATCTGGCTCTCAGTGTTCAGTGTGCAGGTTCTGTGTCTCATATGGCCCAACTCTTATTTGCTCGAACCCGCCAAGTTGAATCATTGGCGACTGAAGTGATAAGTCTCCAACAGGAGATCAGAGGGCTCAAGCATGAGAATAAACAGTTACACAAGCTCGTACATGACTATGCTACAAACATAAAGATGAAGCTTGACCAGTTGCAGGAATCTGATGGTCAAATTTAGCTTGATCATCAGAGGTTTGTGGGTTTGTTCCAAAGGTATTTATTGCCTTCGTCTTCTGGGGCTGTACCACGTAATGAAGCTCCGAATGATCAACCTTCGGTGCCTCCTCCTTCTGGGGTTCTGCCCAGTACTGAGGCTCCGAATGATCACTATTCGGTGCCTACTCTTGCTGGGGCTCTGCCGACTGCTGAGGCTTCTCATGAGCAACCTTTGTGAAGGCTCCCTCTTGTTTGTTTATTTTGATTCATGTATATGTACATATTTGTAACTTATCGGAGATATCAATAAATAAGCTTTGCTTCATTTCAACGTATTGTGTTAAATACACCAAGGCCTTCTTCAATAAGTTCTTTGAATTTTTTCTTTTGTTGAAGCTTGTATGTTGAACCTTTGAGAGTGAAGCATGTATGTCGAGGTAGTTCTCCCTTAATTTCCTGAGTGAGGAAAACTTCTCGGTTGGAGACTTGAAAAATCCAAGTCGCTGAATGGTCGTGAGACTTCTGAGTATCAAGGTACTGCATATGGTAGGTGTCTCCTAAGTCTCCGGTCGAGGGAGTTGACGAATGAGGCATTTCCTTTCTAAGTGGTAGCCCAAAACTCCTCCTTCATATATATTTGTTATGAAAGTTGTTAGGCCCAAAGAAGAGGAGGCCTAGGCAAATTTGTTTTTTTTTTTTATCGAATTTTCGAATTTTCGAATTTCTGAAAAAAAATATATATATATATTTTAAGCTTTGTAGGTGAAGCTTTGAGGTTAAAGCTTTGTTGGGCACCATGAATTGATTTTGCTTCACACTATCTTGATCAAGATAGTGTGAAGCTTTTGTAGGTAAAGCTTTTGTAGGTAAAGCTTTTGTGTTGAAGCTTTGTAGGTGAAGCTTTTGTGGGTGAAGCTTTTGTGGGTCAAGTTTTTGTGGGTGAAGATTTTGTAGGTGAAGCTTTTGTAGGTGAAGCTTTTATGGGTCAAGCTTTTGTGGGTCAAGCTTTTGTAGGTGAAGCTTTTGTGGGTCAAACTTTTGTAGGTGAAGCTTTTTTGGGTCAAGCTTTTGTGGGTCAAGCTTTTATGTTGAAGCTTTTGTGTTAAAGCTTTTGTAAATGAAGCTTTGGAGTTGAAGCTTTGTAGGTGAAGCTTTGGAGTTGAAGCTTTTGTTGGGTACCATGAATTGATTTTGCTTCACACTATCTTGATCAAGATAGTGTGAAGCTTTTGAGAATTTGTAGTTGTCCTCCATTGATGAAGCTTTTGTTGGTGAAGCTTTTGTGGGTGAAACTTTTGTGTTCAAGCTTTTGTAGGTGAAGCTTTGGAGTTGAAGCTTTTGTTGGGTACCATGAATTGATTTTGCTTCACACTATCTTGATCAAGATAGTGTGAAGCTTTTGAGAATTTGTAGTTGTCCTCCATTGATGAAGCTTTTGTTGGTGAAGCTTTGAAACTGAAGCTTTGAAACTGAAGCTTTTGTTGGTGAAGCTTTTATGGGTGAAGCTTTTGTTGGCACCATAAATTGGTTTGCTTCACACTGTCTTAATCAAGAGTGTATGAAACTTTTGAGAATTGTGGTTGCCCTCCATTGATGAAGCTCTTGTTGGCACCATAAGTTGATTTTGCTTCACACTGTCTTGATCAAGAGTGTGTGAAGCTTTTGAGAATTGTGGTTGAACTCCTTTGATGAAGCTCTTGTTGGCACCATAAATTGGTTTTACTTCACAGTATCTTGATCAAGAGTGTGTGAAGCTTTCTACGAGTTGTAGTGTTTGCATTGTTACAGAAGGGAAATGTTTGAAGCAGATGCAAGAGGGCTGAATAGCTTGATCTTCGTATGCCATGCACTGAAGTTGTTGTTGGCTTGCAATAAGACTTTGTTGGTGACTATAACTCTTGTTGGGCATAAATGTTCCCCTAGTTGAGTTGTCAAGCTTGATGGTTTTTATTATTTGTGAATGTTAGGAGTTCACATGTACAAGTTGTACCACTCGTCTTTTGGTAGGTGGAATGAATGGTGAGTTGCTTTCATCACTTAGTTGGTGGTACGAATGTGAGTTTCTTCATCACCTGTCATCACATTTCATCACCTGGTTGGTGGCACGAGGATGAGTTCCTTCTTCACCTGGTTGGTGGCATGAATGGCAAGTTGCCAAATGATATTAGAGTACGGGTCGTACATTTTATCACCTGGTTGGTGGCATGAAAGAGAGTACGGGTTGTACATTTCATCACCTGGTTGGTGGCATAAAGATGAGTTCCTTCTTCACCTGGTTGGTGGCATGAGTGGCAAGTTGCCAAATGATATTAGAGTACTAGTTGTACATTTCATCACCTGGTTGGTGGCATGAAGGAGAGTATGGGTTGTACATTTCATCACCTAGTTTGTGGCATGAATATGAGTTCTTTCTTCACCTGGTTGGTGGCATGAATGGCAAGTTGCCAAATGATATTAGAGTACGGGTTGTACATTTCATCACCTGGTTAGTGGCATGAAGGAGAGTACGGGTTGTACATTTCATCATCTGGTTGGTGACACGAAGATGAGTTCCTTCTTCACCTGGTTGGTGGCATGAGTGGCAAGTTGCCAAATGATATTAGAGTACTAGTTGTACATTTCATCACCTGGTTGGTGGCATGAAGGAGAGTATGGGTTGTACATTTCATCACCTAGTTTGTGGCATGAATATGAGTTCTTTCTTCACCTGGTTGGTGGCATGAATGGCAAGTTGCCAAATGATATTAGAGTACGGGTTGTACATTTCATCACCTGGTTAGTGGCATGAAGGAGAGTACGGGTTGTACATTTCATCATCTGGTTGGTGACACGAAGATGAGTTCCTTCTTCACCTGGTTGGTGGCATGAGTGGCAAGTTGCCAAATGATATTAGAGTACAGGTAGTACATTTCATCACCTAGTTGGTGGCATGAAGGAGAGTACGGGTTATACATTTCATCAACTGGTTGGTGGCATAAAGATGAGTTCCTTCTTCACCTGGTTGGTGGCATGAGTGGCAAGTAGCCAAATGATATTAGAGTACAGGTTGTACACTTCATCACCTAGTTGGTGGCATGAAGAAGAGTACGGGTTGTACATTTCATCACCTGATTGGTGGCATGAAGATGAGTTCTTTCTTCACATTTCATCACCTGGTTGGTGAGAATAAGGGCAAGGTGTCGATGCACATTGTAGCAAGTGTCAAAGACACAAAGTATGTTGAACCCTTTCGAAGCACAGCTGGCTTATGTATAGATGTGTTAGAATGTATGATGTTTATGTATGAATGTGTTGGAATGTATGATATTTATGTATGAATGTGTTTGAATGTATAATGTTTATGTATGAATTTGTTGAAATGTATAATGTTTATGTTGATTGATATGAGTGATGCTTATGAATGTTTTGCTATGCATGAATGGATCCATGCTTTTGATATTGAACCATGTTGGTTGTAAAACTTAGTATCACATACTTTGTGACAAAGTACGCATGTTGAAGCTCTGAGTTGAAGTATATGGGTAGGTTAGCGTAGACCAAGTGTTCCAGTGCTAGGAACGCAAAAGACTCAGAAGAAGTTGTCTGAATTCCCTGTTTTTTAAATATTTTCCGAATGTCTTGTGTGACAAAAGATCTTAAGCGATTGAGAGTCAAAACATTTGTAATGTGTATGCCTTCTTATAATAGCATTTCCTTCAGTACCTAGTCTTCCACTTTGAAAGAGTGAGGCTTGGCCCCATAGTCATAATAGTCGACAGTACGGTCACCCCTGGTTGTCTTGATATGAACTTTTATCCCTCTTGTTGTAATGGGCTTGCTGAGAGTAAAAATTCTTCCTCTTACCAAGAGACAGATACGTTTGGTGACTTAGCAAGTAGCTAAATGAGGCATGAGATGATGCAATGGGTGTCTGAATGGCCAATATCTCCTCACTTGGTAGAACTTGACTTCCACTTCCCATTTGTTGATAGGGGTTAACCATATGGAGGTTCCCTTGGTATGTCATTCCTTCGACAAATGCGTGGTTGTAAGCCTGTGCCATCACCTCAAAGTAAGTCTTCCAAGTGTTGGCATTGATCATGTACTTGAAGAAACAATCATGTAAGTCTACCATGAAGGCCTTGAGGGTGGTCTTGTCATCTACCTCGATGCAGCGAGAATACTCATGGTTGAAGTGACCGGCATACTCTCATAATGACTCGTCTGGCTTCTGGCGAATAGTGTACAAGTCATCTGTAGAATGCAAGTGATCGGTCTGAAAGATGTGTTGAGAGAGAAATAGTTTCCTCAATTCTTCAAATGTGTTTACTGTCTCAGGTGGAAGACGGCAATACCAGTTTAGAGCTCCGCCAGAGAGGTTGGAGGGGAAGAGAGGACATCGCTCTTCGTCACTGTGCATCCGATGTGCCATGGTGGACTCAAAGAGGCTAAGGTGTTCAATTGGGTCCTCTCTTCCAGTATAGAGTTGTAAACCAAGCTTTTGTTTTGTCTTCGCTTGAAGAGGGGTGTCAATGATCCTTCTTGTGAGAAGGCTAGGCCTGGGTTGGTTCCAGTCAGGTATCTCAGCCTGACGTTCGGCCTTCAACTTGTTTACTTCCTTAAGGAGCTGTATGACAAGGGGGTCCTGAGTGGAGTCATGTACCATTGGAATTTCTTTCGTAAGTCTCCATCGCCTCTTAGAAGTAGGAAAGTTTGAGCAAGGGCGTGTGGTTTTTTCTTGGACTCGCCATACTGACTTTTAAGGTGAGTCTGTCCGAATACCTCAGAGTACCCCGTACCTTCATGTTCCTCTGGGACCTGTCGTTCCTTTCGTAGATTGGCAGCTAGCCTGGGTCATAGGAGGGGACCGAGTCTTTCCGAAACCCTTGGGTCATTGATCTTCGAGCATATATGGAAGGGATTCTCTCGAAGTTGCTTTAAGAAGTCTCAGCAGTCACGATAAACGGCTTTCGATCCTTCCAACCCTTCTGTAAGGAGGTGTCTTCCTCCACTTCTTCTACTTCAGGTCGAAGCATCTGGGTTGAGACAAGTCTCATGTTGATCAATGTTTTGATGATTAGCTCACTCCTCATCAAGGATACCCATGTCGAATGGAGGTGACCCTCCGTGTTGGGGGGCACCCAGATGATGGTTGATGTCCACAGGGGCAACGAGCTCGCGTGTTTGAGTACGCCTAGTTTCGTGGAGTGCCTCAAAGAGCTTCTCATACTGCGCCTAGTTTCGTGGATAAGTAAGTAAATGGATAGAGACAGGGAAGCAAACACAAGATGTACGTGGTTCACCCAGATTGGCTACGTCAACGGAGTATAGGAGTTCTCATTAATTGTGAAGGGTTTACACAAGTACATAGGTTCAAGCTCTCCTTTAGTGAATACTGGTGAATGATTTAATACAAATGACATTCCAAAATATTATGAGAGAATGATCTCTATTTATAGAAGAGAGTTTCTAGTTTCATTCTGACATTGACACGTGTCGTGTTGTGATTGGCTTCTGATGTTAACACATGTCGCGCTATGATTGGCTTCTGATGTCGACATGTGTCGCGCTGTGATTGGCCTTCTGGTTTGAGGGAAACTCTTTTGGGTCATTGACGGTATAACGTTGATCGGTACTCAGTAGTTCCGGGATTGGTCAAGTATGGTACAAACAATATCCTTCCAAGATCAGCGCATCTCTCTGTAATCCTTCCAAGATCCAAGGTTTACGTAAGGTGGAGGTGTTCGGGCAAATATTTCTCTGGAAAAGGCTCCTCGAACCTCAACACAGCTCTCCAAGGGATTGGCACTTTAGATGTGTAGTCGAGCTCTTACTTGTTGATATGTTACAAGAAGAGAACAAAGTTAGTTCTAAAAAGTGCATTTGCAGGGCCTTAGGTGTAGGCCTTGAGGCTCGTAATCAAAACTAACTAAGTGCTAGGCGTGCCACTTCTATCTTAGTATAGCAGATGTAGAATAAGTGTGTTTTAAGTCAATTACTTAAGCCCCAAGTTACTTCAAACTTCTTGCTATCAAAGGGTTGTCGTGGATGGGTTAAGTCCACATTAAATTCTTTTCCTTGCCTTGTAAACAAGGACTTTTTAGTTCATGGTCATGTATGTTCGAATGAAAGGAGTCCAGAGCCCTTTAAGTCATTTGTTTGGTTCTAGATTGCCTTTAATGAAAACATATCCATTAAACTAACTGGATCCAGATGCAAATGAGATCTTTACTATAGAAAAACTAGTGAAATGACTTGAATACATGCTGGAGAATACATTAAGCAATAGATCTACTAATTTAGAAAACAAAAATAGAGCTTCGGGCAAAATTTCACCTTGTCTGGTAAGGTTGAACTTCTTGCAGTCGTTTCTCTTTGTATTTACAGGGTTTTTATGCTAAAAAGAGATGGATGTTAAACAAGTTTACACAAGGGAATCGATACTACACCATTGAGGGAGATAACAGAGCTTTTATACTAAACAAGAGATAGATTTTTCAGAGAACTATCACTAAAAATGACTGAATCTGAGTTGATTTCAGCTTTTAGATGTAAATCTGGTTTGAGAGCAGAGTTTGTATGTTTGTTTGTTTGATTGGTTGAGTGTCTGTGTCCCTGTTGTCTCTTCTTGCTTTTATAGGCAATGTAGCCCAACTGTTGTAGCTTTTGTTCTTGCCCGAAAGTACTTGGAGGGTAGTGAGTCATCAACTTTTTACTAGAAATGCCACTGGAAAGTGTTTTTTGGTTGGTAGTAGGTTTGTCTCCATCACTTGCCACTTCAATTATAGACATGTGGCCTATTTCTCTTGGCTGAGAAAGCCTCAATTTGCTTCTGGGTTTGATGTTGGGCTTCGGGCAAGTCCTCTTTTAATTGGAATCTTTAGGCTTTCCCTCATTCAAGCTCAATGTTCAAATATTAACCCAAACATGAGGCAAAGTCAATTCGTGCTTGATTAATGGGTATTTTGGATTGAACAAATTTTCGCTATGGTGATTATGGTTGGTATTGGACAACTCATGGGGTTTGTAATTTGTCTTGGGTTTTGTTTGTGTTCGGAAAATGGAGGAAAATTAAGCAAATTGAAGCTGGAAGTAGTTGTTTTTTTTTTTTTTTTAAAAAAGAGAAAATTCCTTCCAAGGCAACAACCACCACAAACAAAGAAAGCCAGAGAAACATGACCAACAGAACACAAACAAAGAAAATTCCTTGAGGCTCGTAATCAAAACTAACTAAGTGCTAGGCGTGCCACTTCTATCTTAGTATAGCAGATGTAGAATAAGTGTGTTTTAAGTCGATTACTTAAGCCCCAAGTTACTTCAAACTTCTTGCTATCAAAGGGTTGTCGTGGATGGGTTAAGTCCACATTAAATTCTTTTCCTTGCCTTGTAAACAAGGACTTTTTAGTTCATGGTCATGTATGTTCGAATGAAAGGAGTCCAGAGCCCTTTAAGTCATTTGTTTGGTCCTAGATTGCCTTTAATGAAAACATATCCATTAAACTAACTGGATCCAGATGCAAATGAGATCTTTACTATAGAAAAACTAGTGAAATGACTTGAGTACATGCTGGAGAATACATTAAGCAATAGATCTACTAATTTAGAAAACAAAAATAGAGCTTCGGGCAAAATTTCACCTTGTCTGGTAAGGTTGAACTTCTTGCAGTCGTTTCTCTTTGTATTTACAGGGTTTATATGCTAAAAAGAGATGGATGGTAAACAAGTTTACACAGGGGAATCGATACTACACCATTGAGGGAGATAACAGAGCTTTTATACTAAATAAGAGATAGATTTTTCAGAGAACTATCACTAAAAATGACTGAATCTGAGTTGATTTCAGCTTTTAGATGTAAATCTGGTTTGAGAGCAGAGTTTGTATGTTTGTTTGTTTGATTGGTTGAGTGTCTGTGTCCCTGTTGTCTCTTCTTGCTTTTATAGGCAATGTAGCCCAACTGTTGTAGCTTTTGTTCTTGCCCGAAAGTACTTGGAGGGTAGTGAGTCATCAACTTTTTACTAGAAATGCCACTGGAAAGTGTTTTTTGGTTGGTAGTAGGTTTGTCTCCATCACTTGCCACTTCAATTATAGACATGTGGCCTATTTCTCTTGGCTGAGAAAGCCTCAATTTGCTTCTGGGTTTGATGTTGGGCTTCGGGCAAGTCCTCTTTTAATTGGAATCTTTAGGCTTTCCCTCATTCAAGCTCAATGTTCAAATATTAACCCAAACATGAGGCAAAGTCAATTCGTGCTTGATTAATGGGTATTTTGGATTGAACAAATTTTCGCTATGGTGATTATGGTTGGTATTGGACAACTCATGGGGTTTGTAATTTGTCTTGGGTTTTGTTTGTGTTCGGAAAATGGAGGAAAATTAAGCAAATTGAAGCTGGAAGTAGTTGTTTTTTTTTTTTTTAAAAAAAAAAAGAGAAAATTCCTTCCAAGGCAACAACCACCACAAACAAAGAAAGCCAGAGAAACATGACCAACAAAACACAAGCAAGCAAGAAGGGGAATACAAAAGAAGTTACCAAATTAGGCTAACATGTCTTCCCCATCCCACAACAACCCTATCTAAGAAGGAGGACATGGCAAGCCATCTTTGTTCAAAATTCTCACCATCGAAGATGGGGGTCTAACAACTAAACAGAATTGCTCATCTCCACTTCACTAAATCTAGCGATAAAGTTCGCCGCTTCATTCGCTGATCTTGGCACCCAGTACCATATGCAATTTTGAAAAAGACACCCTATTTGCAGTATGCGACTTAAATAGGATATATCTCTCAGTTGCAGTTTTTAGTACCTCCATTTAAGTACAATATTATTTGTTTGCAATCAACCACAGATGCACTAGAGGCATGCATTTCCTTTCTTCTAACTTTTAAACACATTTTCCTTGAGTCTCTCACAACAATACCTACATAACTTTTTGAAGCCCCCGCTTTCCAACTCTCATCAACATTAATTTTTAGCATTTGGGAAGGGGGTAGAGACCAGGGCCGGTCCCGTTAAACTATTTGCCTTGCTTCCCGTTGGGTTGACCTTGCTTCCTTTACCTTCATAAACAAAGCATAAGCACATTGAATGGCCTGAACAGTTTGCATAGGAGAATGAGGTTTATGATTAAAAATGAACTTACATCAGGTTTTCCAGATGTGCCAACATGTGAAAGCCAATAGTGTTCAAATTCTCGCCTTTTCCACCTTATCCCTGAAATTCTCCTTGAACATTTTTAAAAGCCAAGCATCAAAAGTAGTAACAAAATTCCTATCAACTTTATAATTCAGTGGGCCTCCAAACCAAACCAACTCAACCCAAGGACAAAAAAACAGAAAATGTTCTACAAATTCCTCGTACTTATTGCAAGTTGGACAAATGGGTGAAGTAACACACCTTCTTTTAGAAAGGTTCAATTCCCTAGCAATAGCACCTTTGATTCCTTTCCATAAGAAGTTTTGAATTTTATGAGGAGCCTCGAGGCCCCAAATCCCTTTCCACACCGCTTGATCAATATGCCTTGAAGATGAGGGTCGCAAATTCCGTCTTCTGCCATTATTGTTTCGAAGCCATCTATAACCCGATCTGATAGAGTAAATCCCCCTCCTATCTGTAGGCCAAATGAACTTATCATTCCTCATGGAATCACCCACATGTATATTAGAGACTACTATACAATCATCATCAAAGGTCAAATCACAAATTGGGTTCAATTCCCAAATTCTATCCACCGTGCTAATAACCGAGGAAACAAGCATTTCTCTATCCACATCTACTTTATTGAGAGGAATTGAGTGACCGCAATTAATACTCAGAACCCATTTATCAACCCAAAATTTTATTTGATTTCCACTCATAACTTGCCAGTGCACACCCATTAACAGCAATTCCCTTCCTTCAAGCAAGCTGGACCAAACCCAGGAAGCACGCCCACCCTTCTTGGCTTCCAAAAATGAGACATGAGGAAAGTATCACTCCTTTAATACCTGGGGCCACAGAGAATTCAGATCATGGATTAATCATTAGCATTGCTTGGCAAGGAAAGCAATATTAAACTCTTTCATATTTCTGAATCCCATTCCCCCCCCCTTCACTTTTTGAATAACCCATAGTTTCCCAACTAATCTAGTGAATTTTTCTGTCGTTTTTGCTTTGCCCTCACCAAAATCTAGCAAGAGTAGCATCAATCTCATTACATAAGGTATCCGGGAATTTGCATATATTCATTGGGTATGTTGGCACCGCTTGAGCAATCAACACCTTACGTTCAGCCAAAAAAAGGAACTGTTGTTTCCACCCTTGTATTTTCCTTGGAACACGATCTTTAACATAGGCCAACACCTCTTTTTTTGAACTTCCCCAATCTGTCGAAATTCCAAGATATCTCCCTGGGTCCTCCACTTGTGGCATAATCAATATTCTACAAAGATCCTGGCAAACTTCAACTAGTGTGTTAGCATGAAAATAGACAACTGACTTTTGCAAACTGATCTCCTGGCTAGATGCATGACAGTAGGCATTGAGTAAATTTACAATGTTTTGATTGTTGTTTCTTGTGGCCTTTAGGAAAATCAAAGTATCATATGCAAATAAAAGATGAGGGAGGCATGGTCCATTAGCACTGATCCGGATTCCTTCCACATATCCCATTTCAGTAGCATTTCTAATTAGAAGAGATAAAACCTCACTGACAATAAGAAATAAGTATGGTGAAAGTGGGTCACCTTGCCTCAATCCCCTTGTCGGTTTAAATCTCCTTCCCGGATGCGCATTAATTAAACCGAAAACTCCACCGTCGTAACACAATTCATCATTGATGAGTCGATTTCATATTATGTATTTAGCCTTATTCTTAGTATATTTTGGTTAATATTTTGGAAGAATTTTGATACTTTGAATTGTATTTTCAATATAGGACTTTCAACTTCCTCTGGAGCAAAACATGACCAAATGGAAGAATTTTGGAGTAATTCCAGTAAGATGTTTGTGAGTCACTTATCTTGATCGTGTTAAAATATCATATTTTTTCACCAAGCGGTTATTTTTTTACGATAAAATAAAGGTGCAGTGCACGGTGCTGGAAAAGTGACGTTTTAGGGTTGAATTGCGTTTTTGGAGCCCAAGATGACCTATGATGGGTTCGTGGTCGTCTGGAGATGTGTGCAGAATGTCCTGATCTTCAAAACAAGCTATCATTAGCCGGATTTGGAGGATATTTGAGGCTAAAACGTGGCTGGACATTTACTCACCAGAATCTCTTTATTTCCTAAGATATTTTATTATTATTTAGTTTTCTAGTTAGAATAAAAGACTACATTTTAGCGTTTTTGCGATGGCATAGCAACATATATTGCTTTGCCGTTCTCAGTTTTAGGCTACATTTTCTTTTATGCAATTTTGGAGATAGGGAAAATTGTTAGGGTTCTTGGAGATTTTCTACTTCAAGGTGATTTCATTCCTTTTCTTCATAATAATATTCTCTATGCTTTTAATTATGAATATGCGTATCTAATCCGTTTTGATAGGACTAAGCCTTGAGCCTTAGCATGAATATGTAATTTTTATTTAATTGCTTATGATTGATTGCATGCATGCTTTGAATTATTGATCACTAATTTAAACTATCTAATTGTCTTAATGCTTGCCCACCATTAGGATATTTAGAAAAGTAATTTGATGCAATTTTGGTTAGAAAGTTCCTTGAAATTGACGCTGGTTTCTTGTGATTAATAATTATAATTTCACTTAAGATGAACACCACGTTTTAAGGGTTGCATAGGTTTTCAAAGGGTTTTCATAAAGCATATTGAGTCTTTCATGTTTCGATTTGATCCGAACGTCCGGACGGATTACATGTTAGATATTCGTTCTATGTTAAAGGTTCCAAGTAGAATATAAATTGGGAAAACCTAACCTTCAAAGTGTCATGTGTAGATCATAAGTAATTGGTAAAAATGCATAGGATTACTAGGTGATAGCGGAACTCTAGTGCTTTTATAAATTGGTATTTAAAACTCTTTTCTTTTATCATATCAATTAGGGTAAAATTACTATTGGTTTTTAATTAAAATTCATTTTTTATTTTACCCAAATTCAAAATCTATTTTCTCAGTGTTTAGTTTTAAGTAATTGAATAGGTTTATAGAAGTTATCCAAATAGTCATTGTGGAGAAACGATCTTGCATGAGCATCTATACTACAACATCCTTGTATTCTTACAAGTATTTTGTGTGATTTTGACTTCCTTTTCGTTGGTGAGAAAATCCTATCAATCACCAAACTCACCCAATTTCTATCAAAGCCCATCTCCATCATGACAGTCTCAAGAAAATCCCATTCCACCTGATCATATGCCTTATTCATATCAAATTTAATTCCCAGCACATACTTTAGCTTTGCCTTCCTGAGCTTAAGAAAATGAAAGACTTCATGGGCAATGATGATATTGTCTTGAATTTGTCTTCCTTCCACAAAAGCATTCGATTCAAGGTTTTGGTATTGTTGGCTCTTTTTCGTTAATCATCATTTTTTCTCTTATTATTTTGAATTCCTCTTATCCAGTATAGTATCAAACACAGTATAAATAATACTCATTAGTCTGATATTGCACCAAAAGTCCGACTAATTTAGTAAGTACTATTTGACGACTATTTATCATGTCCGACTGAAATAGTCAGTATAGTCCGAGATGCTAAATGTTGCCATAAACTACTTCCAATTTAAACGAGTTTCACATGCTCTTTGTAAAGGATTCTTCACATTTTACATGGACAGTTCCACTTTGCGATGGGCCAACACATATTCGGCCTATAAAATACCCAAAACAACAAAAGTTGGATTATTTTAAACAATTTACGGAGAAACTCCTAGGGTTTGGCGAGTTATTTCAACTTGGCAATATATATGTACCGTCAACTGCTTGTTCACTTTTCAATTTATGAAAGATCAACTTGTGTAGCTGCTTGGATGATTGTCAAGTGAGATGGAATCACTGTATACAGACGTACTGGCTTGGTTTTACACAATTTTTTTCCTTTGCGAAGAATCAATAGTTAGATATAGCGGAGAAGAGTTTTGGTACGGTGTGCTTGAAACAAAATTAGTTGCCAAGTTATGATGTGTCTTCTTTTGTGTGATATTTGTACTGCCCGTAAGCTATATATGAAGAAAGAAGTAAACACAATTCTAACTCTCCTAGGCTACCGTCTCATAAGTTTGTTCGCAAACTTGATGGGAGGATATATATATTGTACTGTGATACCAAATGGTTTACCTGACGAACTATGGTGAAGCGTTTCTGCTGGATTTCATTTCGGAACGCCACTGTCAAATTTTAGCTTACTTTGACTCTTGTATGAAACTTTTTGTTTGAACTTGGATTGTTAATTATGCACCTGTTGGTTTAACTGAAGGGAACTATATTCTTTTTAGCACATTGTTTATAAGGGCATATTGCATAGACATGTTATGTTACGCATCCACTTAGACATGTATGTACCGACCAGAGATCATTATGCAGTTGTATTTTATCTCACTTCGTTTTGTGACTCAATCTGCATTATGTCCTTATGTAAGCTTTCTGGATGATTGATGCGGGCGCGATAAGAATGTCGATCAATTATCTTCTGAAGCTCCTTGGTGAAGACTTTTCAATATTGTCACCATCTTCTGGCAGCTTGACAGCCGTGGAGGTTCCGGCCCCAGAGGGTGCCGCAAGAAATGGTGCAATGAGGTAGACCCATATGGCTTTGTAATTGTTTGCACCTATGGCTAGTCCTAATGTTCTCACTGTGTTCATTGAAGCTCCTGTTTGGGTTAATATTTGAACTTTGGGCGGCAAGTATGTAGAAGCCCAAGGACGCCGATTAAAAGAAGATTTGCCCAAAGCCCAGCATCAAACCCAAAGACAAGTTGGCACCTTCCCATTAATGCATAGGTCATGTGCCTATGATTTAAAATGTCAAGTGATGGGAACTAACTCACAATTAGCCAAAAAACACTTTTCAATGACAACACAAGTAAAAAGCTGATGACTCACTACCCTCCAAGTGATTTCGGGCAAGAGAAAAAAAGCTCTCTAACACATCACAGGGCCGGGCACCATTGAGGTGTTTTAGCTAACAATCTTTCACCCTTTTGGTTATTCCTTCATCCTTCTCACTACACTAGTGGGTGAGGATCTTTAGAGGTTTCCTACTTTGGAAACTTGAAGAGAACCTAGGAGCACTCATTCTTTCAAAGTGGAGGAGGCAAGGAGGGAAGCTAGGCTCAAGGATTTCAAGGAGCAAAGGGCTTGGAGGTGGTCTATCCTTGGTCTCAAGTCTAGATCAAGAGGTATAAGACTAACCTTCACTTTGTTCTTGATTCTATAATTTGTTTTGATGCATTATATATAAACCTATGAACCTTGAAGGGGATTTGCATGACTATAGCTTTGATAATATGTTATAAATGCTTCCGCTGCTTTCGTATATCATAATTGTTTTGGATATGCATGATAGTCATTTAGAAATCCCATACATGAATCTCATAGATTTCCCTTCAGACTCTGTTTGGTTAATCCGCATTGGGGGAGGTCACTGCTTGCTTGGTTACTTTCTTAAGGGTGGCTCTGCTTGGTTAATCCACTTTGGGGGGCCACTTCCTGTTTGGTTACTTATGTAGGCTTCGGCTAAACTACATCACTCTAGCCCTAGTTTCTAGTGTTTTCGTGAACTATAGTTTTGGGAACCTTGTATTTTGATTTAGAAAAGCCATTGGATGTCTAGGTGACTCATTCGAAGATTTCAGAGACTCGATATTGATCTCTTACGAATGATTTATATTCGAGGTTTATAAACTGTGATTGATTGTTGATTCTATTATTATTATCACATACTTTCACTACTACAAAATAGAGCTTTCATGACACTTATTAAGTTTTTTAATGATATTTTTTTATTAAAAACGTTATTAAAATAAATCGATGACGCAACTAAAAAAACCAATAGGAAGGATTTATAAAAAAGAAGAGCGTCCTGCGAATTCCTCAAAACTTCCTAAACCCTCACGACTCATTCACTCTACCACCCAACCCATTCCTAGCCAACTCCCAAATAGAGAATGAAATATCAACGCTCTCTTTCTCCTCAAGGTGGAAGACTCACCATCTTTCTATCTTCCCCTCTCCTTCTCTCTCTCTGGGACGCCCAATCTTCATCACACAGTCTTCATCACGAACACTCACTGTCTTTCTATCTCTCCCTCTCTTTCTCTCTCTCTGGGACGCCCACAGTCTTCATCAACCAGATTGATTGTTTCCCCCAAATTTCACTCAAAACCTAATTGTGTAAGGTAAGTTTGTTGGAATAGTTATGGGTTTTCTAGAAAATAATTTCTATATTAATCTCTTTTGTGAAGTTGTATTGATTAGTCCAAGCTATGTGGCTGGACAGATTTTAGTTTAGCCTTGTCATTTGCTAAAGTAGTTGTTGTACAAATTGTATTTTAGCCTTGTCATTTGCTAAAGTAGTTGTTGTACAAATTGTAGTTTACCCTTGTCATTTGCTATGTTGGATAACGAGATTGATCATTGGTTTTTTTTTTTTTTTTAACTTTGTGATCCCCTTAATACCAATTCTGAATTAGATTAACTATTACTTTTATCCTCTTTTTTTTTTTTTAATCTTTAGATTGTGTGTTCTTGTGGGAGTTGGTGTTTATAGCACACCACACATTTGATAAAACTCCTCATAAGCTCTGCTTTTGTTTTTTATCTTTAGCTCGCAACAGTTTATATATTGTGCCCTCATGCAATCTTGTTATAAGTTTTATTCTAATATCAATCAATATAACTGTTTTACAATGGATAAATCTTGGATGTCTATAGATAGAAGAACAATCTTGATGGATTGTTTGGATTTGTAGATCCTAGCAGAATCTCTCAAAAGGCTGGCAAAAAGGAACAAAGATCAAATGCATTGGCTCTTAGATTACAGAACTGCAAAAAAGGACAATTAATTTTTGCTCCGTATAACAAAGGGTTATTAGTACTATGTGTTTTGAATTTTTTGTTCCTAACAGATCAGTAGTTGACCATTATGTAATAAAGAATGCAATTATTTATGTTTTGTAGGTTTCATTGGTTGTTGGCTATTATTGACCCCTATGAGGAATTAGTGTATTACATGGACTCCCTTAATTGGATATAGATCGATCCTAGAATGAAGGACATTGTTGAATTGTAAGTATTTGGATATATGTTTGTCTTTATTTCATGCATTTCAAGATTTGAATATATTCATGTGTTCTTATCCTCTATGTGCAGAGCACTGAAATGTTTAAAGCTCAAAAGGGAATAAAGGGTCGAAAAAATATCAATTGGAAAGTAGTAAAGGTAAGGAACATTGTGTTTTGACTTTAAATTAATTTGACTAACTTACATTTTATATGTTTTTATTTGTATATGCAATGCCCTTTGCAAGAAGGAACTGTAGAATGTGGATATTATGTGATGAAATACATGAAGGAAATCATTGATGATTCGAACTGCTCAATTATTACCAAGGTTGGTAATACTATTACAAAGAGCACTTAAGCGGGTGTATTCGCTACTATCTTATTAGTATTAGTTCTTTGTAGGTAATTTATAGTTCAGGCAAATTAATTTACAGCTAACGATGGTTTTTACTCAAATCATTGGCAACCCATGAAGGAAATCGGCATAACTGAACTAAATTACTTGAATGTTCACACTATTGATGATGAGATGGATTGTTGTTAGCGTGATTTGTAGTGTTTAATTAAAGTTAATTACAATCGAAATTGGAACTCTTGAATCTTCCAAAAGATGCCCAATTGGATTTTAGCTCATCAAAACCATCCTGGGTATTCGTGTATTGAGTTGATTCAAGTCATCAATGGGTTTGTTTTTGTTTTCCTTGTCTAGGTTCAGATTCTAATTCTTGATTTATTTTTTGTCTTCAATAAAATTGTAATGCTAGTCTATCTTTAGTTTACGTTTGAATGTGATAAATAAATAGGTTCAGAGCTGATTTTGTTAAGCCATGTTGTATTTGAGCTTGGTGTTATTTACCATCAAGATAAGGTCCAGCTTGACGTTTTATTACCTCTATACCGAGTGAAAAAAAACACATTAGCGAAAAATACAAGTAGAGAGCCCTTGTTCTTTCTGGGCAAGTTGATGCTAATTGACCACCTCCTTATTAGTTAAATGATTGAAATTAGTTCTTGTCGTGACATGTTCTCTTTGGTTGTGATTTGTTGCAATTCAAAGAAAAAGCTATATACACTCAACAGGAAATTGATGCATTAAGAATAGAGTGGGCTGAGTATGTTGATGACTTCATCCCAATAGATGAAACACTATATTAGCTAGTTTGTGAAATTTTAAATTAAGTGAACTTATAGTTTTATTTTAGTAGGAAACTCTACACATTATATTGTCTTTTGTAATACTTTGGTAGTGGATGAATTACAAATTTATGAAGCAATAATGTTTAATTTGAGGTAAATATCTTGCTTCTTGGATGAATTATGTAAGTCTTCTTATATATGCCATCATACATATTTTAGGACATGTCTTGAACCGTTTATGACACACTTTGTGTGTCACTGGTAATATTCAATGACGCTACAGTGCTATAGTATAAGACACTATACAGATGTCATGTTTACTATACCATGACGCTCATTCCTCTGTTTATGACACATATTCTGCATCTCAAATTGAAATAGATGACACGCTTTTTTAATTCAATAATGCTTGTTAGGTATCTCCAAAAGCTATACATGACACTGTGCGTATGTCATGATTAGTATACCATGACGCTCATTCCTATGTTTATGACACATATTCTGTGTCTTAAATTGTAATAGATGACACAAGTTCTTAATTTAATGTCGCTTGTTAGGCGTCCTTAAAAGTAATACATGACACTTTTTCAACATCTTAAAAATATCTTTAAGGACACCTACAAAGATGACGCTAAACCCTTGCATCATTAAACTTTTAACATGATCCATAAAATGCGTCATGTAAGTAAAAATTTGTAGTAGTGTTTGTATTATTGTCACTCACTCGAGCTTCGCAGCCTATCCGAGTTCTTGATGCCGATGCACCATTCCCATGGTGTAGGCACTGATTGTACAGATGTCAGGTATGAAGAAATTACAAGAGGTCGTTTGGTATTTTGGTTGGATTCTGTTAAGTGGTCTAGAATCTCTACTCTTGCTCATTTCCATAAGGTAGTCCGACCTTAGAATCGAGTGAATATGAATTGTTCATAGTAGACATTGTGTATAAATTAGACTTATCATGTTAGTACTGGGAATCCATGTGGGGAATTATGTAGGGATCCTTTATTAAAATTTGTGAATTGATATGGGACCTTATTGATTGAATAACATAGTAAATGTTGATATCATGCTTCTTTGATTTTTAGGATTGATTAATTAGAATGATTGCGGAATGATGTGGGATATGATTATTATTATTATGATTAGTCTCGTTGCTCAATGTGGCTTGAGAATAATATTGTGCTTTGTTGGTTCTTGGGTATGTTACATGTTCTGGATTAAGGTTTCATGTTGAAAACATAGTGATTTATATGATGGATGAAGTGGAAATGTTGATTGTCATATTGGATTGTTATGTAGCCCTGAATCTAGTACCTCCACACTTGTCAAGTTCTAATGATTGATTGAGGAGTGTTATATCTTTCGGCTTGAACATACTATGGTAAATGTAGATAGGTAGTGAATGATGAACTACGAATGGCTTGATCCCTATGTAGGGTAAGCAGGCAGTCTAACAGAGGTTAGATGCAACCATAAAGTGTACGAACAATTACTACGTAGTTGGATCGTGAGTTGTGTTTGTGCATATCTCGGAGGCGGGGTATGTTAGAGATACGGATATTTGGTGACGTCACGTGTCGATCCTGGGCGTATGTTGGGATCGGAGCATGACATCTGAACTCCCTCCATTCGAACATATAAGACTATGAACTGAAATTCCTTATTCACAAGGCAAGAAAAAGAACTTAATGTGGACTTCCCATCCAAGAAAATCCTTTGATAACAAGAAGTCTAAGTAACTTAGGGCTCAAGTAATCGACTAAACACAATCTTGTTCTACATCTGCTATACTGAGATAGCAGTAGCATGCCTAGCACTTGAGCCTCAAGGCCTACACCTAAGGCCCCACAAAGGCACCTTTCAAAACTAACTATATCATCTTCTTGCAACACATCAGTAAGCAAGAGTCTGACTACACATCCAAAGTGCCAATCCCTTGGGGAGCTGTGCTAAGAGCCGAGGAGCCCTTTCTGGAGAAATCTTCGCTCAAACAACTCCTACTATTTTCCTGCACAATTGTGAAAATGAAACGAAACATTTCAAGAGATCATCCTGAAATAGCATTGAGATTGAGGTGGTTGGCATCCTTGTTTATTTTGGCTTGCCATATTCTTGTTTCTACATTTTTTTTTCCTTGTTTCTACATAAGAATGTGTTCATTTTGCCCATGAATTGTGTGATCTGAGTTTATTAAAATAATAGCATATAACATGAAAATTATTTATTCATTGTAAATAAACGGGTTTACAGTGAACCCAAGAATGTTAGGAGAATCTTCCTTGACACCGAGTGTGTACTCCTCATGTCTAGCTGTTTAACAAGATGAGACACAGACACAAAGGGGTATACAATTGGGCATAGCTATATAAACTTTGTCCACTAAACTATGGCCTAAAGATTATTGATCTTAAGATTATTGATCTTAAGAATAACACACACAAACATAGATTCATTATTCAGCCCAAAGTATGATATTGTAGAGTAGTAGGTTGGAGTTCTGACATCCAGCTATGAGTATGACAAGCATGACATTTGCTCCCACCTCGACTCCTGCCAATTCTCCCACTTGTACATGGTTTAAATTTTGATCATAGTCAGTCTCAATCATGTTGCAAGATTTTATGCATTTTTTTTTATTTTTTTTGGAATTACTAATCTTTTTTAGTTTATTACAAACAAATGTAGATTGTCTAGTAGGTAGGATCTTTCTTTTCAACTTATTATGTTTTTCAAACGCTACCCTTTCTTTAGTGAAGATTATAATAGTAATATGGTTTGTATTTAGAAAACAAAAAAACTTCCAGTATTATGCAATGTCGCTAATTAAAAAAAAATTAGTAAATTTCAATCTTTTCTATAAAATTTAGTAAATTTCTACATGCTTCTCTAGATTTGTTTCAAGTTTCTACTTCTTAAGTTGAGACATGAAGTTTTAATATTTAATTTATTGAAAGTTGGACTTGTGGAGGTGCCATGCCATCTCATCTAAGCTATCTTTCAAGACTTCATTGACTCTTTTCTCATGTGTGAATGCAAATTTCCACCATCTCTTCCTTTGATGAAATTGCACCTGCAAAATAATAATGCCTTCAATCATGGCCAAAAGACTCACACACCCACGACTTGGGGGAAGGGGGCTTTAGTAGAAGAATCTCCGATGCCAAAGTTAGAATTCTGAAAATAATGTATTTAGGAGTTTGTGGGTAGTAAATGGCTTAGCATTTTATTAGGATAAGTGTGGTATTTATAGGCGGATGGCTAGGCCTTTGGGTGGAGAGTGGCTAGCCCTTTATGGTGGTAATCGGTGAATTATTGCAAGATATCATGTGAAATAATATCTTGCAATTATCATAGTAATTATTCTCAAATTAAATAGGAAGTTTTGGAGGTTACCTTATTAAATAAAACCAATGAGGAGTGATGAGAGGAATTTGAATAAATTCCATAAAGACCACCTTTGACTCTTCCTTGATTGAGTTGTTATTGTCCGTTGCATGCGCGTGGAAATCTCAGTGTGCCTCAAGCTTTATTTTGTCTTTCTTGTCCAAACATCCATGTGTCACCTCCATGAGTTTTGGGATTATTTTTGGCTCCACAAATGCCCACACATGTTGGCCTACTCACAAGGAAGGGCAGTAGGTGTAAAGATCTCCAATTGCTTAGGAAACATAAGATTGTTTCCTAATTTGATGCAGATTCCCACTTGGATTTGAAATTAGATCCTTCTAGGAAAAGGAAATAAATTACCTCCAAAGTCTATTTAAGTCTACCTTAAGTAGAGGACTAAATCAACTTTGGCGAGCAACTATTTAACAAGAAAGCGAGAAAGCTAAAGGATATTTGTTTCCCTTCCCCTAGCAATCTTCTTCACTTGCCCGTGCAAAAAACCATCTTTTGTTGCTTTCTTTCTCATCATGCTGCACCAAGGTAAGAAAAAAAAATTAGTTTTCCTTGTCTTCATAATTTTTTTGGAGTCTCGAGCCTTGATATTTGGCTCAACAGGGGTCGAGAATGTGATCAAAAGTGGCTAGCAAAGCCACGGCATTGTTGTTGTGAATGGTTTAGTGCAGCAGCAGCTCAGCTTAGGCCGAGGGTTGGCGGCACGAGTTGAGCTAGGCGCGCGGCTGGCTTGGGCCAGGGCTGGAGCGCTAGGGTGCTACTCCTTAGGCCATTAGGTTTGGGCCCGTGTGAGAGAAATGCGAGAGAAAAAGGGCACGGACGTGCCAGTCCCCCCTCTAATTAGATTGGGCTGAGAGGCCTTTGGGCTGAGAAAGATATGGTAGGGGCCTGTGTGCTAAGATCATGGCTTGGGTTCGGTGCGCTAGGTCCATGGGGTAGTCAACTAGGCTTCGACCTGGAATGCTGCTGCATGCAATTTTTTTTTTATGTGTAGTCGTCTAATAATTCTTTCTTGCATCTTTGTAGGATTTCTTCGAACATGTCTTCTTCAAGTCACAAGAGCAATGACGGTATTCCTCATTGTATCGTCAAGGCGAGTCTTTGAGTGGGGTACTTTGCTCACGTCAAAATTGATTCTGACAAATCGTTCAAAGACTTCCTCGAGGCATACAAACATGCCATTCTGTTTGGGATGGATATGAAGCATGACAATGATGGGAGCTGTCATGAGCCATGTAGTAGGGCTCGGACAACTATCAAGTTTCACCCTTACTACTTCATGTTGAGATTCACTTTTCCCATGCCAAGTTCCTTCCAATAAGTACTCTACTCCATGAAGTGTGCCCCCGCTTAATGTTCTCCAAATGCGGTCCGTGTGATGGTGGGGTTCCTCAATTTGAGCCAATTCTTTGATTTGGACCTAACCGTCAACAAATTCTAGTACTTCTTTGACATAAGACGTATTGATAGAGTTGGGCAACTGCAATCCCACCACAGGTTCTTTGATCATTCAAGCAAGGGAGATCATAACTGGGCCAATGAGACTTTAGCGATAAGTATGGGGTGGGAGTTTAACTTTTCCCCTAAGCTGCTCGTTCCAACGATTTTCATCACCGGTAAGTAAACTGCATAGTCTTTAGGCTGTTTTGTGCTTTTGCTAAGCTGCTCTCTAATTTACTGATTGTCCTCCTTTATCTATGTAGATTCAAAAAATTTCTTAACTCCCAAGACTTCTCCAAACATGAAGAAAGTGCACATTGCTTTAGGTATCCTTGCTGAGTACCGTGAATGGCGTTGGCTGCTTAGTCCTTTTCACTGAGAGAAAGGTGGGCTGCCTTTGATATAGAAGATAAAGCGGATCAAGGTAGAGGCATTGGCTCGTCCAATCACTGTCGTAAAGCCCGTTGCGAATGAAAATGGAAAAAAGAAACCTTCCCCTCCTGCTCAAGAGATACCGGTTGAGAAAAAATCAAAGACTTTCGCTGCTGCCCGTGAAGGTCCACCTGCTGTCGAGAAGTTTATGATTGACTTAACTTCTTCCAAGGGGAACAAAGATAAGGCTGCTAGATCTAAACCTGTGACGCCTGCCATGCCGAAGATGGCTAGTACGATTACTAATAGGATTGCTTAACATAGAGGTTCCATTGTGCCCCTAATGCCAATGTCTATACCAAGACGCCCGTTGGGAGCTAAGTTTGATTCACCTTTGGAGAGGCTTACTATGAAGAGTGATAAGGTCGGTTCTACTGGTAAAGTGGCGCCTGGGCCTATTCCTCTTGCTGCTGAGATTGGTTCGTCTGCTAAAAAAGAGGAGTCTGTTCGCATGAGCAGTTGTGAGAAAATTCCACCAAGCCTGTTTCTAGAGAGTTTGCTGAAATATGTGCGCTTTTGAAGCCATATTTACTTGAAGACATGGACACGTGTGCCAAATGGTGGAAGGGTGGTGGCCATGATGGTGTGTATGATATTTTTTTTTCTCAATAAAAATTCTACCTTTGTTTATATATACATTTTTTTGGATTCAATTTTTGAAAAAAATATAAAAACATATTTGATGGGTTACATATTTTAGCCTAGATATTGTTTTATACATTTTTCATTATTACTAAAAGACAACTTGGCCAAACACATTTTACACTTACTTTTGTATTTTAAAAATGCAAAACATTACCAAACATACTCTTATTAAACATGTTTTAGATAACTGCCCTTTGATTTTTGGAGACACATTTGTCTAAAATATGTCTTAGTGAATTGAAAATTTTCAAAAATAACCTTATAAGGTTCATTAGATTTGTGGCAAGAAACGTTGCAAGGGATCAAAAGATTAAAAAAAGTCTCAATAGTTAAAATGAAAGAATGCATTTAAAAAGCTGTAGACTAGTCAAGCGTACAACGACAGGAAGTTAGGAACTTCAAGTGAGAGTTCAACGGAAAACCAAGATGGGTTGATTCATTCAATGGATTTAGCGATATGTGCAAAATCATTAAAATAGTGAAATGATGAAGTCGAGATTATTAATTGAAAGAAATAAGTAGTACACTAGATTAAGAAAATAAAAAGTGCATTAGTTTAAACAAGTCAAAAAGTAATCTCTTCAGTTTATGTAGCTTTCTCGGCAATTATGTATTTATTTGTATAACAAAGTTTTATATTCAGTTAGTTTGTTGCATACTTTGATATATGATAGGCTTTTTACCACATGCGCAAAAGGGTTAAAAACATCTATAATACTTACAAGAATGACAAGGATATTGTAGTATAAATGGTTCTAGCAATGTTGTTCTCCACAAGGATTATTAAATATTTTGAAACAAACCAACTTCCAATTAATTATTGTAGGCCTAATCAAATAAATGGTCCATGTGGTGACAAGGTAATCGGAACATAGCCCTCATGGTAAAAAAATTAGGATTTAAACCCTCGTGGTGCTCATCCATTAGCAAATTTAGTCCAAAAGTACTTTTTTCGTTAAATGTTTGTTAATTAAAGCGTAGACATGTACTTTAACTTGTGCACCTTCTTCTTCCTCGCCTCTCTAGTCTCTCTATTACATACACTCTGCGGGATCAAACATACAGCATCTGAAACATTGTTGCTCTCTCTGCTACAATTCCTAGTTGCATTAAATGAATGTATTTTCTTTCTTATTTTTGTCCTTGTAGATTCAAGAACCCAAACACAAAACAAATAAATATAAATTGATACATAGTTTCTCAGCACTCAAACATTAGAAATTAAATCAAATCCCAGAACAAAGAGAAAAAAAAAAAAACCTTTGCCGGTTTGGAGCTCTTCGCTTGTAGGAGTGGCAGTGTTGCTGCTGCGCCTTTTCGCAGGCGTCCAATTCGTGACTAAATTATGTTCATCATTTGATTCATAAATACATGTATCCAATATACAACCTAGCCATTATTATTTTATGGTGAGCCTTTTTGTCTTTGTGTTGGCGAGGAATACAAGTTTAGTTTTACTGCGTAAAACAAAAACAAAGAGTTTGAAGTGTTGTTTTCATCGTTAACAAGTGGAGGTGGGGCAGCTGGTTTGGGTGAAGAAGAAGAAGAGGGTTTGAAGAAGGCATTGATCTTTGATTGCATTGCATGAATACATCAGATTTGAATTGAATTGGATTTGATTTTACTGAGCTTCCATCATTTGATTTTAATGTACATTTTTATCCCTAAATTTAATTGACATTTAATGTAAAAATTACTTTTGGACTCAATTTGCTAACGGACTAATATCACGAGGGTTTAAATCCTAATTTTTTTACCACGAGGGCTATCTTCTTATTACCTTGTCACCACAAGGACCATTTATCCGATTAGGCCATTATTGTAAAGCAAAGATTTGGAATGATTGATTTTATGACCTAATTTAATAAAAAACGAATTTAATTTATGAAAGAAGACAAATATGCAATATAAAAGATGAGAAAAAAGAAACAGTTTTGTAAAAATCAAATTAAGAAAGCACTAGGAATCCGCCGTCACCTTAACAATCCTATGTAGTTCTTTCAATTACTTATGACCTATACATGCATATTTTGAAGGTTAGGTTTTTCTAATATATGCCTACTTGGACCCCCAATATAGAGTGTATATCATGTTGGAAAATTTAATAATAATATTATTATATTAAATTTATTAATTGAATGGAAATTAGAAGTGAAGCATTTTGGTAGAAAGATGTGTCTACTCAAATGAAGGGTTGCAACTTTTGACCCTTCATGAATAGTCACATACTTTCCAAAGAGGTATCTCATATTCTATAAATACAGAAGCCTCCTATAATGACAAAATAACTTTTCATTGTCTACATAATCATACATAGAGTGTACTAAATATTAGAGAGTCTCATTGAGTCCATATGAGAGGGTTTTCAACATAATCGTGGTTCATGAAACCTTGTGATTTGGAATGCTACTATTACAAGGACGTGGTCGTTGTATCTTGGGAGACATGCACCGATCAATCATGAGCACTGTAGTGGGGCGTAAACTTGTCTTAAGGACAAAGTGTATAACACTTGCCTCGACCGTATTTCCAAGTTTCTCTAGTCCATTATGTCATGTTCATTTAAATTTAGTTACTCATGTGCATGCATTACTTTGATATATAATTGCATGAATTATTTCTTAATTTTATATGTGATTTAATATAGCAATTAGATTCTAATTTTTCCAACAATCTTAAGACAAGATTGACCCTCAATGGTGCCTCAAGATTCTTTGCAACAATCATTTTTATATTATTCTATTTAATAGTTATGCATGAAAGGGTTTACGTTTTGATTGAAAAGTTTAGGTTTGGTTGCTATAATTTTGTCATCAATTCCGAATTGGCATTACATAAGTGTTAATTCATAGTTGCTGCTTGTTTTGCATGATTGCATGTGTGGGTTTTTCATGTTCATGGATAGGGATTTTATCACCTGCAAAAATAGGGATAAAACACTTTAAAATACTTACAAGAATACAAGGTTATCGTAGTATAGCAGCTCAAGTAAGGTCGATCTCCACAGGGATTGAATGAATAATTTATGTTAAAAACAAATCCTAATTAATTATTTGAAAACAAAGTTTGGAAGAGGGTGGTTTTATGACCTAAAATATTGAAAAGGAATTTAACTAAAAACAATTAAATAAATAAAACAAAAGAAAATAGTTTTGAAAATAAATTTGAGCACTAGGGTTCCGCCGTCACCTTAACTATCCTACGTAGTTCTTCCAATTACTTATGAATTACACTTGCATATTTTGAAGGTTAGGTTTTCCTAAAGTATATCCTATTTGGAACCTCCAACATAAACGTATATCTAACATGCAACCCATCCGTGGTGTCCAGATCGAATGTGAACATGCAAGACTCATTAAGTTTTGTGAAAACCTTTTGAAAAACCATATAACCCTTAAAACGTGTTGTCCATCCTAAGAGGTTACACATATTAACCACAAGAAGCCAGCGCCAATTTCAGGGACAACCCTCCGCCAAAATTGCATCAAATTACTTTTCTAAATATTCTAATGGTGGCCAATCATCAAGACAATTAGATAGTTTAAAGCACAGTGATTAATAATTCAAAACTTGCATGCATAATATCATAAGTAAATTGAAAAGAAGCTACATATTCTTGCTAAGGCTCGTGACCTTGCCCTAGCAAACAAAACTAGTTACGAACAATCATAAAACAAAGTATTATTAAAGACATGAATAGAAAACACCTTGAAAATAAACTTGAATTGTCAAAAGCCCTCTAAGGCCAAAGTATTGCATTCTCCCTTTCCCTTTAACCTAATGGCTAAATATCTTATTTATACTAATACAAAATAAAACCGTAAAAGGTCTTAGAATAAGACTAGAAAACCAAATAAATTGAAATAAAATAGGAAACATAATCCTAAATTAACATGGTAAATTAGCCCAAAAATCTGCACAGCCATGTTTTGGACCCAAATCAGCTCCAAAACTGGTCCAAAATAGCTGGATTTAAGGCTTGGACTATTCTGAACACTTCTCCAGAAGGCCATGAACCCATCTGAGGTCATATTGGGCTCCAAAAACGCAGTTTAAGCCTTGAAACGTCACTTTCCAGCAACGCGCACTACTCCTTCATTTAATTACCAGAAAATAATCGCTTGGTAGAAATTTCTGAGATTTTAACAGGAACAAGCCAAGGAACACATGAACGTCTTCCAATTTGAATCACTCCAAAATTCTTCTGTTTGATCTTGTTTTGCTTCAGAGAAAGTCGAATGTCCTATATTAAAAATATAAAATAAAGTATCAAAATCCTGCCAAAATAACAAATAAATTATAACTAAGATTAAGGTAAAATATATAATAAAATATTGACTCATCAAAATACCCCCAAACTTAGCTTTTTGCTTGTCCTCAAGCAAAATAAAACTCAAAAACAAAAATAAAAACTAGCAAACTTAAAAACTTTATTAAAATTCAACTAAGACAAAATTTTCATCTTCAAGTTGCAATCCATAGAACGTTAAAAATTAGAACATCTTTCCAAAAGTTCCAACGAATCCCACCACAAAGTCTAAGCCATTTAGAATCAATTAGAAAAGAATTCATGAACTTCCTTTGGTGTAAAGTGAACCAACATAATTAAAGAGACTCGACTAAAACCTTTACTTACCTCTTGTCCTTTTATTTCACACATACTAACTTTACATTTTTTTTTCTCTTTCTCCGATTTTTGCTTTTTTTTTTCTCTTCCTCATTTCAGTAATAGTAGTGGTCGTGCAATGTTAGTTCACTTAAGCTTTCGATCCAACCCATGTAGCGAGCTTTAGGTTAATGACTCCCAAACCACAAAAGCTTTAGGGCACTAGGTGTAGAACACCTCTAAGGACTTATTAACTCAAGCTGAAAAGGCTACGAAACCAACTAACCACTCTATCCCATGCAAAGACTCTACTGTTTTACGCGAGAATCACTGTTGATCAGACAGGACTGGCCCGGTTACTTGGCAAAGTCTCGGGTGGAACAATTATTACTTTATAACACCTAAAATCTATACGGCCCCATTTAGGACCCATTTCTGCTCCAAAACTGGCCCAAAATGGCTAGATTTAAAGCTTGGAATATTTTGAACACTTCTCCAGAACACCACGAACCCATCAGAGGTCATCTTGGGCTCCAAAACTGGCAATTAAGCCCAAAAATGTCACTTTCCAACATGGCGCACTGCTTCTTTATTCCATCGCCAAAAAATAACCATTTGGTAGAAAAATCCCAAATTTTGACACGAACGTCCTCCAATTTGAATCACTCCAAAATTCATCTGTTTGATCATGTTTTGCTCCAGAGGAGTCAAATGTCCTATATTGAAAATATAAAACAAAATATCAAAATTCTACCAAAATAATTACCAAAACATACTAAGAATAGGGTGAAGTATAATATGAAATTGACTCATCAATATAAAACTTGGTATCAGAGCTGATTTAATCCTTTAGAATTTAATCTGCTCGTACCGTATCAGTTTGTTGTCGTCTTCAGCTTTTTTATTGTTCCAGTTTTAATTCATTGTGAAATTATCCGTGTTCGTTGTGGCAAAAAAAGAAAAAAAAAAGTGCACTAGTTTAAGAAATTTAGATGATGAGAGAGTGTGGGGTGGGGTGGGAGGATTACAGTTTAACAAATTCCTAATCCTTCCAGATACATCCATTTCCATATAAATCCCGTTCGCTAGGGTCGGGTGGGGACTTCCACGATTTTGACTACTTGGGTCTTCTAGTTATTTGTAGTCAAATTGTCTTTTGGGTCTTCTAGCTATTTTAAGTTTAAAGCATTGGTAAAGTCTTGTACTTCAAATTATTAAGAACATATACTTTCAAATTGAAAACAACCTTTGCTTTTGTATTTAAGGTTTTAGGTTCTCTTCTCTTACTAGTACTAGTAACAAAACAAGATATCCTACTTATACACACTTTATCACTATGAGCATCAAAGTTAAGAAATAATTAACGTATCATAATAAGAATAGATAACACCGATATAACATAATTGGTAGGTTTAATTACAAACGAATAATGTATAAGAGATTGTTGATGCACAAAAGCAGTGAAACTTTGAAACAACGTACAGTGTCGAGTTTGTGACCTAAGCAAACATAAGATGTACGTGGTTCATCCTAAATTTGGCTATATCCACGGGGTAACGGAGTTCTCATTAATAGTGAAGTGTTTACACAATACATAGGTTCAGGTATAATCATCATTACTGAGTTCTAATGATGAGTTTTAGTATGGTAATGCCATTAATTAGGGATTAATTGTGGAAGAATGGTCTCTTTTTATAGTTGAGGAGAGTATATGGCTTCCATCCATGGTCAAGGTGGGACTCTAGGAGCTTTATTCTTATGTTAACACGTGTCGTGTTGTGATTAGTCTCTTGATTGGAGAGGAACTCGTGTGCTTGGGTAAGGGTGCGTCAACATGAACACTTAAGTGAGTCCCTGAAGATATGGAGTTGATCGATGCTCACTAATTTCGAGATTGATGAAGTATGGTACAAACAGAGGTTGTTTTCAATTAAGTCGCATGGCTTGAATGTTTGGTACCACAAACATAGAAGTGACATGCAGGTAGCTAAATGCCAAACTC